>NC_143479.1:38447204-38765847 GCF_027475165.1 Benincasa hispida
AGTGATTGGCCCTTGTTCGTAATATTTAAGTTAGCTCTTCTTCTTATTGTAAAAGTGGCAAACGAGGCTCGACTCCTCGAATATCCAGCGAACCAGATCCAATGACCGATTTCAGACCCAACAGGGCTCACGCACAGTTCCGACAACCCACTACCCATGTGACTACTCCGACGAACAATGCTCGACTCCGGTGAAGCTCCGGTGACGCCGAAACAGCAGTCTTCTAAGGATGGAATGATGGTTTGTTGAGGAAGTGAAGGAAGGAAATTAAAAGAGAAGAGGAAGAGGTTTGTTGAGAGAGGAAGAAGAAAAGAAAGAGGAAAGAGGAAAGAGACAGTAAAATTGGTAAAGCTTAATAGTGATCCCATTTATTTAATTTATTGTTTGATTGATTTTAATTTTAATCATTTTTTTTCAAATCTTCAAAATAATGTTTCAAATTGGTTTTATTTTTTTAATTAAATTTGCAATTTGGTATTAATTGAGATTTTGCTAAAACAAACTTCAATTTTGTTGATTATGTTTTAATTTCCGTTTTCTAAATTACATTGCAATTTAAGTTTTCAAAAAGAAATTCAAAGTTAAAAGGGTGTCAAACCCTCAATTTATTTTAATGAATTTTCAAAATTTGTTTCAATTTGAAGTTTGGGTTTGAAATTTTCATAAACAAATATTAACTCGACGTTAAATTTGAATTACGTTGAAGTTTAATTTTCAAAATACCAAAAACTTATTTTAATTTGAAATCTCTAAATTTGATTTTCACCTCAATTTATCAAAGTAATTTTAATTGGAAGGGTTCACTACTCATCATAATAATTGATTCATATTATATTATTGTCAAATGTTTTAATTTTAAAATAAGAGTGAGATTTAGTGAGAAATTGTTAAAAATTAAATTTTGACATATAGGTGTTAATTTAATGTTGTATTTTAAAATTGGATTTCTAATATATAATAATTTCTGTTGATGAAATTTAAATAAAATTGACTATAAATCATAGTTCTATCTAGATTGAGGTATTTAAGTTGACTATAAGGGGACACATCTACTTGCAACTATTCAAGTAGTCACATTTCATTTAATTTCATTAAATTGTTTTAAGTTTTCTAATGGCTCCAAATCACTCATGATTATTTCAATATTTTATATGAATTAATAAAATTGGGACATTTTTAATAAAAATAAACAAAATTTTCACTCTCAAATGAATACATATTTAATAAAATAATATGAATAACAAGAATAAAATGTTTTCAAATTGGTATTGTAGGATATTGGTATATTCTCTAAACGACCCCAAACCTAACTTTGGTTAAGTAGACCATATTCTTTCTTTTAAATGGATGACCAATCACACCTCCATAATGATTGGTGGCAACTTTCCAAATCTTTCACCTCGAAAGAGAGCTTTAGGAAAAGATGTTGGTTGCTCTGCGTTGTATTGATGTTGCGACACATATCATATTTAGAAACGAAAAAGCATATCCATGATAGATGATATGCCAAATATGAAGTATATCATTGACATTTCAATTGTATATCAGTACTTATTTAAAATGTTTTTAAAGTATATTCTTAGTTACTCAATAGTGTATTCTCATTCCTTCAAAATGTAATACTAAGTATTACATTGATGTAACAATAGTTTATTGATGCCCATTCAAATATCATTTAAAATAGAACATTTATGTACCAATAATATATCATTAGTTATCAAAAATTCATTTCAAACACATCAGTAGTTTACATTAATATATCAACTCATATAATGGAATTTCAAGTATATTATTAGTATATCAATAGTTTATCAACACTCATTTAAAATTTATTTCAATTCAATAGAGTATCAACATTCATTAAGAACTCATTTCAAGTATGTCATTAGTGTGCCTTCAAAAAAGTATATCATTAGTTTATCAATAATATACCAACATTCATTCTAAATTAAGTTTCACGTGTAATACTGTAGTATTAATAGTATATATCAAAAGACTAAATATCTTAAACTCTGAAAAAAATAACCCTCCTTAAAATTTGAAGACCGGAGACTGTAGACTTAGGATACAAAACTTCGCTCAAGTTTTTGAAGACTTTGAAGCTGAAGCTTCAAGAAGACTTGGAAAAAATTCCTTCAATGTTTGAGATAAAGATAGAAACTATACTAACCAAAAACAAATCAATACAAATACGAATTTCATTCAACGAATTAAATTTCTTTGGAAATCTCGTAAAATAGTCTAATAAATCTATGAACTTTCATTTATAAGCCTCACCCATTTTAAAAAAGATAATAATAAATAAACTAAATTTTTCGTCTTCCTGAACCTGAAGTTTTCAAATTTTTAACTAATGGATGTCTCTTTTTTTGAAAAAAAAAATGTCAAATAGATGATGACTTATTATACACAAAATTAAACATTGTGTTTAATAAAACATTTAATTAAAAAATTCAAGTACGTTAAAAACTCTATTAGATACAAAATTAAAACTCCAACAACCTATTAGACACTTTTTATTTATAATTTTAGAGACCATATAGATACGAATCTAATAGTTAATTGTCTAACCTTGTAATTTAACATCAACATAAGAGTCAGATATATCATAAGTTAAGTGTCTATCCTTGTGATTTAACAACAATATATGCATATTGTTGAACTTAAAAAAAAAATTGTACTTTAACTTTATATGAAGCTTTAGGCATGGGAATAAGAGTGGGAATGGGTAAAGGATACCCATCCCTTGTTTGGTACAAATTTTGAAGTTTTAGGCATCCATGCATCCATTATACCCATGAATGATACCCATAGAAAAAGATGTGTTTTCTTTGTTCCCATTCTATCTCCTCTTTTAATGCATTTCTTTATTTTTTTTTATTTTATATATTATTAAAACTAATTAATTAAATTATTTATTATATGAAAATTAAATTTATATTTTATAAAACCATATTAAATTTTAAATTATAGTGTATGATTTTAACTACTCATATTTAATGAATTAATTAATTTAATATATATATATATATATATATATATATATATAAACAATTTAATATATCCTTAATATTTATTTTAGTTTAATAAAGTAATTTATATGTACACATATATACCTATTCTTATTTTTTAATAAACTGTTAATAACATATGCTTGTAGTTAGTTGATAATCATTATGATTAATATAATGTAAATTTAATTTTTAATAATTATAATTAGTTCATTATTGATTAATTAAAATTCATAGCTGTTTTATTAATTAATACATCATAATTATATAAGTTCATTAAATTGATCCCATCAAATTATGTAATAAGCAACTTTAATGGTAAATTGCTCATTTTACAAATACTTGCAAATAATAATTTAATTAATATTATTATTTGATTGTTAAATAATTAGTTTTTCTCAACTTTGAACTAAATTTATTGTTTATCAATTAATCTATTAAAATTTTACAGAATTTTCATAGATTAATCTTACAAATTAAATACAAAAATAATTTATTTCCATAAAATGCTAATAACATTCTTATGCACAACCAAACACAGTCACCCTTGGTTTCCATTGTTCTTATTTAGGCTTATTATTCCCAAACATTATTAATTTCTGGGTATCTATAAAACTTTATACCAAATGGTCCTATATGAAGTTGTGCCCATTTACCAAGTTGAACATAATTCAACTGACTTAATGTTTGTACTATCAATCTCAAGATCAATATTACTGTTTGTTAAAAGTCAATAATTTAAGAATAATGTGGGCCTAATAGAATAAACCTTTGACATGTCAAATGCTAAAAAAATAGATGTACTAGAAAATTTCACAACATAACATAGATATGAATATTCAATTTTTGAAAGAGACAAAAAAAAAATGGATATATATTTGATGTTGAAATGATTGTTTATTAATGACATTGACCATTGTTCTCCGAAAACATTGGTCCACCAAAATAATAAATTTCTTAAGAAAAAAAACATTCCTTTTTCCATTTTTTGAACCATATAGTTAGTTTGTTCTTCCACTTCAATCATTCCATTTGTCAGAGAATGAATTATTTCTGAGTTTACTTTAAGCCTTTCCCTTTTAACCCATTTCCCATTTTTGGAGAAATGGTGAGATGGAAAGTCCAATGGCTTCCAGTGGAGGAATTCTCAGAGCCGAAGAATTCTTTGTGTGTGAGAGAGAACGAGAAACAAAGCCCTTAAACCAACAATTTCTCTCTTCAAATCACACAGAGAAACAACAGAAAGACAAACTTAAATCGTTTGTTTTTCTTGTTCTTCCTCTAAATTTTTCTTACCATTCAATCGCGAATCTCTCTCTCTATCTCTCTTTATCTATTTCGTTTTCTTATCTTTAGCAGGCTTTTTCATTGATTGTTCATAGTTGTCAATACCTTTCCCTTTATTCCCTCTTTTGATCTTTGTAGGGGAAAGGTAAAAGAAAACATTGTAGGGATTTTGAAACCTAGTTTCGAATTTGGGGATTTGGGTTTTGCTCGAAATCGCTGTGAAAAGTGGCTATAATCATGGATCTCGAGCGCCAGGTTTTTGTGGGTTTGTTGTTATTGTCATTTTGTTTACCTGGGTTCTGCAATTTGGTGTTTGAAGTTCAACATAAGTTTAAGGGTCGAGAGAGATCACTGAATGCTTTGAAGTCTCATGATGTTCGTCGCCATGGTAGGCTTCTCTCTGTCATTGATCTCGAACTTGGTGGCAACGGACACCCTGCTGAAACAGGGTTAGCCATTTCTCTTATGATATTTTCATATTCTTAATGTTTATTTCCTGTGTTTTGGTCTCTGATTTTGATGGTTTTGATCATACATTTTATTTGTGGGATGTGATGATCCTTTAGTCTTTGTTATATTATGGTTTCAAATGGTTCTAGAGATCAATTTTTTAGATGGTTTCATGTTGTCTTAGTTCGTTAAATCAGAAATCTGGACTATGTTATTATGCATAAATTATGTTTTTGATCATTGAAGCTTGGGTAGGATGACACAACATAATGCCACACCATTCTATTCAAATCATGACTTTGTTACTTAGGATTTATAACTTTCAAATCATTTCTCTTCAAACCCATTAAAGGAAATTTGTTCTGTCACCATCAACGGTTGAGACTTCTACTTATTTCCTTAAGGTCAGAAGGTCAAATTCCACTCCATATTTGTTGTACTCCAAAAGATGAAAAAGAAATATGTTCTTAGAGACCATTTAGAACCATTTCTAAAGGTTAGGGATCAAAGTTTTGGATTTCCAAACCTAGGGATTAGAAGGAAACTAAATCCAAACTTTTGGAGACTAGATGATAAAATGAAAAAGCGAATGATTCTCAAATGGGTTACGTTTACAGCTTACCTCTCATCTTTCCTGTTAATTCCTTTGTGCACTTGGGATATTAAATGGTTTCTTTTGGTGATCCATAAAGGTTATACTTCGCCAGAATTGGCCTTGGAACTCCTCCAAACGATTACCATGTGCAAGTGGATACAGGGAGTGACATTTTATGGGTGAACTGTGTCGGTTGCAGCAATTGTCCGAAGAAAAGTGATATTGGTGTATGATTCTTCAACATTGAAATTTTCTGTAAATTGGTAACATCTGGTGGATCATGATGAAAAATAACCATCGATTGTTCACTTACAGATAGAGTTGCAACTGTATGATCCGAAGGGCTCCAGCAGTTCAAGCTTGATTACTTGTGATCAACCATTTTGCTCGGCCACATACGATGCTCCGATCCCTGGTTGCAAGCCAGATCTACTCTGCCAATATAAAGTTATCTATGGGGATGGAAGTGCAACAGCTGGATATTTTGTGAAGGATCATGTTCAACTCCAACAAGCAGTAGGAAACCGTCAAACTAAAGTAACTAATGGCAGTATAATATTTGGGTAATTCCTTTTTCTTTTCCTTGGTGGGCTCCTCTACTTTTATTACCTAACATTTAACAACCTTAACTATGCACAATTTTACTTGCGAGCATACAATGTTATTATTGGAAAATGAAAAGTATCCTACATTTGTATAGATAAAAGGGTAAACTAGACCAAAATGTTTAGCATTAATGTAATGGTGTTATAAGGTTATAAATACAGTCTCTGAATCATATATGAATTAAGATACAATTAAAGAAGGAAGTTATTACTCAGATACTGAATGAATTGTGGATGAACCGAGAAATAATCTACATTTATTTTAATAAGAAACCTCATTAAGCACTTACTGCTATAGTCAATTAACATAATAACTGCTGGCCTAGAAGGTCTATTTTAATCCTTGTGATATTTGCATCTGGAAAAGGGTTGGGTAGGAAAGTGATACCGATACCTGATCAATCAATTAAACAATCTCGTCATACTCCGAAATCTTCATTTATATTGTTGCTTCTTTAATGATCGTAATAGTCTAGGCTTAATTTGGTAAACATTTAGGCTCCGTTTGGTAACAATTTCGTTTTTGGTTTTTTGTTTTTGAAAATTAAGTCTATTTTCTCCCTATTTCTTACAATGATTTGCATCTTTCTCAAGTACAATGATTGAATTCTTAGCCAAATTTCAAAAACAAAAACAAGTTTTTAAAAGCTACTTTTTTAGTTTTAAAAAATTGGTTTTTTTTTGAAACCATTGGTAAAAAGTAGATAATAAAGGGAGAAATTTGGATATGGAAGAAGTGTTTATAGGCTTAATTTTTAAAAACAAAAAACAAAAAACAAAAAACAAAAAACAAAAAACAAAAAATAAAAAACCAAATAGTTACCAAACGGGGTCTTAGTTTTTGGTCTTTGATGTTTGAAAATTAAACCTATTTCCACTCAATTTCTTACATGGTTTGCATGTTTCATAAGTATAAGGGTTGAATTATCAGTCAAAATACAAAAACAAAAACAAGTTTTTAAAAACTACTTTTTTTAGTTTTCAAAATTTAGCTTGGTTTTTTAAAATATTGGTATAAGGTAGATAATAATTAAGAAATTTTGAGGTGGAAGGGATGTTGTATAGATTTAATTTTCAATAACTAAAAACCAAAAAAGAAATGGTTACTCTACGGGGCCTGATCTATTCAAATGTCTCCTCCTTGCTTTGTTTCAAATCCTGCAACTCTTTCTCATTACAAACACTTGGACTTATTTTGAATCGAGATATATGATGTGTCTAGCTTCACTTGGACTTATCTCTGTTTTTTTTTTTTTTTGGTGGGAAGTTTCGAGATATGGCTTCCAATCTAATCCAGTGTTTAATGTACTTTTATTCTCTTTAATTGAGCACTTGTTGATCATTAAAAGTTTCACCTTATGTAGTCGGAAAAATCTTAAGATCATACAAGTTCAGTTAACTAATGCTGCTTTTACTTCTTTATCTCAAGTTGACTTGTGTGGTTTAGGTGTGGAGCTAAACAATCTGGGGAGCTTGGTACGTCATCCGAAGCACTTGATGGAATACTTGGTTTTGGACAGGCTAATTCATCTATGATTTCTCAGTTGGCTGCAACTGGGAAGGTGAAAAAGATTTTTGCACACTGCTTGGATAGTATATCAGGGGGTGGGATTTTTGCAATTGGAGAAGTAGTTGAGCCAAAAATGAAAACATCACCAGTGGTACCTAATCAGTATGTGAACTACCTCTCCAAATCTTATTTGTTCTGATCTTCACACATTTTCAAGCTGCTTACCCTCCTTATCAATCATATTTTGTCCCTTATGATGCATAAAAAATTAAGAAAAGATGTTTTGTATGAGTCATTTTCGTACATGTTTGTGAACATTTTGAAATTGTTAAAATCATTTCTATCGCGTTATCATATTCAAAGTCACCCCGAAACGTGTCTTTAAACACTCAAATACAATTTAATGTTTAACTTTAGAGTTTTACACACTTTTCATGTCATCAAAATTTGTTTTAAATGATTAAAAGCATGTTTTAGAATGATTTTGAAAATAACAAAAGTGATTTAACCATTTCAGAATCACTCCAAGCATGCCCTTATTTTGTCCCACTAACTTTGGCTATTCCCCCTTTTCCTAACACTTGTCCAATAAGAATTCCATGTCACCATTAAGTTCGTATTTACTTTTCAAAATTGAAGAATCCCCGTCTTTCGGAACTGGCTTTAACTTTTGAAGGTCCTACAAAGCGTGTCGCATGCTTCTGTACTTGACATTTTTAAAGTTTAAAGACTAAACCAAATAGGTACAACAACCAAACTTGACATTCCAAGTTTATGATTGAACAAAGTTCGTTTTTTTCCACTCTCCAAAGTTTGCTTCTTGTGTACAAGAATTTAGAAGTCTTCTACTTATTACAATGAAGTTTTTTACATTTTACCTTTTTTCCTTCTTCCATCTACAAATTTCAGGGCTCACTACAATCTTGTTCTAAATAGAGTTAAGGTAGGGGGCACCGCTCTTGATCTTCCTCTTGGAATATTTGAAACTGTTTACAGAAGAGGAGTAATCATTGACAGTGGCACAACACTAGCTTATCTTCCTGAGAGCATTTACCTGCCATTAATGGAGAAGGTACTGAGCAAAAATTTTGCTTCTTTTTGTAAGCATTTATGCAACTAAAGTCTAAATTCCTTTTTCCTAAAAAAATATATAACTTGTGTTGTAGATCTTGGGTGCCCAACCTGGTCTGAAACTACATACTATTGATGACCAGTTTACTTGTTTTCTGTATGATGGAAAGTAAGATGCTTACTCTTATCCTTATTGTTTAGTACTCTTACAACTAGACATATCATTTGATGTTTGGAATGTACATTATGTTCTAGCATTTTCGATTTTGTTGATGTTTAAATATCATTCAATGACAGTGCTGGGAAGAAACTTAATAGCAGAATAGTGACCTGATATATATAAAATATTGTGTTTGAGATGTTTTTAGTCTTTCTTGGATTGAAAACCCACCTGATCCTTCTAGTCACACAATCCAATTACTAAGAGGAAAAGAGGGTGATGATTTTCATTACATTATTTAGAGGTTTGACAACTTTTTAGAACAGGACATATGAATAGACCATATTTGATAAAAAAAGTTCGAATGTCATAATCACCATTTTATTGTTCAATTTTAACGTCATCAAACAAGTTTTTGATCGAAAACTTTTGAAAGATTAGAGACGGAATTCGACATGTATGCTCTTGGGACTAAGTGTTGTATATGGGGACTTCCATTCAATCTGTTGAAGTGAAAATGCTGTCATTCTTGATATTGTTCGACTGTTCTGAAGAAATTTTGGTCACTTTTCTATTTTGTTTTGTACTATTTCAGTGTGGACGACGGATTTCCAACAGTGACATTCGAATTTGAGGAGGCCCTAATCTTGGTTGTTTACCCTCATGAGTATCTCTTTCAGATTCGAGTAAGTAATCTACTTTTTGTTAACATTTTGACTGTTTGTTTTTATTATAGTCGTTCAAACTTTTGGACCTTAATATGCTTTTAGTTTACAAGTTTGTTTTTTCGTTCTAACTTTTTGGGATGAAAACAACTTACAAAACTATTTTTTTACTTATCAAAATGGCCAAGTTTCAAAAGAGTTTTCAACAAGTAGATTTTAAAACCGTTTAAATCTTATGAACTTTGCCTGAAAGATCGTCTTAATGTTTGACATTGACTTCTTTCTTTTTCTTTTTAAGATTATTTAACAGAAACATGATATAGATACTTGTTTGCTAAGGCCCCATTTGGTAATGACTTATTTTTACGTTTTTTTGTTTTTAAAGGCTATGCTTATAAAGACTACTTCCACCTATAAGTTTCTTCGCTTTGTTATCTACTTTCTACCAATGTTTTTTAAGCCAAACCAAAATTTAAAAACTTAAAAAAGTAGTTTTAAAAAACTTGGTTTTGTTTTTAGAATTAAATTAAAAATTCAAATATTTCTTTAAGAAATATGAAATAACATAAATTTCAAAAACAAAATCGTTAACAAATGAGGCTTAAATTATCTTAAGAGTATATTTTCATACAAACAATTATTTAAAAATCACAAGTCATACGTAGTAATAGTGGGGTTAAGTACTAAAGTTCGAGAACACGTTCAAATTTTTGTTAAATAATCAATAAAAAATCAACCACAATAACTTAAATATATTTTCATAGACTAAGAAACCATAAAATCTATTTTTTTTTACAAGAAACAAATTCTATTAATGATAAAATCTTAAAACATGAGGGTTATGAATAATGAAGGTTCTCTATGTTTTGGGGTGTGCAGGATGATGTATGGTGTGTTGGATGGCAGGATAGTGGAGCTCAATCCAAAGATGGAAAGGAAGTCACTCTCTTGGGAGGTATCTTCTTATCTTCATTATCATCAATGTCTTACCATATGTTTATACTGTTTAGGTTAAAATATCATTTCAATCCTTGTTCTTTTGATAAATCTTGAATTTAGTCCTTACAACTAGTTTATTGTTGATTTTTCGGTAACTTTCTATTATCTATTAGCATTTTGACTATAAATTATGAGAACATATTTGCAAAGAAGTTATTATTCAATTTCGATAAAAATTAAATTTGAAGAACTAAATTTAAGATTCATTAAAAGTACATGAACCAAAATAGTAAAATTTTGGAAGTACGTGAATTGGGTTGGTATCTTAGCCAACACTTTTAGATTGCAACTTAGATGAAGGAAGTAAGTTAAAATATCATTTTGGTCCTTGTACTTTGGAAATTATTCAATTTTAGCCTCCCTACTTTTATGACCAATTTCAGTTCATGTATTTTCAATAAGCTTTAAATTTAGTTTTCGTTACTAGTTTATGGTTGATTTTTCAAAAACTTTTTATTATATATTAGCATTTTCACTATATATTTTAGAAACATATTTGCATGCTATTATATTTCTTTCCATGAAAACTATTATTATTTAACCAATTTCGATAAAAGTTAACTTCCAAGGGACTTTTAAGGCTTATTAAAAGTATACAAGGACCTAAAATTGAACAAAATTTGATGTACGAGAGTCAAAATTGTATTTTAACCAAGAAAAGAAAAACTTAATCTAAACTTTTTAGTATATTGTTTGACAATTTTAAAACCAACTATATGATGACCATTATGGTGCATATTTTAGTAGAATGTTAGCTTGATTTCCTTTTTCATGGGTTTTGAATTGCAGACTTGGTTCTTCAAAACAAGTTGGTTTACTATAATCTTGAAAATCAGACCATTGGTTGGGTTGAGTACAACTGTGAGTTTCTATCTACCTTAAAACTTAATTTCCTTTTTGCTTTTTATTCAATCATTTTCTTATGGGAGTTGAAATAAATTACTTGAAAAAAACTCAAATGAATCTAACCTAAACCATTTTGAAGAAAATAATTATTTCTAGATCGAATATTAAAATAACTATTCTTCACAATTTTAAGATTAATAGACCAAATATGCTATGGTTGGATTGAGTTGCGTCATTGTTTAACTAAGGCCACTTGCAATGTTGACAAAGGAAAGAAAAACAAAATTCATCTACCTAGGATTTAATATCCTATGGGTTTTCTTGACGCCCAAATATTGTAGGATCAGACAGGTTGTCTGTGAGATTAGTCGAGGTGTGCATAAGTTAGTCCAAACACCCGTGGATATAAAAAAAATTCTTTTAAAAAAAAAATCAATAGCTTGTTTAAGATACTCAAACCATCTTTTAACTTTTCAGTTTGAAAAATTATGAAAAGTTAAAAAAATTATGAGGTAAAGAATAAGCTTACTTTTTATTCATTGGCTATATATTTGAAGGCTAAGATATGGTTTGATGGAATGGGATTAAATTGATAAGAATAGAAGGAAATGTTAGATTTTGACCATATGTGATGCATTGGTGGATTGAACAGGCTCTTCAGGCATAAAATTGAAAGATGGAAAATCAGGAGAAATTTATACAGTTGGAGCCCACAAACTGTCTTCTGCAGAATCCCTTGTAGTGGTTGGGAGACTACTTCCATGGTGCTTGTTAGCTTTCACCTTCTTTTTTATTCAATAGATTCTTTACAACAGGCACAACATTTTTTTTTTCTTTTTCAATTTTTGTTGTACCATAATGTAATCCCCCAAAATGGAAATAACTAATTCCTTTTCCCCAGAAAAGAAAAAAGAAATCCTCAGTTTTCTTTTGTTGTTTCTTTGAATTTGTTGATATTGGAAGAGAGAGATTTGTTTGTGAGTATATATATATTTGTGAATGAAGACAATGGAATGGTTGTTGTAATTTGCTTTAATGCTAATACTGAATTGATACTTATGTTCATCTCTCTTTTCACTTCATTGTTTTATTTAATTGAATTCTAAACTCCCAAAAAAAAAAAACATTTTGTTAGTTCAAATCTGGCCTTAGATGGAGATGGTTAATCCATTACTATAGAATTTGTTTTTTTTTTTCCTTTTTGAAAAATATCATTAAGTATATCAATTTATATCTTATTACGTTTTGTTTAGAAAAATCTTGTGTGAAATTTATAATTGTATCAATTAAATCCTTAAATTCAAATAAACTTAAATTGATCAATTTAAATTCTTAGTCAAAATTTCTTTTGAGAATTGTTCATGCATTGATTCTAATTGGCCATTTTGTAAAACCGACATTTGAAGAAATCTACACACATTTGAGAATCAATGCATGAATGATTTAAAAAAATAATTGTAAAGAAAAGTCTAAATTGGTTGGCTTATAAAAATTTAGGAGTATAATTAACTCAATCATAATTTTCATACAATATTAGTTGAACGACATATGGAGAAGAGTGTAAAATTGATACACTTACAAAAGTTTGAAGTCTAAATTGATAAAATCACCAATTCAAGGTTTTAATTAATACAACCCCCAAAATTGGGGTATAAATTGATGTTTGCCTTTTTTCAATATCTGTAAATATTTTGACCAATTTACATGCACCTCAACTAATCTCATAGATATATAAATGAAGCATATCTTTTGCTCATGTTAACTATCATAAGCGTAGGGATACAATTATAGATTAAATTTAGGGGTGATTTTACTTTTTAGAATACAACTAACCATTATAGTTATATCATGCATCCAAAGCTAAGGATGTTGGTCGGTTCGGTTTTGTGAATTTTCGAATCAATTAAGAAACAAACCAAATCAATCGATTTTGTAAATAAGAGATCCAAACCGATGTCTAATAAAAAACAAAACCAATTGATTGGTTTTATTTGGTTCAATTTATCATTGGTTTGATTCTTGGTTTTTAAAATTATATTTTTTTCTTCTAAATTTTAATTTGTATTTTCAATTTTGTTTCGAATGGGTCCTTTTTGCAAATTTTAAATTAAAATTGGGTCAATTTCTTTTTCTATAGATTGAAATTTGACATTTTTTTTTCTTGACACTTTTTAAATTAAAAAAAAAACATGTACACTCCATATTTATTTGTCTTTTTTCTAAACAATAAATATAAATACACCATAATAATTAAAACACTAAAATATACCTAATGTTAAAGTTGATTTTTAAGCGTATATATACCTTCGATTCGGTTTTGATTGGTTTTTCCATTTAAAATTCGATCCAAACCAATATTTTTTGGTCTTTTCCAAATACAAACTAATATATCTAATTTTATACTAAAAATCCAAACCAAAACCAATGGGTTGATTTGGATTGGTTTGATTTTTCGATTTTTCGGTATTTTTGTTGTACTCCTATCCAAAACTAGGGCAAAGAAAAATCCATGATTACACACATACATTATTGTTCGACTTTGACTAAAATATGAAATTTTCGTCGTAAAAAATATACATTAATTACACACGATGAGGTTTCGTGTAATGTAGTATAGAGAACATACCTTAGTATTGTTGCATTTACAGTGTGGCCCTCAAAAACTGTACAACAAAATAGAGGATAGCCAGCAGCAGAGCAAATTGGTATGCATCTCTTTGGAAGTTGTCCTCACCTTGAAAGAACTACATACAATTCCGACGGTAAGTGATTAACGGTATGTTTGAAAATGCTTTAAATTGGAGTAATTTAGGTTCTGTTTGTTAACTATTTTGTTTTTTATTTTTATTTTTTAAAACACTTTAAACTACTTTTTGAAAACTACTCTTTCTAGTTCTCAAAATTTGACTTATTTTTTAAATCATTGGTGAAAAATAGATAACAAATGAAGAAATTTGAAAGTGGAAATAGTGTCTATAAGCTTAATTTTTAAAAATAAAAACAAAAAACAAAATGGTTATGAAATGAGGGCCTTAGTTAAGCACTTTAGTATAAGCAAAATTTTGTTTGATTTAATATTAGGTTTTACTTACAAGTGATTTTGAAGTACCCTTTTTAAAATGTTGTCACACACTTGATTATTATCCCTAAAAATGCTACCTATTACAATTACTCTTAAGTTAAATTACAAATTTAGTCATTGAACTTTGAAATTTATATTTATTTGGTCCTTAAACTTTAAAATTACAAAATTAGTCCTTGAGCTTTCAAATTTTTAAAATAGAAAATCTACTAGACACAAAATGAATGTTTAATTAGGATTCCATTAGATATGAAATTCAAATTTATATCTAATAGAACAATTAATTTTTATAAATTTCAAATCTGTTCAAGTCCTATTAGATAAAAAATTTAAAAGTTTGATTTATTAGACCCACTTGAAAATTCAAAGACAAAATATATACGAAAACAAACTATATGTCACTCTGATCTTGACAATTTTGAGTGAGGAGTGCTTTTGATATTACAGAGGGAATTTAAATGAGAAGCAAACATGATTATAAATTAGCTGCTCTACACATGTGGTTTGAGTCAAATTTGAGAGGTTCTCGGGTAAACTATTTCGAGAATGAATTTCTATCTTAGTTTTTAAAATTATTTTTGAAACAATAGAAGGTAAACTATTCTTTTAAACTCCCTATTTGACAACTATTGTTTAATTGGGTAATCATTCGATTTTTTAAAAATAAATTTATTTCTTTTCAATTTTTTATGACGATTTTCATTTTACTTGAATAAAAGAGTTGAATTCTTAGCTAAATTTTAAAAATAGAAACAGATTTTTAAAAACTATTTTTCTTTTTTCTTTTTTTTTGTCTTCGAAACTAACCTTTTAAAATATTGATAGAGAGTATAAAACAAAGCAAGAAACTTTGAAGAGATGTTTGTAGGTTTAATTTTCAAAAAATTAAAAATAAAAATTAAAGGGTAACCAAAGAGTATCTACGTTTTTTATTTTTGGTTTTTGAAAATTAAACTTAAAAATAATTCTTTTGTTTTGCAATTGACAATTGAACAGGTAATGAATCAACTGGAAAATCAATAACAGAAACATTTTGTTCTTAATCAACTCCAGCAGCATCAAAGAAAACAAATGAAGGTACCTAAAATTAAAGAGTTACTGTGAAGTAATAAACCTTACCTTGTAAAATAAAAGTTTATTTGTTTTTTCAACCACTTTCTACCTATGATTTCAAAATCAAGCCAACTTTTGGTAACTAAAAATAATCAGTTCCATAAACTTTTTTTTGTTTGTGAAATAACTTAAACAAATTTAAATTTCAGAAAGAGAAAACTAAAAATAAATATATTATCAACACGATCTAAGAGAACACAACTTTTCCAAAAACTAGAAACAAGAAACATTATCTCGAAAAAAATAATCCCTAAAAATGAGAAAGTACACCAACAAGCTATTACCAATTTAAAGACCTTTAAAAAAACAGAAAAACAAACACAAAAAAAAAAAAAATAGAAAATCATCATCAAACAGACATGTTTTTCTCAAAAACCAAACAAAACACAGTTACATTACTAAAAGACCTAAAAAAGAGACATAAGTAACCATAAACAAGTAATGGTTACCAATGCTATATTTTCAGAAGTTAAAAAATAAGAGGAATAAAATAGCGCATTGGTGAAAATGGGAAGATTAATTTAGCTTGACAAAGATAGACAATAAGATGGATAAAGAACACTAACCTTGGTAGGATCACCGGAAGGGTCAGGGAACATTTCCAAGTTCTGTTTCTCGGTAGAGACTCGACCGGTGAGGCTGCTGACAGAATCAGCCAAGTCCTTTCCCGCCTCGGCGGAGGCGAAGAGATAGCGTGAGGCCCAAAAGAAAGCTTGCGAAATGGCAGAAGAACTCGATACGTCCCAACGCTCTTCGTGTTCGATAACTTGGCCACTGATTTGGTTGAGAGTGAACTGTGAATCAACTTTGATAATGAGATCTCCTCCTATGGCTGAAACCAAGGATTTAGGTTTCCCTTTGATTGTCCACTTGATGTTTAGTATGCTTGTTGACACCATCACCATTTCTTGCACACTCTGTCGTTACAAACCATACTGATTATGACAAAATTACATGACGGCTGGTTGAGATTTGAGTTAAATTTCTTTTTTAAGTACACCTGTGAGGATGGGGGATTGAACCTCCAATCTTTAGGAAGAAAGCGCATGTCAATTATCATTGAGCTAAACTTACTTTGACAAAACAAACGGTGTAGACTTGAAAACCCGACGGTGATTCGAACGTCTTACCTTTTAGTTGAGGTTTTAATACGTTATTGAGCTACACTCAAATTGTCAGACGAGAGAAAGTGAGGCTGCTAACATCTAGCCTGTGTTTAGTATATTTGAGTCTTCTTAATGAAAAGAGTTAAATTACTAGGAGAACCAACGGTGAAGACTTAGATTTTAGTTGCTCTTTTCACTAATAAGTCTCAAATATATTTAAAGTAGGCTAAGTATTAGTAGTCTCATTTTCTCTCTCTAACTAACTTGAGTATAGTTCAATAAGACATTAAAATCTAGATCGAAAGATAAGAAGTTCAAATCACTTATACATGCATCTCTAGTTCATCTTTCTATTTATTTCCTGGAATATCTTTCTCTAAAATATCCACATAAATATGACTATAATGATAAAGCCTGAAAAGTATATTATTTGAATTTTAAAAGTACATAGGTCGTTTTTATAATTAAATTCTAAATTTGTGATTTGATGATTGCTGCGTGTGTGAATATATTTATATATTATTAAACAGAAGAAACCTAGAAACGTAGAAAACGTTATCAAATATGTTTTTACGTTTTGTTTTTTCAAAAAGAGAGCTACAAGTAATTATTATTATTATTATTATATGATTATTATTTTTTAAAAATAAAAGGACCAGAAAATAGAAATGTTATTGAATTAATATTTTTAAACTTTAGCCATGAGTTTGAAAAAAAAAAATCTAGAATATAGGTTTTCTTTAAAGGAATTCTACAATATAGATTAATTGTCAATTACCATTTTTAAGAAAAAAAATTGGTTATAAAAAATCATAAGAAAGTAGTTATTTTATTCTTTCTAAAACTTAGAAAAGAAAAGAAAAAAAGGTTTTAATTTAAAAACGATATGATTAATTATCTAATCTAATTCTAAATTGGTTTAAATTCATTTTCGTTTTTCAATTTAAAATTTTATCTATTTTTATCAACTTCCAAATTTTTCATTTTAATACTTGAATTTTTTTTTCAAAACAAAAAATTATTTTAGTTCTTAGACTGACAAAATGTCATTTATTTCAGTCTTCCAACTTGAAAAAACTAACCAAGTTTCATTTATAAACTATTTTGCTACCTAATATTTATTTATCCAATACCCAGTATGTGGCCTTTTTTTAGAGTATTCGACATATGTGGTTTTAATATACATGTTCTAACTTCTAAGTCACATTTTAATTATTCTAAAAAAAAAGTAACATTTTAATTTGTCAAAAAAAAATGTAAAAACATAAATGATTATTGATTGTTTTCTAACAATAGAGGACTAAAATTTCTCGAAAATAAATAATTATATAAAGATAGAGGATTAAAATAATCCTTTCATTTTTAATTGTTTCTTTTTTAAAATTAAAACTATAAATCTAAGCCTAAGTTATGAAAACTAAAAGGAGTGATTTTTAAAAATTTGTTTTTCTCCTAGAATTTGATTAAGAATTCAAACCTTCATTTAAAGAAGGTAAAAGTCATAATAAAGAAGTTGGGAAGAAATCATCTTAAAAATTAAAAATAAAAATCTAGGAATCAAAATAAACATTTTCAAAGTAGGAACAAAACGAACCAATTTGAAACTCTTGAACCAAATTAGTATTTAAACCTAAAAAAACTAAAATCTAAAAAACTCAAGACTGATTTTAAAATTACAATTTGATAACTATTTATTTTTTAGTTTTTTAAAATTATGCTTATTTTTTTTAACTTGATTTTCAATCGGTTACCAAAGGAATCCAAATAACTAGCCTAAATTATCTAAATAACTAAAAATAAAATTCCAACCTTATACGTTTTAATAACTTTTTCACTCAAATTCGTCCTACTGTAAGGGCATTTTCTTTGCACAGTAAAAAAAAAAAAAAAAAAATGAAAATTTAATAGAAAAAAATTGCTACACGACGATTTGTGCTTTTTTTTTTTAATTAAATTTTTTAATATTGTAATACTCAGAAAAAGGCATTACCGTAGTTGGATTCTCAAGCGCACTGGTTGCCCAGAGTTGTCTTTTATACTTTTCTCGACCCGTGAATTTCCTAATCGGATCCTGCATTTCACAATTTCAACTAAATTTCAATCACTTTCCCTCTAAATTTCATCTTCAAAACAGTTCAGAACAATCACAACAAAGCAATTGATCGATGAAATCCATAAAAATTAGGGCAAAAAAAATTCGATACCTTATACTTGACAAAGACCGCAAAATTTCCAAGAGATCGATCGCCTTGGCGAAGTTGAAGAATGTCTCTAGCAAGTTGCCTAGCGGTAGATTCAACCAAGGGACTACTGATGCACTCAAATTCGTTGCAAAGCTCACCGAAATCCATGCCGTCTACGATTTTATCAGCTTCCGATCTTTCGACGGCGGATTCCGCCGTCAATTGATCGGTGCTGTTCGAATCGTTCGCGGCGGCTGCAAAATAGAAACCCTGAACCTATCAGAGACATTGAGAAATATCGTGATTAAAAAGAGAAAAGTTGTGTGGAGAAAAAATGCAGGCCTCTGAGAGAAAGAGCATGGCGGGAGTGAGGAGGAACGGCGAGAGGCGTGGCGGCGCCAAGGCGGCTCTTGCGGCGGAAGAATGCGGTGGCGGCCGCTGGAGATGGAGCGGCGAAAGCAGGAGAGGAAACGCAGGTACTCATCTCTCCGTCCCATTGTGATTACAGGCTCTAGCCATTAGTTACTTGTGGTTGGATTTCAGCCTCTAATTCCTCTTGATTTTTCCTTTTTTTTTTCCCTTGCTTTCTTTTAAATTTTTTCTTTTATTTTTCCTTTTTTCCAAAAAAAAAAAAAAAAACATGTGGAAACATGAATTTAAATATTTAACATTTTGATCGATGATATACCTCTTAATTAGTTACAATACTGAGTTTGACAAAACAACGATGAATTCTATCTTAGACCTTAGAAATGGTAATATGAATTTTATCCTAGACTTTATTATTAATTTAAATCTCATTTTGCATTTTAAAAGTTTGAGGTTTTTACATTGTAATTTCATAATATATATCTTGGTTTCATAATATATTTCATAATATATGCGCCAAGGCGGCTCATATAAGTAAGTCAAGAAAAATCTTTATGCAATCTTGGTTGCATTCGACCAAATATTTTTGTTTGTTTGTTTTTTTAATTTATTTTATTTTTCTATATACAAATAAGAAATATGGGATTAGATATAATCTAAGCTGTACCTAATCACTGTTAATAAATTAATAATTTAGACCGACTTTCAAAAGTATGTTATTTGTTTATCAAATTAAGTTGATATTTGACTAACACTAGTATTATTGGAGTAACAAAATGTAAAAATATGAAATTAAATTAACATTTTATAATTTTAAAGTTCAAATACGCAATAGAAAAGTTAGTAGACTAAACAGGAAAGTTCTCGATAATAGAAGATGAAATTTAAACATTTTTATTTAATTAAATAATTGGAAATAATATTTATTCTTTCATTATTCAAAAATCTTCGTAATATGGTGGTGAGGAGGGACCATGTGTGACCAATTTCATTGGTTAATGTAGGAGACACGTGTGAATATGTCATTGGTTAATGCACATAACGAATAAGATGGACTTAGGAGCTGATTTTTAAATCAAAGAATGGTGTGAATCTGTGATACTTTTGTCAAGTCTGTATTTGTGGTCGTGGGAGGGGGACAAGTTTATTATAATTTATTCTATAACAAATATTTAAATTTTATTTTAGTAATTAAATTATATATTTATTCATTATTTCTTTTTGACATATTTTAAGTTTCATTTTAGTGTAAACCTAAGCATGGTTGAAGCAAATATCATTAATTATGCGGTTAAAAGTTTGAAACCCTATCCCGCATATTGTAAGACTCTCGAAGGGAAGGTTTTCTGAGTTATGCTATCTTTTATTCTTTAGTTGAGAGAATATCATGCGAACTTCAGATAGTGGAATCTGACTTGGTGTATATCATTTGTATTCTCAAAAAGTCATTTGCTAACATGTCAAAAATTGATAAAGTGATGGACGCTTTTGTTGTGCTCGCTCATCGTCTGGATGTTTTTTTTTTTTTTTTTGTTAATTGTAAGCTTTCATATAATTTTATAACGCATGTTGCTATTTAGTTGTTTTGATCTCCCAGTTCTTTCCTCTAATATTGAAGGTTAGGAGGCTCGTTGGAATTATGTTTATCACAATGAGATGTTTATGCACTTAACGATGATTTTGATTAATTGTAGTTAGTTTGTGGTTTGATATTCTTTTTTAGAAAAATAGTGCACGAACAATGTTTAAAATTTAAGAATAAAAGTTGAGTAAGCATTAAAGTTTGAGAATTAAAACATTAACATTTAAACCTTTTGAAAAGTACCAATAATATAAATTTTTTAAGGAAAAAATGTCTTTTTGATGTCTAGTTTCTATTTAGTCTATAGGTTTCAAAATGTTACATATTTAGTTCTTAAATTTTGAGTTGGTTTCAATTCAGTCCCTAAGTTTCAAAATGTTACAATTTTACCCTTAACATTTGAGTTTTGCTTCAATTTGATCTCTATGTTTCAAGATTTACACTTAAATTCGACTTTTCACTAAATACTCACTTTTCGTCTTTAGTACTAATTCATGTTAATAAATTAAAGATCATTAAAAGAACTATAATTAATTAAATTTCACTATTTTTATCACATTTTAAATTAAATTCAAAATTTCACTTCATTTATTTTTAATTAATTAATAGAAATTGACGTCAATGACTGAAAGTGAGTAGTTAACTAAAAATTGAGGTTAAAAATGTAAAATCTTCAAACTTAGAGACCAAATTAAAACAAAACTAAAATCTCAATAGTAAAATTATAACCTTTTGAGACTTAGGGACTAAATTGAAACACAACTCAAAACTTAAAAACCAAATGTGTAACTTTTGAAATCTAGGGACCAAATAGAAATTATATCCAAGATCGAGGGATTGAAAATGTATTTTACCCATTCTTTTAATAATATTATTGTTGGAAGATGAAAAATAGCATGTTTCAGATCAAGAGCAATTTAACACAAGACAGAGATATAGTATCTCTTCTTTTATATGTGTGAAGCAAGACAAGTTAAACAACAATAACAAGAAGAATAACAATGTAATAAAAGGGTAAGGACAAGAAAATGTAAATGTAGGAGATATACTAGTTTGCCTCAAAATTGAGACTAGGTATTAGTCTTCTGTAGTTGCAAGTTATACTATAATATGAAGATTACAAAGGGCTCTCATATAACATTACAAATCACTCCTCAAAAAGCCATAACTACCTTGATTTCTAGCCATCACAACGTGATAGTTGTTCATTAGAATTACACAAAGAATAACCATCAAACCCACCTAGGAATAGTTGGTGATTGAGATTATGCGACTTCTTTACTCTCAAAATTGCCCCACAATCAACGCACGGGTGCAGAGCAGGGCACGCGATACTAGCGCATGGGATACCTGAACGCCTACGAGACGTGCGCGCAACTCATTCGAAAGCAGTTCAAAAATATTGTCATGCATAGAACCATGGCGATGAATAAGGAAAATCGACGGACATATATTTTCAACTCACCAAAAAAACTACAAAAATAAGGATTTTATTTTTTAAAAAAACTGCGACAACTTTGCAGCACTACAAATATTAAGCATTTAAAGGGACGTTTGGGACAAGAGTTATCATCAAAATATAATAACCACCAATACTATTTCAAAACTCCCATTTGCTATAATATTTCCTATTTACTATTTACTACAATTTTTACAATTTTGCATTCATCATTTTTTATTATTTGCTATGGTATTTACTATTTCCTTCTCAAACTAAAATAATTTATACCTCAAACACATACTATTATAACTCAAACTAAAATAATCTACACCCCAAACGCAAACTATCATAACCCCATTATAATAATCTAGGACTATAATAACTAATTCATTGCCTCAAATACCGCCTAACAATATTGAATAAGTGCTCACAATGTCAGAGAGATATTTGTGGTAGCAGTGAGATCATGTTACGTTTAGCTTTTCACACACTACAAATATGTAGTGTGTTCTTTTTTTGATTAACTGATCTTGCAACAATATTGTTGCTCTACAAACCCAATAATTAACTGTTATATTTGAATAATGAATCAATTAAGAGGCAACTAAAATTAAGTAGCTCATTTTTAACATGTAACCTCAAATCAATGTTGTCAACCACTTGTGTTATTCTACGAGACTAAGAAAAAAGTTAAGAACAAGCTTGCATAACCAGGTTTTCTAATCTATTTGGATTCACTTAGGTTGTACCAATTTTCATGCATCCTATTTAATTACGTGATAAAAAAAGTTTTAAAATATTCTTGTTAAAAAATAAAAGTTTATCAGATGATAAACATCGAATGGATAATGAGTGGGTTGCACATGGGTGCGCTAGGATGCACCTGAGTATTTTTCTTTCTAAACTTCTAATATTGTTGTGTGATGTTGTCAACTTCGGATTATCACTAGAAGAGAAGAATCCTCATCTTCGTGCAACTCATCCAATTGTCTAAACATATAATTTATCACGTGCTTTTTTGTTTTTATTTATAAAAAAGTATTTTTGAATTTTTTAGGTTAAAAAATACTTTTGGTTCCTAAACGTTTATGAAAATAACAATTTAGTTCCTGAACTTTGATACGTAATGATTTAGTATATGAACTTTCAATTTAATAATAATTTAATATGTGAACTTTAGTATGTAATAATTTTAGTCTTTGTTCTTTTAAAGTTGCAACTATTTAGTCCTTGATGTGAAAAAAATTATCAAAATTAAATGTTACTTTTTATTATTTTATGATATAAACTTTATATTTTATAAAACTATTGAGTTTCTAATTAGTTTATCAGTTTATTTATGTAAGAAATCTCATCAAATCTTAACATCAATTTCTATCATAAAGACTAAATTGTTGTAAATTTTAAAGTGCAATGACTAAATTGTTTCTTAGCAAAGTTTAGAGGCTAAATTGTTACAAAATTAAGAGTACAAAAACTAAATCTTTTCAAACAAAAGTTAATAAACTAAACCGTTACTTCTATAAAACTTTATGGACTAAATGTGATTTTTAATTTTTTTTATTGTGTGATTCGAGTGTGTTGCCGTTGCACAACCGTCTAAGATGCACCAAGTATTAGAGCATGTTCGAAATGATTTTTTAAGTGCTTAAAAAATATTTTAGAATTATATATATATACACACACACTTTTAAAGGGTGTTTGGGGCACTGAGTGGGTTATAATAGTTTGTGTTTGGTGTGCAGATTATTTTAGTTTGTGTTTGGAGTGCAAATTATTATAGTCTATGATATAGTAGTCTGTGTTTGGTGTGCAGGTTATTATAGTCTCTGGTATAATAGTCTGCGTTTGTTGTACAGATTATTATAGGCTGGGTTATAATAATCTGTGTTTGGGGTGCATTATAATAGCCGGTTATAACAGTATGTAAACTAAATGCATGTTATCTTAGTATATATCACAATTAATTCTACTTTTCCGTATATCAAAGGAAAAAAATTTAAAGGAAATATTATATTTTCACGAACCTAAATAAATTTTTTTGTTCCACCAATTTGTATAAAATGTGTTGAACGTTGCATTGTCCATTCCACCAATTTTAACCTTGTTTGACGTATCAAACTTTGTGAGCATGTAACAAATACAATTTCATTCTCTTCAAAGGATATTAATCATTTCCCAACACATTAATGTATGTAGAGATAGAGAAATTTCACAAACAGCAAAAAAAGAAAACCAAATCACATTCATGTTCATGAAATAGTACAAAGTCAAACATAAAAAATATTATAGAGTACAAGTCATAATTTAGATATGTCAAAATTAAATATGAAAAAGCAGATGATGAAAATAGTTGGTCATGCGTTGTCTATAAGAAAAAGCTCGCAATACTCCAATTTCATATCTGCTGGAACAGACAAAAAACTCTTTGTATTATGCACATTGCAGAATATGATATTCATAAGCTTCACCTTCTGTTAGGTTTGCAGTTCTGGAATATCGTTAAGTTCATTCACAACCTTGGCACGTAGCTCAACCTCTGTTGCACGCTGCTCTTTCAGCCATTCAGAAATGGACTTTAGTTGGTCATTTGCAAAGTCCATTGTATTCTTAAAAACCTCAACCAACTCAGACGATATCCATCAAGTCATAATTTAGATATGTCAAAATTAAATATGAAAAAGCATATGATGAAAATAGTTGGTCATGCGTTGTCTATAAGAAAAAGCTCGCAATACTCCAATTTCATATCTGCTGGAACAGACAAAAAACTCTTTGTATTATGCACATTGCAGAATATGATATTCATAAGCTTCACCTTTTGTTAGGTTTGTAGTTCTGGAATATCGTTAAGTTCATTCACAACCTTGGCACGTAGCTCAACCTCTGTTGCACGCTGCTCTTTCAGCCATTCAGAAATGGACTTTAGTTGGTCATTTGCAAAGTCCATTGTATTCTTAAAAACCTCAACCAACTCAGACGATATCCATAATGCTTTCTTTTACTACCCCTTGATGAATTGCCTCCTTTGAAACCAAGTGCAGTCGGGATTCCATCAAGCTCATCCAGTGACAGGTCATGTGTTGGGTTGTATATCCTAAAACTTGTAGTTTTGTAAACAGTAAACATATATGAAGTTTATTCAGACAAGTGTTGTTGATTGTTTAATAACTCTAAATTCAATAAACTACGAGTCCTTGGCTATTGTCATGAATACTTGGACTTTATGTGGAGACATAAACTTGATCAAGTTCGAGTAAAATAGCCTAAACCGTCTATAGTACTTGGATTAGATTGGGTACTTATTTCTGGAGATACTATTGAATACGACCCGTTTTATGATTGTTACAAATGTTGTAAAGTATCATAAACGATGTGATCAGTTCGCTCATGTAGAGATATGTGAGCGTAGGTGTTCTACACGATGAGATTGTGTAAGACAGACCACGAAATAATCACTGTTACATATTAACCTATTTACAGTTAACACTGATTAATTTTACTTCTTAATGACCTAGATAACTTGATCGGAATCCTGAGCTATCTATAAACTCCTATTTATTAGCGATTGTCGTTTGATCTGCATAGGTGAGGATAAGCCCAGTGTCGCTGCTCAATATGCCTCCCATTTCATGGATAAGACCGAGTAGATGGCTGGGGACATAGAATTTGCAAGATGGAATTCACTCCTACCTATTTTAGGGATAGTAGAAAGGTTATTCCCTTGAGGGTTAATCCCAGGTCTTGAACAAGGAGCTCTATCCTCTCATTGGCCTGAGAGTGAATGGATTTAGTGATTATGATCCTAAATCAATTGTTCATTAGAGGGATAGTGGTACTTAAGGAGAAAAGATGTAACTCAGAGGTATTTCGATATTTGACCTAGCCGAGGTTACGAACAACCTATGAATGATCAACTTATTAATGACGATTATATCAAATGGACACATAATATATCTACAGTGAGGAGAGTGCAACTATAGGCTATAATGGATAGTCCTGTTAGTTAACGAATGTTGATTAACTAGGTTAAAGAGTTTGACCGGTTAGTCTGAGATCGTTGGAGCCCATGATCTGTAGGTCCATCGAGTCTCCTTGCTAGCTCAATACGGACAAAATTGAAAAACTATGTGAAGTGAGAATTTGAAATGTTCAAATTCGGTCTTAAGGGAATATTGTATTTTATATGAGATATATTTTAGAATTATTTATTTATTTATTTATTAGGGTATACTTGATCATTAGCATGAAAGTTTTTTTTTTTTTAACTTGATTAATGTGATTAATCAAAGCTAGGTGTCTAACACAATTTAATAATTTATTTATTTTTTTATTTAATTGAAATTATTTTAATTAAATATTTTTCTAAAATTTGAAAATTGTTTTTCATTTTTTTTATTAAAAAATTAGTTAATGGAAAAATCCAATTGTTGGATTTTCCCACTAACTAAGTGGACATTGAAGTTACATTTCCCAAGCTTGACACCTAGAGATTACATGCTAATGGAGTTTGAGGTGGAAGACATGCAAATGGGATTTTGCATGTATTTTCTCTACAAAAGACTTTGTTTTTTAATTTTGCAAGACTAATACTTCCACAACTTTTGACCTAAATTCTTCCACCACAAATTTTCTTTAGACTCCTTCTTTCTATAGTGAAATTCTCTTATTTTCACTAACATAACGGTCCTACAACTGTGTTCTTCAACTGGAGAATAGCGAAATTTACCGTTGGTGGTGTTGATCGAGCTCGGGAGAGGAAGTTTGCTGTGGAGTCTTCAAAGGTTGTATTCTTTAACCCTTTGCATGCTTATTCTTATTTTTAATGAAATTAGAATTTGTCGCTTTCATCACTTCCATTGTGCACGAGTTTTTTTATGTTCCATCATCATGTTCTTGTGAATCGCCAGTAGGAGCACCTTCATGCTTACGCCCTAGCACATTTGAGGCCATGTCACCAGGTGTCTCTGCCCCTTCTCTAGTTGCCCGGTCCTTGGGCTAAGTCATCAAAATATGGGAATGACTTGTTCATAAGCCCTTTTGCTGTATGATGGCTCTACATGGAGAGTATGACTGGTCAATATAACGGGGGATGATGAATGAAAAAAATGTTTATGAAATTTTACCTTCACCCAACCATCGAACGTCTCTTTCTCCACAGTTATGCATTAGAATTCTTCATTCCAACCAAACCCGCCGCATATCGGTTCTAGCATTTCTGCTATAGCTTGGTACGTTCTTTTAAGGCTCCTTACCCTACAATCTATGGTGGGGTCCCTTGTACTGTACAGCCAAATATCCTATCAGCCAAATATCCTATCAGCCATCATACGCTGTAACTGTGTCAGGTACCTAGGGCGAAAGGTCCTATTGTTTGATCTCCATCCACCAGATTCAACCAAAGTCACCAAACATTCCACCTGCTTTGACTCTTCCTCCCTCGTCCAAGTGTGCTTTGGAGCTTTAGAAGAACTTGCCATCCTGCTACATGTACCTAGTACAATTTAAGTAGTAAAGAAAGAAATTGTAAGGTAATGTGTTATTTACAATGTATAAGGTAGTAAATCTAATTATATTAAGAAATTTAAAAATTGATTTACAAAATCGCATACATGAAATTAAAAAAATACATTGTAAAAGCCACAAACTAAGCATGAAGCTACTGATTGTTATGTAACTCCCAATCAGAAGACATATTATGTGCCAATTCATCTCTCCATTGTGTCAATTTGTTTGAACTCTCAATATAATTGATCTCGTCCCCACCAATGGTAGTAGAATGTGAGTCCACCTCGTCTAGATCCTCGGGCATTTCGATAGTATTCATCTCTCGATTAATAAGATTATGAAGAAGACAACACGCTGTGATCGTCTGAGTTTGGACTTGCACGGGGTAGTATAATTTTTCGCAGAGTATTGCCCATCTCCCTTTCAACAGCCCAAATGCCCTTTCGATGACATTCCTCGCAAAAGAGTGTTTCACATTAAAAACATCTCTTACAGTTGTTGGTGCATTTTCTCCTCCACGCCATTCTGAAATATGATATCATTCTCCTCTATATGGTGCCAAGAAGCCCTCCGCATTTGGGTACCCAACATCACATAAATAACAATGCCCAATTGCATGAAATCATAATCGTTGAGTACTACGATTTACGACAAGAAGTTGTGCGTAAAATTTATTACCATTCAAAACCTTCAATCCGTTAGGTCGTAATATTGCATCTCTAAGAACACGAGAATCAGCTGCAGAACCTTCTTACCAAGGTAAGACAAACACGAAATCGCCATTCGTGTCACAAACACCAAGAACATTTGTGGCGATTTCACCCTTCCTCGTCTTGTACCTTGGTCGATCAGTGGCACTCAAATTGGCCTTTATGTACGTACCATTTAAGGCACCTAGACAATCTTGTACGAACACAACGTATGAAATATTCATATACATAAGTTATCTAAACTAGACATGGACAGCGCACCAACATTTTTTTAGTTTCACTATACCTCAAACCATCTCTATCTCGGATCTGTACAGGAGGTTGTGATTGGCAAAGGTTTTTTCAATAGTATTTCATGTAGTTGTAAAACGATGTTGGGAACGGAGTTGAAATGCCTAGAATCTGTTTCACCTGACCTAATAAACTGTCTACGAACTACTCTATTCTTAACATCATGGGCTAAGATATGTAGGAACATGGCGAGCATCTCCTCAACATCTACAACTTGTGTTCCCACTAATCCGCCAGTTGTCCTTAGTAAAGTACATAAAATGGCAAAAACATCTTCTATCCATTCACATGCTTTCACGACAACTTAAATTAGACTCATGGATTAGCCGAAACATGCTAATTGCCTAATATGATGTCTAATATGATGTGGAGGGTATTCTATCCTCCTATGGTCATTGAGTAACAACTCTAGTATTAGCAATAATTGACGTTGGATAGTTGTGAACATTGTTAGTATGGTTACTGGTGGGTTTTATGTCTTAAAACTCGTGGTTTGTAAAAAATAGAACTTATTCTGAAAATTCAATAAGTTGTTATTGAATATATTGTTTTTTGGAAATCCAATAAACCAAAGTCCCTTGACTATTATACGAGTACTTGAACTTTATGTGGAGACATACAAGTGGATCAGGTTCGAGTAAATAGTCAAAATGATCTATAGTATATGAATAAGATTGGGTGTCTTAGTCTGGTAACACTATTCGATGCGGCCTACTTTGTAGTTGTTACAAAGAGTTGTAAAGTACTACAAACGAAGTGATCCTAATTCATTCATGTTAGGACGTGAGGAGTGGAGGTATCCTATGCAAATGAGTTTTGTGCAAGATCAGACCACGAAACCAAGTCACTCTTACTTTATAACACTGTTTACTGTTTAAGATTGACTATTTCAAAGCGATGACCGAGATAACTTTACCTTAATCCTGAGCTAACTATGAACTCTTGTTTGTTAGGGATTATCCTTTGATCTGTAAACGGTGAGAGTAGACCAACTGTCTCTACTCAATAAGCTTACAATTTTGGGGATAAGACCGGATGAATAGCTGGGAACATAGGGTGCAAGACGGAATTCACTCTTACCCGATTAGGGATAGTCGAGAGGTTGTTCCCTTTAAGTGCTGATTCTGGGTCTTGAATAAGAGGCCTCACCCTCTCATTGGCCCAAGAGGGATTCGATTTGTTGATTGGATCACAAATCAATTGTTCATTAGGAGATCAGTGTAACTTAAGGAACAAGAGGTAATTTTGGGGGTAAAACAGAGATTCGACCCAACCGTTATTACGCTCAACCTGTGAAGGGTTAACTTACTAATCATGGTTATATCGAGTGGACATAATATATCTACAGTGAGGGGAGTTCAACTATGAGCTTTAGTGGAATCACCCATTAGTTAACAAATGGGGGTTAGATTGGTCTAATGAGTTTAGCCGATTAATCTCAGATCGTTGGAGCCCATGATCTGTAGGTCCGCGAGGTCCCCCTACTAGCTCGTAAATAGATTAGCTCTAGAATATGATAAGTTAATTTGAAGTGTTCAAATTAGAATTAAATGAAATTAGAGAAATAATATTTAAATATGATTTAAATATTTGAAGATGGAATTGTGTAAAATTAATTTAATATTTGATATTAAATTAATTAGAATTATTTAAATTGTTTAAATAATTATTTATTAATTTTATTAAGAAAGTTAATTTATGAAATTAATTTTGTAAAATTAATAATATTTTCAATTTTATTAAATAAAATTGATTTATGAAATCAGTTTTGATAAAATTGAAAAAGAAGAAAGAGAACACAAAAATGGAAAAATTGGATTTTTCATGTCTTCATGTAGTAGCTCACTAACAACCCACATCTTCAACCTTCATTAACTCCAAGCATGAGCTGCATCTCATGCAGTAAATCTCTTCGCATGAATGTCTACAATATATTGAAGAGAATGGAGTGTTTTGAAGGGAAGGCAACCAATCAATTTTTCTAAAAAATTAGTGAGAGAAGAAGCTATTCTTGGTTGCTGCTGTGAGTATTCTCCAAATTCCCTTAATTCAAGCTTATTTTGAGTCCCACTACTCAATTTAGAGCACCAAGAGGATAGTAGGGAAGATCTTGGGGTGGTCTACAACAATATTCAGAGGAGATTTGCAGCTGAATTCAAGCTTAGAGAAAGTTCTTCAAATGTATGTCATGAAACTCATTTATTTCTGCTAAAGCATGTTTTCTTTTCTGCCAAAATTAATGAATTAGAGTGTTTATGGATCTTGGTTTCTTCTGCTACGTATTGGTATATTCCAACACTTACTACTTCTTGGGGGTCCATTATACCGTAGATTACGAAAATTGGCTCTTGAAACATTTTTTCATGAGTGGTTTTTCAAATTTACGCAAAATATAATTTTAAATGCATACAAAATTGTATGATATAGCTTAGCAATAGTAGTAATAGTAGCTTGCAATACTTTTTAATATTTAACGTTAAGATTGAAATTTTTATCTAAATTTAGAGTGTAATTGCATAAAATTGAGAGGGTGTTTGGAACTAAAATATAAAGAGTTTGGAACTAAATTTAAAAAGTACATTAGTAAAAGTATATTCTCTACATACAATTTTGGAATTATTACTACTATTACTAAGCTATATCATAATTTTAGTTCCAAACTAATGTACTTTTAATCTAGACAAGAATATACATATCATGGAATTTTAAATGCATGCAAAATTGTATGATATAGCTTAGTAATAGTTGTACTAGTAGCTTGTAATACTATTTAATGTTTAACGTTAACATTGAAACTTTTATCTAAATTTTGAGTGCAATTGGATGAAATTGAGGGGGCTTTTGGAACTAAAATCTAAAGTACATTAGTTTGAAACTAAAATTAAAACGTATATTAGTAAAAGTATATTCTCTACATACAATTTTGGAACTATTGTCTATTACTACTCTTCTCTCTTTTCTACTTCTTTAACAAATAAGTTTAAATCGTTATCTACGGACTTTTAAGTTTGTTCACATTAATCCTTAAAGATAGTTAATTTAGATATAATTAGTAGCGGTTACTTTACTAATAATTTATCAATAAAAATTTTTGTTTGCATTTTTATCAAATATGTTCAACTTATTAATTTATTTTAATGAATAACAATAACCATATTCTATTTCATGCAATGTTGTCGAATAATTCCATTTTTTAATATGAACACGGAAACTAAAATTCTCATTGATAAAACAGTCTTGATTTTAGTAGGTTTCATTTTAGGCTCATGATTAAATCTTGAGTTTTCAATGAAAAATAAATCAAGAAAAAGAAACATGTGATGAAGCCTAACAAGTATTTAGGAAGAAAATCAACAAACAATTGAAAGAAAAGATTAATATATAACTGAAAGAAAATCAACTGCAAAAGCATAATTAATATATAACTAAATTATTTTAAGTTTATAAATATATAGGATAAAAAGTTTAAATGAAAAATTAAAGTTTCGTATCAACGAACACTTCAAATATCCAAGATACTTTAGAAGAGTACCACCTTATGTATAATAGAAGGAGGAAATGTGAAGCTTCGCTTGTTCTGTAATAAGTTGAGCACTATGACAATCAATAAACAGATGATTTAGTAATAATATAAAGAAAAAAAATGAAAGTGACTTCAAGAGACATGATAAGCAACACAAAAGAGAATGAGGGAGAAGGGGCTTACCAACAATGGTATGGTGAAGATGGGGTTGTCCTCATAGTTGTAAGTGAAGGAAATCGGAAACGGGATTTCCGTGAGCAGCAGAAGCAAGATTATTCCAAATTACAATCATGAATCAACAATACATTTACAGTCGACTTCAACACAAACGGTTATGCAAATATACAGAGAAATTACAACATGAATATCAAAAGTACAAAGAGAAAAACTATACTAACAAAGGCAGAAGCGTCTCCACGCTCCGATGCACGACTGCTTGAACAACAGTGACCACGAACACTCGATCTACATGACTGCACCATTGCACAAACACAACACGAACACTTCGGGCTCATCCTCAATGATCTCCTCGTTCACGATCTCCTCCGCAACACGAACGAACAACGCGCTCGTCCTCAGCGACACCAACAAGTTGAGTCTTACAACACGAATGACTTCCGAAAAACCTCGACGGTGTCGAGTTGAGTCTTACACCACCAATAAGGCGACCTTGGTATTCTTGGTGTGAGAATCCAGAGGGTGGGCTCTGTTCGGACTTGGTGTGAGGCAGACGAATGGAGGAAACAATGATCGTGTACACGACTGGGCAAGTGGGAGAAGTCGGAGACCTATCGCACAGGTCGATGCCCAATCTTTTAGATAAAACTATGTGATCATCTAGCAAAAGCTATGCGATCGTTTAGCTCTATCGTCTAGCTCGGTTTGTCATCTATAGACTCTACACGATCATGTACCTTGGGCCAACGATCGTCTAGCAAAGCTATGCGATTGTTTAGTAAACACTACACGATCGTTTAACTCGTACCTGCACGATCGTTTAGCTCGTCCAACCGTCATTTAGTAAATCTGTATTTACTTGACGACTTTGGTGAGTTTCTTTTCACCGGAGAGAAAACTCAAAATTATTTTCAAACTTTTGTGAAAACTTCTTCTTTTTCAAAAAATAGGAAACCACTTTCCTTTATACTCACGGTTACCATGATCCAATAACCACCCACTACATTTGGTTATTTAAAAGAAAAAGTATTAATTATCTAATAATTAATATTATTATAAATATAAATGATAACCAACTTATCATACTATATTTATAACCTATAGTTTTAATATTTCATCTCATGAAACATATAAACCATAGTTCTTTTTCTATTCCATGGTACTTAATATAAATCTCATTTACATCAATCTTCCACTAGATGTATCTCATACATCATATCGATTATATCATATATATAATCAAAATACCTCTTATCAATTTGAACATTTCAAATCAACACCAAGAACTGATCCTCAACATAAATCCAAGCTATCAAGGGGACCTCATGGACCTGTAGATCCGAAGCTCCAATGGTACATGAATAACTGACTAAACTCTTTAGTCACGGGATCCACCATCCGTTAACTATCAGGCACTCCACTAAAGACTGACAACTGAACTTTTCTCACTATAGATATATTATGTGTCCATCTTAACTAATTGGTAGTGTGACAACCCTCCACAGATCACTCATAAGTACAGCAGGGCCAATAACCGTTATGCCCCTATAGTTACATCTGTCTTCTTAAGTACCACTGATTCCTCTAATGAACATAAATCATAGTCCTACTATGACTGAGTCTTCTCTTCCAAAGAGAAGTTGTGGCCACTATGTTCAAGCCCCTGAATCAGCCCTTAAGGGAGTAATCTCTCTACTTATCCCTGCTTCGGGAAAGGAATGAATTCCATACTGTGCATTGAGTTCCCAGCTCCTAGATCAGACAAGTCCCCAAAAAGGTAGGCATGTTGGCAATCTGACCACTCTCACCCATACTAATCAAAGGACCGCCCTCAAAGGCAGGAGTTCACAAAACACTCAGGATTGAGGTCGTGTCACCTATGGTCGTTTAGGGGAGATGTAAGTCTCTAGTATCAACGACGTTATATACAGAGTCTAGTCATCTCGTGGTCCAGGTCTTATACAAACTCTTTGTATAGGACACCCCCGCTCCACATCTCCACATGAATGGTCAGGATCTACCATCTGTAGTAGTTTACAACACTTGCAAACCTCTACAAAGCGGGCCGTATCCGTAGTGTCACCAGGATCATGTATCCCACCTTAATCCTTATACTACAGGCTGATTTAGGTTATCACTTAAGGCATGATCCACTTGTATATCACATATACATATTTAAGTTCACATAAGATAACCAAGGAGCTTTGTTTATTGGATATGAGTAAATGCCAGAATTAAATAACACTTATTTTATTCATTGAACCATGTGTATCTTTACAAAACAACGAGACTCCGGGAGAATTAGGACACCAATCCCAACAGTAAGGAAAATAGGTCTCGTTTATAGAGAAGAGAAATCAAGTACACCTTGGAAATAAGTAGGTCTCATTCATGGGTAGGTCATGAGTAGGAAAATAGGTAGTAAGTACACCTTGGAAACACCACCTAGTGAAATAAAGTGAATAGTATACCATTGAGATTGGGAATCAAACACATCAATTCACTACTGTCAATCACATCAACAAGGTACTTGCAAACCACTACTTGCAATCAAACTAGAGTAAACCAAATAAGTTAGGAACCAAACAAGAGTTATGACATAGTTGCAATGAGATTGGAAAAAAAAAAAAGAAGGAAGCCAACAAACAATCAACTATCCTAATATTATGCTTAGACAGTAAGAACCAGTCTTAGAACAACGAAATTCTTTCTTAAGTTTGTTCAGAATTTTGGATAATATGATGTATCATGGTAAATCAGATACATTGATCATTAGAGTCAATGAAAAAAGAGTCATTGAAATAGTAGCAAAATAATCAAAGACCGATAATCAAAGACCAATAATAGAAGCGGTGTAAAAGAAGTCATTGAAATAGTAGTAAAATAATCAAAGACCGATTATCAAAGACCAATAATCAATGACCAAGAACAGTAGCAATGCAAAAAGAGTTATTGAAATAGGGCAAAATAATCAAAAACCAATAACCATATACCAAAAACAGTAGCAATGCAAAAAGAGTCATCAAAATAGGGGCAAAATAATCAAAGAACAATAATTAAAGACCAATAATCAAATACCAAGAACAGTAGCAATGCAAAAAGAGTCATCGAAATAAGGGCAAAATAATCAAAGACCAATAATCATATATCAAGAACAAAACACTGAAATCAAGCATAGAGACCATAATCAGGCAAAAATAGTCATTGAACAGAACAGATATATTGATCTCAGAGACTGATAATCAAAGACCAAGAATATAATATTGAAATCAAGCATAGAGAAAAATAAGCTTACATTTTGTTAAAAAAAAAAAAAAGAAGGAAAAAAAATATACAGTGGCTCATCATTGGCTGGTGAAGAGAAAGAAGACTCCATTGGATCTGGTAACCCTACCAAGATCTGAACACCATCCTCTATTCCCTACCATGCTCCAAACGAGGATCTCCATCCTCTACCAAGCAAGATCTTAGCTCCAACATGGTTGTACGATTCAGACTCAGATAGACAAGAGAGACAACACAAAAGATTGGTGAACCGAAAGAAGCGACAAGGGGAAACCCTCGTTTGGAGAAAAGAGAGCAAAGAGAACTAAAAGAAGTGGCGTTCAGAACGAAAAGATGAAAGAGGACGGATTACGGATCTAGAGAAAAATACACATCTAGACTACCAAACGTACCGTAGTCTAGATCTACAAATGATTTCTTCAAATCCGACCAAAGAGAACCACAATGGCAGTCGATTGGCAGGAATGGAGAAGAGGAAGCTCCAAAACCCACTAGGAACGACGCCAATTGGGAACAATGGTGAAACCCTAAGGAGAAGAGATGGAAGGAAACAGAGCAAAATAATCGAGCGCTAATAGTGTTGGGTTGTATGTCCTAAAACTCGTAGTTTTGTAAACAGTAAACATATATGAAATTTATTCAGACAGGTCTTGTTGATTGTTTAATAACTCTAAATCCAATAAACCACGAATGCTTGCCTATTGTCTTTAGAATTGGTGTCCTAATTCTCTCGATGGTCTCGTAGTTTGTAAACATTTTGTACACATTATTATTAATAAAATAAATGTTATTTTATATGCATTTACTCAAATCTAATAAACTAAGATCCGTGGTTATTTCATGTAACTTAAGCATGTATGTGAGACATATATGTGGATCATGTCTTAAGTAATAACTTAAATGGTCTATAGTATATGGATAAAGAAGGGATACCTTATCCTGGTGGCAATACGGATACGACCCGCTTAGTCGATGTTACAAGTGTTGTAAAGTGCTACAAATGGTTTGATCCTAACCATTCATGTGGAGACATATGAGCGGGGATATCTTATACAAAGAGTTTGTATAAGACCGAACCACGAGATGATTAGTCTCTTTATATAACGCCATTAATAATTGAGACTTACATTTCACTAAAATGACCATAGGTGATATGACCTTAATCCAGAGTGAGTTGGGAACTCCTGCCTGAGGGCGGTCCTTTGATTTGTATAGGTGAGATGGCCAGATTGCCAACTCAACAAGCCTACCATTTTGGAGATTTGTCTGATTGGGGAGCTGGGAGCTCAGCTACACAAGACGAAATTCACTCCTTCCCTGAAGTAGGAGTAAGTAGATAAGTTGTTCTCTTAAGGGTTGATTTCAGGTATAGTGCCCACACCTTCTCTTTGGAAGAGAAGACTTAGTCATAGTAGGACTATGACTTATTGTTCATTAGATGAATCAGTTGTATTTAAGGAGTTAGATGTAACTATAGGGGCAAAATGGTAAATTGGTCCAGCTGTACTTACGAGCAATTTATGAAGGGTCATCGCACTATTGATTGGTCATATGAACACAGAAATATATCTGTAGTGCGAAGAGTGCAGCCGTCAGTCTTCAGTGGAGTGACCAACAGTTAACGGATGGTGGATCTCACGATTAAAGAGTTTAATCAGTTATTCTTGTATCGTTGGAGCTTCACACTACAGGTCCATAAGGTCCCCTTGGTAGCTCAATGGAATCAAGTTGAGAATCAGTTTTTGGGTTAGTTTAAAGTGTTCAAATTAACAAGAGGGAGTTTAATTTTATATGATATAATTAAATTGGTTCAATTACAAGTGATATAATTGATTTGATGTATTAGGTACATTAATTAGAGGAATTGATATAAATATGATTTACATTAAATAAAGGAAAAAGAACTATGATTTAAATATTACATATGATGTGATATTAAAACTATAGGTTATAAATATAATATGATAAGTTAGTTATTATATTTATTTATAATAAAAATAATTATGAGATAATTGTTTAGTTGGTTTTTTCTTTTCTCCATTAACCGTGAAAGTGGGAGGTTATTTTCAGTTTTACTAACTGAAGAATAAAATGAAAAAAGTTTTCATTTTATGAACGATCGCTTCATTATTGATTTACTAATCGATCGCTCACGAGAAACTATATGATAGCCCTCATGAGAGACTAAACGATCGAGCGAGAGATTACTAGACGATTGCTCACGAGAGCAAGAGATTGCTAGACGATTTGCTAGACGATTGCTCACGAGAGCGAGAGATACTAAATGATCATGTACCCACTGTCTATATGATAGACAAAACCTTTCTCCCACTTACTTGGTCTTGTAGTTCGATCGTATACTTCCTCCTTCCCTCTACAAAATTCACACAGAGCCCACACCTCCTGGATTCTCACTTTGAGAATACCAAGAGTACCGAGTGGTAGTGTCAAGGGTTGCTGTTCGAGGATCAAACTGTTCGTGATTGTGACAACAGCGAGAGGTTGCTAGACGATTGTTCACGAAAGCGAGATATTGTCGGTCGATTGCTTACGAGAGCGAGAGATTTTCAGAAGAAGAGTTCTTCAAAGGCATGTCTCTCAATTCCTTTTGTTTTAGTAAGAAAGCATGCTGTAATTTTCTATACAATGCATAACTATTCTTGTATGTTTGTGAATGCGTTTATTCTTTCACAATGGGCTTGGAAAGATCTTGTTTTCACTCACTGGTTCTCTTGAATAAGAGATCCTTCAATTGGTAATAGAGCCAAGTTGTTCCGATATTCCAAATCCATTGGTGTATTGAATTGCATTTACATTCTTGGTGGGTTGTAAGCATATGTCTATATTATATTTAAGTGTTAAATGTATTTGTGGATGTGGATTAATGGAGTTTCTGGTATGATTGCCTCTAGTTATTTCTTTCTTTTACATTTCAAAGTTAATTGTAAAGGCCTCTGTGTTTTTGGACATATTAACTTGCTATCAAGTCTGTAATTCAAAGAGTTTGAGTTTGTATGAGTCGCTTGTGATGAAGCTTCAAGGCATGGAGATGCAGTTTATTCGAGCAAGAAGAAGACCAAAAGATGGTTAGATTGTGTAACCCAGGCTAAAGGAACGAGTAAAGTGTTTACTCAATCGGTTTATGTTGTCTACTCGATCGTGTAAACGATGGGGGTAAACGATCATTGAGTATGGGATACTCGTTGCATGGTATGCACGCGCACTAAACGATCGTGTACGCCAACATGCTTCATTGCATATCCACTGGCTACACGACCACTCGATAAGTGTTACTCAGTGCTTTCTCTTCGATCTTCTAGATGATCATGCTTCATCGCATAGCTGTCGTCTATTTGATCGTTTAGCCTGGCGATTGTACGATCGAACGGCCTTCATGGTTCATTGTATAGTCAAAGGTACTCGATTGTTGCTACACGATCGTGGTTACTTGACCAACTTTACTAGACGATCACAAGGAAAAGCTACAAGATCAGGGATCGAGGCTTTGCCCGGGTGGTTCAAGACCTGGTTCGCCTATATGAACCAGTTTACTCGATGGTTTGTGTTATAGATAGTTTTCCTTTCCCTTTTTTTTAGGCTAATCATCCTAGTCCATTAATTTTGGTGAATGTACATGAGATGTATGTTTAAATTATATGTCATATAGTTTTAAATCCCACCATAGGTTATTGGTGACAAAAATTAGTGAACGTAATATGCGATGCATGTCTTAAGCTATGCATTAATTCTCATGCATAGGTGGTCATGCGTTGGAGTGAAACTATGCGTTTATGAATGTATGCGATGACCATGCGTTCCCATCACAAGTTTTCTTGTGCTCACGCCAAGTATAACACGAACGCAAGTTTCTCGGGTGATTCGAGGTCGAACTCATGTATGAATAAAAGAATGTTGTAGGGGTTTTAAGCTACAAACTACTCCTACTCCTAACTAACAGACAAAGCATTGGAAATATGAATGAGAGGTAGAGACACGACAACATTTGACACGTAGTAAATGCATGGAAAAATAGATAAAATGTGAAGATATCTTCATGAAAACTCTAGGCTTGACCGCAAGGGCAACCTTAGCCAATGCAAGCTTATGCGATCATGCTACACACACTTGTGCCTAACTTTAGGACGTATGCGATGTATATACAAAGTGTCGAGAGGCCTCATTCCTAAGTCTCTATTCCTACTCATGTGCTCCCTCACATAAACAAGATGACTTCATACCACCGTATCCTATTTCTTTGACACATGCAATATCCTTTCCGTAGGCTGCATACGCTGTGTAATAGCAAACGGAGCTTATTCCTAAGTTCCCCATTCTTGCTTATGCGTTCCAATCCGCTCTCTCGAGTCTTAGATTTGGTTTTTAGACTACTCTCTCAAGTATGCCTAAATGATGAATGATGCGCTCATAAGACAAGGTAACCGCATAAACTTGACTGACGTAAGATTATTCCTATCTCTAGTGAATACTTGCTTACATTGCTTAATGCGACCAACCATTTACCTTCCTGAGCAGTTAGTTGTTGCTGACTCTACTCATAGACAAGCGTTGCGTCTGCCTATAGACAGACATTGCTACAGCTTCACACTAAGCAAATAAGGTTTTCTCACAATACTCACACAACGCACACCTCCTAGTGATTTGCTACATGCTTCATATTCCTATGCCGCATGATTAAGTGTGCGATACTCTAGCAATCTCACTAAGTGATGCAATGAAAGTAAAGATGCTAAGTAAATGAAGATGGAGATGGAATCGAAGGAAACGTAGAAATGCATTGATCACAAAATGTATTAATTTCTGAAGCCAAAATGTAATACAATACAATATAAGAAAAGAAGAGAAAATGAAAGGACCAGCTGGAAGCAATGTCTTGCTTCCAGCAGATGTGTGTCAAGGCTGTCGGTGGTGCCATGGAAGGGCGGTGGAGCTGACTCTCTCGAGATCTAACTCCGACGAAGGCTCCAGTCATCACTCGGAATGGATGAAGGAGATGAAGAACTCTCAAGCTTTCTTCTAACGCGTTCGTCTAGATCACAAGGATCCGCCCGAAGGCTGAAACTTGGATGATTTGAAATTCTGCTCATCAACTTCTATTTATAGAGCTTGATCGCCGACAACATTAATGGACCTGCTCTGATTCTGACATTTGCGGCATGTTAGTCCTTTTCTGAATATCTGCTGCTAACGGCGTGGTAGGTGAAATGTCAACATCATCTTTTGATTTTTTCGAGATATGCGTTGATGCTTCCATTCCACCAACCTTGTGGTGATCCCACTATTATGGTTCATCGTGTAGCCGCAATCTTGCAATGACCGCATTCGCTTGATTATCGCAACTTCTACACGATGACCACAATCGCTTGACGATCGCAACTCCTATGCGATGGACGCATGCGGTTGATTACCGTAACACCCATGCGTTGAACGTATGCATTCACGTTTGCAATGGAGAATTTCTCCGCATGCGGTCATCTATGCAATAGCTCGGCTTCCACGTCTGCATCTGTTTTTTTGCGTTAACTATAAAGATAGACAATTTAATGCATAATAACGCATAATAGTAAGTTAGCCGAGATTCTTAATGCTAAACAACGAAAACTCATTTTTTATGAATTCCTAACATAATTGCCGCATATTCTACTTAACAGCCCTCATAATTCTAAATAAAAGGCCTATGTCATCAGTTATGCATTTTTCGTGCATCATCTCTATATTGTAAGAGTTATGATATAATTGCTTGCATGATTAAATTACTTTAAGAGCATGTTCATGCATCATATAATATAAGAGTTATATTTATGCATGCATTAAGCATATTCATGCAACATCTTTATATTATAAGTGTTATAGTATAAGGGTGCATGGAAGCATGCATGCTTAGTTCATTACTTTTTATATAAGAGTTATATATAGTAATGAATGGACATTACATGAAGCATAACACATCGGTTAAATTTATAAGAGTTATAAATACCTAGTCTAGCTTAGCAATGTGAATGATTTTGTTTCCTTTTATAAGTGTTACAATGGAAATTAGAACTAAAATCAATAAGAAAGAGTTGCATGCGAACTTAGGTGAACTCATGTTTTAAAAGGGTTTTAAAATTTTATTGAGATAGACCTAAGTTCATGGTTCTAATAAGATTAGATACCTAAGTTTAATCTTTTGAATTGGTTTAATAGGATTAAATTGATTTTGATAAAAAGATTAAATTTGTATTAAATCTATCTATAAGGGACCTTTTGTCTAAGGCGGATTCTAGTTAGGTTGGGGTATTTAAGCTGATGGAAATAGAACACCCCTACCTGGGAACCTACCTGGAAAGGTGAATTAGATAGATTTACTACAAGCATGCAATAGTTGATCAAAAACTTTGTTAAAGTGTTTAATGAATGCTGATCCAAAGTTGTTCAACTTTCCAAAGTAAAAGTTACTTTTGGGAAAAACCTAAAAAGTCATTTAGTTAAAATCATTAGTCATGCTTTTTCTAAGTAAACTAAACCTTAGGTTTTAAAATACTCAGTGGGAGGAAAAGATATATATATATATATATATATATATATATATATATATATAATTTCACTAACGTATCTCCCTGAATGTTCACAGTCTCGTGGTGCCCTTGGAGCATCCCCCTTCGGATGGTGTTTGTAAGCCAATATCAAGGGTGATGGAGAGAGTATTTATAGTAAGTGGGTGAAGGATAAGAGTATTGATGCATGGAAAATGGAGCGTAAATATGCGTGCATCTTATGATATGTGTTGGTCTCCATGCATCGATGATCATGTATTGGACTAAGAAATATGCAACCTAGGTTTAAGAATATATGTGATGACCATGCGTTCCTTCCATAAGTTTTCTTGCTCTCTTGCCAAGTATAACAAGATCACAAGTTTCTCGGGGTGATTCAAGGTCGAACTCAGGGACTTGTAACTAAATGTTGCAAAGCAATGCGTTTGAGGCGATAAATAAAAGAATAAGGGAGTTAAAAGACTATGTGCTATTCCTACTCCTAACTAAACAGATTGTGCAATGGAAGTATGACTATGAGAATTGGTAGAGATGCGACAACTGTTAACGCGAAATAAGATGCATGGAAAAATAGATAAAATGGTGGAGATAAATTCATCGCATCATTAAGCTTGATCGCAAGGGTAGCCCCAACTAGCACAAGTTATGCGATCATGTTATACACAAATATACGCATGCGATGAATATGCCAAAACCGTCGATAGAACTTATTTCTAAGTTTCTATTCTTGCTTACGCGCACATAAGACAAGATGACTGCATACCACCATTCCTATATCTAGAGCGCATGCAATGTGTAAATAGTATATAGAACTTATGTCTAATTTTCTACTCTTGCTTATGCGATCTAATCTGACTCTCTCAAGGCTAGACTCTATCTTTAAACTACTCTCTCGAGTACGTCCAAAGGGTGAATGACGCACATATAAGATAAAATGATCACATAAAGCATGATTGTGTTGAACATAAGATTATTCCTATCTCTAGGAACACTGCTTACTTTGCTTAGTGAGTTCCACTACTTACCCTTTCGGGCAGTTAGTTGTCGCTAATCAGCTCATAGACAAGCATTGCGACCGCTCATAGACAAGCGTTGCTGATGCATTATTTTATGCGATGAAATAATGAAAGGAATTGTGGTGATGGAATATGTGTTGTGCAACAAGTTTTCTCAGTAGGACCCAAGTATAAATCCTATTGACTTTCCTGGTAAACCCAGGGTCGAACTTAGGGACTAAGAAAAACAATATGCGACAATAATTTTTAGATTACTTTGCGGTAACCAATAAATCAAAGAGTTGTTGGGTTGTTGTTTACAGTATAAAATGTATGCAGTGGAGTTAAGAAAAGAGTTAATATTACGAAATATGCGATGAATATGTGGGGGATGGGTTGAGAAGGGGTTCAGCTAACACTTTCTAGGATTGCATTCATGTTATGTGATAACGGGTAGAAATGCACGTTATCATAGTGCTAAGTTCTTAAACAATGTTGGATTGCGTTGATGAAATATGTTAAAATGCGTCTATTAAGCATAAATTCTATAATATTGCGGTCGCATGTGTCCAACGCATTAGAGCAGTTGATCTTTACATTTTTTTGCAGAATATGCGTTAATGCAATGCAGAGATTGCGATCATAGGAATACATTGGTCGAGCGCAACTTTACCGCAAGACTTTGCGTTGATCGTGCTCGCAAACATTCGTCCAAGAAGAATCACCGCAACTTGGTCAGCGCAACATGGTGGGTGCATCCGGGTGATAGGATAATTAAGAGCGATGGGATAGAAAGCTGATGACAGTCGGATCCAAATTAAGTTGACAGCCGATAACGGTCACAAAGTACATTCAGCTTTATCGGTAACAATCATCCGGCGCGTCAATCAGGAATTAAAGCTATCCCATATGTACAATTGGGAGAGAGAAGTCACCTTTTACCTTTGATGCCCTATAAATACCAAGTGCAATCTTCAGAAAAGGGGTTGATCAGTTAACAAATTCATCAGTGCTCTTTCATAGTTTCTTTTCCATTTTATGGCGGAGCAAGATAAGAGTGGTGACACTGGAGATTGCCTAAGGAAGCTCGAGAGAGAACCTTGAGGCATAAGAGCAGAGAGTGGGCCGACTCTGGCGAGAGCAAGAATATCTTTAGAGCACGAGTAGAAACAGTGTAAACATCTGGCAGTAAGAAATTGCTACCAGGCTCTTTACTATTCTTGCATTGTTATTTTGTACTTCATCTCATATCTATTCAATGGAAATTCTATTTCTACATCTGCTCACTCTCTTAATACGCATGAGTAGCTAAACTAGTTAAATGGGTTAAGAAGAACTAAGCTAACATGACCTAGGAAGTTCATCGCTTGCGATTGTCTTATTATATGCTGTGCAAAATACCCTTTAGAGTTACTCGAGAGAGAATCTAAAGAAAGAACCTAATGTCTCAAGAGAGCTAGGTTAGAATCTGAACTCGAAAGAGCAAGATTAGACCTGCATAAACAAAAGATAGGGACTTAGAGATAAGCTTTGTTTGTCAACTTGCATCGCATGCATCCTAGGAATGGGAGTGATATTATGTGGTCGCATATTTGTGTGAACGTCATGTTGTCATCGCATAAATAGAGATAGAGGTTTATGTGTAAATCCTATAGACTTATCGCATGCGTTCTAGCCTTCGAAGCCGTAGCATTCATGCCGAGAGGTGGTTTACTATTGTATGCATGTTGCATGATCGCAAAGCATGAACACATTCTAGGGAGTGTTAGCCAAAACGTTTCTCAACCCGTTCACTGCATATTCATCATATTTCCCATTTACCAACTCTTTTCAAACTCTGCCGCATTCGTTATTTATTTTCATCAACGCAAACAATAAACCCAACGATTTATTTATTTAACTGGTTACCGCAAGTTTTCATAAAAATCACCAACGCAACTATTTTCACAAGTCCCTGTGTTCGACCTTGGACTTACCAGGAAACTCAGAGGAATTTACACTTGAATTCCCTCGGGAAACTTGAGTGCACAACGCAATCCATCAACGCATATCATCCATAATTCCATTCAATAAAATAACGCATCAAGTTTTTGGCATCGTTGCCGAGGATTTCGACAAAATAGTTGTTAACGGTAATTTTTGTAATTTCTTTGTAGAACTCTCAATCTCTGGCGAACTACGACCCGGAGATTGAGAGAACAATTCAAAGAAGACTACGAGACTGCCAACAACAACCACAATCCGATAAATAAAAGATGACAGAGCAGCCTAAAGGTGGAGCACCAAATGATAATAATGTCATGGCGAATCCGATTCTGTTAGCAAACAATCGCAATAGTCCTATTAGGGACTATGCATCGCCAAACCTCTATGATTTCTCTCCAGGAATCATGAGGCCTGCCCTCGACGGAAGCAGATTCGAGATGAAACCGTTGATGCTACAGAGGATCCAGACTGCAGGTCAATTTGTAAGAAGGCGTGGCGAGGATCCACATGCCCACCTCCGATGTTTTATTGAAATCTGCAATACTTTTGTGTTCCCGAACATCTCTACTGAAGAAGTTCGACTAATGTTGTTCCCATTTTCTTTCTGTGATCAGGCTAGGAAATGGGTTTATTCGCTCGAACCAAGAGAGATTACTTTTTTTGAGTAGGTAGTGGAGAAATTCATGAAAAAGTATTTTCCACCTACCGAGAACGCAAGATGAAGAAAGCTTATTACTAATTTTGAACAAGAGATGGATGAATCGCTCAGCGATGCTTGGGCGAGGTTTAGAAGGTTGGTCCGAGATTGTCCGCATAATGGGCTAACAGACTGCCTTCAAATGGAAATTTTCTATGACGATTTGAATCTTGCTTTTCAGACCGCTGCCAATGCGGCAGCCGCTTGTGGTCTGTTTGAAAAAACTTACAAGGAGGTGAAGAATATTCTGGACCACATCTCCAAGAACCATGAAGGCTAACGGGAGAGTGACCAGAGATTAAGACTCAAAGATTCTGACACAAATAATGGTGCCTTTGTTTCGTTGCAAGACCAAATGACTACAATGATGAATTTGATTCAAAGAATGGCGATCAGCAACCCAACACCGCAAGGTGGGCAAATTAACGTAATAAGTCAAAACATCGCAAGGTGTACGACTTGCGATGATGGGCATGTGATGGAAGATTGCCCGTAAAATCCATAGTCTGTATATTTTGTAAAGAATAATCCCTTTTTAAACACTTATAACCCCAGGTGGAGAAACCACCCCAATTTTGCTTGGAAGAATCAACAACAAAATTTTCAATCTGTGGCGCAAAAAGAAGGGTCACCAGGATTCTTCCAACGCAACAATGGTCAATAGAGCAACCAAGCAAGTAGCTTACAATGACCAGCACAATCTTCTTCTCTAGAGAGCCTATTGAAGCAATATATAGAGAAAAATGAGACAGTGCTTCAAAGTCAGGCTACGTCCATCCGCAACCTTGAATTACAAATGGGCCAGATTGCGAATAAGCTGAAGAGTCGACCGCAAAGGGCGTTGTCAAGTTCTACCGAGCTTCCACGCAACCTAGGGGGATCAGGTAAGGAGCAATGTCAGGTTGTGACATTGCATAGTGGAAAGACTGTGGAGGGAGAAAGGAAGGATCAGAGTAGAACAACTTCCATTGCATCTAAGTCTGAGATTATGGTAATGCAAGAAGAAGAAAGAGAGAATGAAGTAGTGGAACCTGAGGTTGCATCGACCTCAAAGTCAAATGAAACAGGAACCGTGAAAGTCCAGTTACCACCTTTCCCTCAGAGGTTAAGAAAAAAGAAAAAGAAGAGGTACAGTACCAACGCTTCTTATCTATGTTAAAGTAATTACATGTTAACATTCCTTTTAGTGAAGCGATTGAGGAAATGTCTGCCTATGTCAAGTATTTGAAGGACATGGTAAATAAGAAAAGAAGCACTGGAAAATTTGCCACGGTGGCATTAACGCAAGGTTCCAAATCCATAATCCCACTGAAGATGAGCGATCATGGAAGCTTCACGATTCCTTGCTCCATAAGAGGATTCTATATTGGGCAAGCCCTGTGTAACTTGGGGGCCAGCATAAATTTGATGTCGCTGTCAATCTTTAGACAATTAAATGTGGGGCAACTTGTGCCCACATCAGTGACTCTTCAATTGACTGACAGATCTCTGGTTCATCCAGAAGGTAAGGTGAAGGACATGCTGATCACAATTGATAAATTTATTTTGCCAGCAAACTTCATCATCCTAGACTATGAGGCCGATAAGGATGTACCCATCATTTTGGGGCAACCTTTTCTATCAATGGGTCGAGTTCAAATTGATATGCACAAGGGAGAAATCACTTTGAGCATAAATGGACAAAAGCTCAAGTTTAATATAATTCGTGCCATGAAATTCTCGGATGAGGAAGATCTACAAGATTCTGATGATGACCTGAATTTGATTGAAAAAGAAAAGTCTGATGAATAGTGTGAAGAAGAGGATGCCAACGCATCTGTAGCTGCCTATAATGCGATTGTAGCAAAAACAAACAAAGAAGAAGGAATGATCGCAACGTAAGAAAAAGAACCAAAAGAAGAAAGAAAAACAACATAACCTTCCCTCTGGAACCACCAACACTTAAACTAAAACCTTACCAACACATTTGAAGTACGCATTTCTGGGGCAGAATGAGAAGCTACCAGTGATAATTTCCTCTACGCCCAACGCAGATCAAAAGAATGCATTAATGAGCATTCTCAAGAAACATGAGCGAGCAGTTGGCTTGACGCTCGCTGACATCAGATGAATTAGCCTCGCGTATTGCATGCACCACATTCGTCTAGAGGACGACCACAAAGCAAGTATTGAAAATTAACACAGACTTAACCCTGCGATGAAGAAGGTCGTCAAAAAGGAGATTATCAAGTGGCTGGATGCAGGCATTATCTATCCCATTGCAGATAGCACGTGGGTCAGCCCCGTGCAATGTGTGCCGAAGAAGGGTGGAATGACGGTAGTCCCTAATGAGAACAACGAATTAGTACCACAAAGAACCATCACTGGATGGTGCATATGAATGGACTACCACAAATTAAATGCGGCCACAAAGAAAGATCATTTCCCTCTGCCATTCATTGATCAAATGCTAGACAGACTAGCAGAGAATGATTTTTACTGCTAAGTTCTTAAACAATGTCGGATTGTGTTGATGAAATATGTTAAATTGCATCCATTAAGCATAAATTCTATAATATTGCGATCACATGCGTCCAACACATTAGAGTAGTTGATCTTTACATTTGTTTGTAGAATATGCCTTAACGCAATGCAGAGATTGTGATTATAGGAATACATTGGTCGAGCGCAACTTCACCACAAGACTTTGCGTTGATCGTGCTTCCAAACATTCGTCTAAGAAGAATCACCGCAACTTGGTCAGTGCAACATGGTGGGCGCATCTAGGTGATAGGATAATTAAGAGCAATGGACAGAAAGTTGATGACAGTCGGATCCAAATTAAGTTGACAGCCGATAACGGTCATAAAGTATATTCAGCTTTATCGGTAACAATCATCCGGCGCATCAATCAGGAATTAAAGTTGTCCCATCTGTACAACTGGGAGAGAGAAGTTTCCTTTCACCTTTGATGCCCTATAAATATCAAGTGCAATCTTCAGAAAAGAGGTTGATCAGTTAACAAATTCATCAGTGCTCTGTTCATAGTTTCTTTTCCATTTTACGGAGGAGCAAGATAAGAGTGGTGACGTCGGAGATTGCCCAGGGCAGCTCGAGAGAGAACCTTGGGGCGTAAGAGGAGAAAGTGGGCCAACTCTCGTGAGAGCGAGAATATATTTAGAGCACGAGTAGAAACAATATAAACGCCTGGCAGCAAGAAATTGCTACCAGGCTCTTTACTATACTTGCATTGTTATTTTGTACTTCATCTCATATCTATTCAATGGAAGTTCTATTTCTACAACTGCTCACTCTCTTAATACGCATGAGTAGCTAAACTAGTTGAATGGGTTGAGAAGAACTAAGCTAACATGACCTAAGAAGTTCATCGCTTGCAACTTGTTGTATGCTGTGCAAAATACCCTTTAGAGTTACTCGAGAGAGAATCTAAAGAAAGAACCTAATGTCTCGAGAGAGCTAGGTTAGAATCTGAACTCGAAAGAGCAAGATTAGGACTGCATAAACAAGAGATAGGGACTTGGAGATAATCTCTGTTTGTCAACTTGCTTCGCATGCATCCTAGGAATGGGAGTGATATTATGTGGTCGCATATTTGTGTGAACGTCATGTTGTCATCGCATAAATAAAGATAGAGGTTTATGTGTAAACCCTGTAGACTTATCGCATATTTATCACATGCGTTCTAGCTTTAGAAGCCATAGCATTCACACCAAGATGTGTTTTACTATTGTATGCATGTTGCATGATCAGAAAGCATGAACGCATTCTAGGGAGTGTTAGCCGAAACTTTTCTCAACCCATTCACCACATATTCATCGTATTTCCCATTTACCAACTCTTTTCAAACTTTGCCGCATTCGTTATTTATTTCATCAACGCAAACAACAAACCCAACGATTTATTTATTTAACTGGTTACTGCACGTTTTCATAGAAATCACCAACGCAACTATTTTCATAAGTCCCTATGTTCGACCCTGGACTTACCAGGAAACTCAGAGGAATTTAAACTTGAATTCTGCTGGGGAAACTTGAGTGCACAACGCAATCCATCAACGCATATCATCCATAATTCTATTCAATAAAATAATGCATCATTATGCAATCATGCTACACACATACAATAGCAAATCATCTCTCAATGCAAATGCTACGGTTTCTAGTTTTAGAACGCATGCGATATATGTGATGATGTCTATAGGACTTACACATAAGCCTCTATTCTTGTCTATGCGATGACGATTGACACACACACATACAAGGCGACCGTATAATACCATAACCTATCTCTAGGGTGCAGGCGATACATGTTGACAAACAGAGCTTATCTCTAAGTCTCTATCTCTTGCTTATGTAGATCTAATCTTGCTTTCTCGAGTTTAGATTCTAACCTAGCTCTCTCAAGTCTTAGGTTCTTTCTTTAGACTCTCTCTCGAGTAGCTTTAAAAGGGTGATGGGCGCAACATAAGACAAGATGATCGCATGCAATGAAAATCCTAGGTCATGTTAGCTAAGTTCTTCTCAACCCATTCGATAGATTTAGCTACTCATGCGTGCTTTTACGAGAGTGAACAGATGTAGATAAGCAAGTTCCATTTTATAGATATATAATCGAAATACAAAATGACAATGCAGAATAAGAATAAAGAGTATGGTAGCAATTTCTTGCTTTCCAAGGCTTTTACACTATTCTTCTCTACTCTGCTCAAAAGATAATCTTGTTCTTGCAAGAGTCGGCCCTCTCTCTTTTTTTCCACGCTTCCTAGGTTCTCTCTCGAGCTGACCAAGCGATCTTCCGACATCCTTTCCCTTCTCTCGCTCTACCTTCTAAGTATAAGAAAACTATGAACAAGGCTACTTTTATCTAAAGGGAAAATAATCTAACTAAACGAACTCCTTCACTGAAAGTGGCCTCTGGTATTTATAGAGCTTCGGGGTGAAAGGCTTCTTCTCTCTTATGATTGTACTTATGGGATGACATTAATTCTCTCTGATGCATCGAATATTTTTCACCGAAAGGTTGAGTGTACTTGCTACAGTAGTTCGTTAACGACTTGTCAACTTAATTCGGAATCGACCGCCATCAGCTTTCTGTCCCATCGTGATTTATTATGCTTTTCACCCAGATGCACCTACCATGATGTGTCGGCTCTAAGCGGAAACCTTCTTGAGCAGATAATCATGAGTGCAAATATCGCATAGCCTTGCGTTAACACAATCTCTTAATGCGCTCGGCTGTTGATTTCTTTGGATCGCATTTTCTGGCGTGCGTCAACACATATTCTGCACAAAAATACATAATTTAATTTTTTTAATGCGATGAACTCATGCGATCACCATAATGTGAACTCAATTCTTTTGGATGCAATATTGTATATTTTTATCATCGCAACCCTGCATTGTTTTATAACTTTGCGCTGTAATAACGTGCATTTCTACCTGTTATCAATTGTTACAGCCTCACACTAAGCATAGAGAATTAATTCACTATACTCGTGCAATGCACACCTCTCGGTGGTTTGCTACATGCTTCATATGTCTATGCCGCATGATTGAGTATGCGATAACTCTTGCAGTCTTGCTTAGTTCATTGCAATGAAAGTAAGGGATGATAAAGAAGAAGTTAATGAAGATGGAATCGAAGGAAATAAAGAGATGCATTGATTCCAAAATGTATTGTCAACATCATCTTTTTGATACTCCCAAGGTATGCGTTCATGCTTGTTTTCCGAAGTACCATCGCATTCCACCAACCTTGCGATCACCCTTCTGTCATGGTTATTACTTTGTAGCCGCAACATCCATGCGATGAACACATGCGATCAAGAGCCGCAATATCCATACGATGCATGTATGCGATCACCCTTGCGATGATTTTGGATTCATCGCATGCGATCGATTCCTACGATAGCTACAAAAATAGACATTTTGACGTAGAATAACGCATAATATTGGGTTAGCAGAGATTTCCCACGCTGATCGACGCAAGCTCACTTTTCACATGAATTCTTAGTATAATCACCGCATATTCTACTTTTTAGCCCTCATAATTCTAAATAAAAGGCTACAATAACTTGTATTTCTACCATCTATCAAGTATTTATAGTAAGTGGGTGAAGAATGTGTGTCAACATGTCCTGCGGTCTCCTTAATTGGTTTGTACCATGAGAGCTTCTTGCACGGCCTCGTGGTGCCCTAGGAGTGTCCCCCTTTGGATGGTTTGTGCAATTGGTCAATATCAAGGTGAACTCCAGAAATGGATAGGGTCGCTTTAGTTTTTGCTCCAATCGGATTTTTCCCTTCGGATTGGCTGCTTAGGGCGGAACTCTATAATCTAAAATGAAGGGTCACACTTAGGGGAAATTGTTAAACATGTTAATGATTTCTTGACCAAATCAATGATGGCTAGTCGTTATAGGAACAAGAGTCTTTTTGGTGTTAATGACTGGTTGAGAGTGTCTTAATTCAGATGAGGGATAAACTGACTACTCTTCGGTGGCTTTTGTCCTAAACCACTAAAGTGTCGTTGCAAAACTAGATATCACACAAGGTTCATTTAAATTTTGCTAAACCAAATTGGATTTTATTTTTCAAGAGTATTTGCTAAAATCTAATGTAGATTAATGTGTTTGTTTTTTCAGCAAATGTTATTGTTTGATTTTCCGTTAGTTACCTCTTTTAATTTGACCGATTACATACATTGGAAAGAGTTTGTTAAAATGTATTTCATGGTTAACGACCTCGAGTTTGTCATGGTTGAGGAGTGTTCTCAAGTCTCGACCCTTGATGCACCGCGAAATGCTCATAATGTATATGAGGTATAGATGAAGGCTAATTCGATGGCTCGCCTTCACATTTTGGCTAGCATACCTGATGCATTAGCCAAAAGAACTGAGAACATGGTCATTGCATGTCAGATCATGAACTCGTTGCAAGAATTGTTTGAATGTCAGTTCTCACTTTTTAAGAAAAAAGGGATGGATGACAAAGAAACCAGTAGTATTAGTTCCCAGGATATTCTCCAGCCTTTCTTGAATGTCAAGGGAATAAAAGAGAAAGCAATTGTTGCTGACTCAGATGAAGTTCATCGACAAGAATTGTTCTCTGAAATGGAACTTGGAGTTTATTTAGGATCTGATACTGATCCCACTACTCTTCAGAAGAGGAAGAAGTCTATAGGCAGTAAATGTAATTTATTTGTCTTGAAGACGTGTTTGGTAGAGAATGATTATTCTGCCTAGATACATGATTCAGGTAATACTAACCATGTAGGTTCTTCCTACCAAGGATTTAATTCCTAAAAATAGTTGGAAGATGGAGAGTTGACTCTTAGAGTCAGTACTGGTGAGGTTGTTTCAGCTGTTGCTATAGGCAAGTTGAAGTTACTTTTGGACAAGAAACATAATCTGTTACTGGATAATGTTTATGTAGCTCCTCATATCAAGAGGAACTTAATCTCAGTTTCTTATCTGATTGAACAAGGTTATACCGTCTCCTTTTCTGAGAATAAAGTGTTTATTTTCAAGAATGGTATGGAGATTGGTTTTGGTTTAATGGAAATTGTATGTACTAAGACCGTTAGTCATAAAAGCCTTGCTTAATACTGAAATGTTCAAAACAGTAGCAACTACAAAAAAACCAACGGTTTCTCCTAAGAAGAACACCCATCTTTGGCATCTAAGGTTAGGTCACATCAACCTCAATAGGATTGAGAAGTTGGTGCAATGTGGATTTCTAAATGGTTTAGAAGAAAACTCTTTGTCGGTATGTAAATCATGCTTTCAAGGCAAGATGACCAAATGATCTTTTACTTGAAAAGGTTAAAGAGCCAAGGAAACCTTAGAGCTTATACATTCAGACCTCTATGGCTCGATGGGTGTTAGAGCTCGAGGTGGGTATGAATATTTCATCTCTTTCATAGATGATTATTCAAGATATGGGTATCTATATCTAATGCAACATAAGTCTAACGCCCTTGACAAATTCAAGGAGTATAAGGCTGAAATTGAAAACTTGTTCGGTAAGAAGATAAAAACACTACGATCTGAACGTAATGGAAAGTATATGGACTTAGAATTCCAAAACTATATGATAGAACATGGAATCATGTCCCAACTCTCGGTCCCAGGTACACCTCAGTAGAATGGTGTATCAAAAAGGAGAAACAGAACCCTGTTAGACGTAGTTCGGTCCATGATGAGTTATGCTCATCTTTCAGACTCGTTTTGGGGATTTGCAATGGTGACTGCTTGTTACATTTTGAATAATGTACCCTCAAATATTATTTCTGAAATACATTTTGAGATATAGAAAGGCTGTAAAGGTAGTTTACGCCATTTCAGGATTTGGGGATGTCGGCCCACGTGCTTGTGGCTAACCCTGGAAAGTTCGAACCGCGTTCGAAAGTTTGCCTATTTATAGGCTACCCCAAAGAAACGAGGGGTGGATACGTCTATGATTCGAGTGAAAACAAGGTTTTTGTACGAAAAATGCTATGTTCTTGGATGAATACCACATCAGGGATCATAAGCCACGAAGTAAGCTTGTTTTAAATGAGATTCCTAATGAAACTACTAAAAGTTCAACAAGAGTTGTTGAACAGACTGATAGACCAACAAGAGATGTTGATGTCGGTTCATCTAGTCAACCATCTCAAAAGTTGAGATTGCCTTGACGTAGTGGGAGGGTTGCGAACCCACCGGAATGCTACATGGGTTTGACTGAAGCCCAAAACATCATGTTTGATGATGGAGTTGAGGATCCATTGTCTTATAAGCAAACAATGGAGGATGTTGACAAAGATGAGTGGATTAAAGCCATGGATTAGAAAATGGAGTCTATGTACTGTTGGATTTTATGTCCTAGAAACTCACAGTTTGTAAAATGATAAACATTTTCTATAATCAATATACTTGTTATTGATCTCATAAATTGTATGAAAGTCTAAATCTAATAAATTAAGACCCATGACTATTGTATGAGTACTTGAACTTTATGTTATGACATAAGAGTGGATCGAGTTCGAGTAAATAGCCAAAATTATCTATGATACATGAATGAGGTTGGGTACCTTATTCTGGTAACATCATTGGATGCGGCCTACTTTGTAGTTGTTACAAAGAGTTATAAAGTGCTACATACGATGTGATCCTAATTCGTACATGTTATAACATGAGGAGTGGGGGCGTCCTATGCAACGAGTTTGCATAAGATCAAGACCAAGAAATAAGTCACTCTTACTTTATAACGTTGTTTATTGTTTAAGACTGACTATTTCACGTAGATGACCTAGATAACTCAATCTTAATTCTGAGCTAACTATGAACTCCTGTATATTCGAGATTGCCCTTAGATTTGCATAGTTGGGGGTTTGCTTAATAGCGCCGGCTCAATAAGACTCCCATTTCAGGGGTAAGATCGAATAGATAGCTGGGGATATAGGGTGCAAGACGAAGTTCACACCTACCCGATTTAGGGATAGGAGAAAGGTTGTTCTCTCAAGTATTGAATCCATGTCTTGAACAAGGGCCCCACTCTCTCACTGGGCTGAGAGAGTTTAGTTTGGTGATTGGATCACAAACCAGTTGTTCATTAGAGGTTCAGTAGGGACTTGAGGAATAAGACGTAATCTCAGGGGTAAAACAGATATTTGACCCAACCGTTATTACGAACAACCTGTGAAGGGTCGACTTGCTGATTATGGTTAAAACATGTGAACATAATATATCTACATTGAGGGGAGTGCAACTATGAGCTTTAGTGGAGTGACCCATTAGTTAACGAATGGGGATTAATTTGGTCTAATGAGTTTAGCCAATTAATCTCAGATCGTTGGAGCCCATGATCTGTATATTCGAGAGGTCCCCCTACTAGCTTGTAATGAACTAGCTCTAGAATAGCGTGATAAGTTAATTTGAAACGTTCAAATTACAATTAAGGGAATAAGTAATTATATGAGATATAATTATGTTTAATTTTAGAATTAAACGGAATAGGAGAATTTATATATTTAAATATGATTTAAATATATAAAGATTGATATGTGTTAAAATTAATTTAATATTTGATATTAAATTAATTAAGTTTTATTTAATAATTAATTTATGAAATTAATTAAATTTTCATTTTTAAAATGAAAATAGATTTATAAAATCAAATTTTGATTTTTAGATAAAATTGGAAAAATTGGAAAACAAAAACATAAAATGAAAAAATGGATTTTCCCATTATCCATCACCAAGTAGCTCACACATAAAGCAACATCTTGGCCTTGTCTTCTCCTAGCATGAGCTGCAACTCATGCAACTCTTCTCTTTGCATGTTGATCTGTAATATAATGAAGAGATTGGAGTGAAAATCGGGCATGCAATCTATAGAGTTTTTGAGAGAAAAACTAGTTTGAAGAAAGGTTCTTCAACAAGGTTGCAGCAGTGAGTTTTTCTCCTTCATCCCTTGATTCAATCTTGTTTTGAGTCCCATAACTCAATCTAGAGCACCAAGAGAATAGTGGGGAAGATCTTGAGGTGGTCTACAACAAGATATGGAGAAGATAGTAGCTAGAGATGGAGCTTTAAAGAAGTTCTACAAGAGGTATGTCTTGAAACTCACTTTTTCTACAAAAGCATGTTTTATATTTTGCCAAAATTAGTGAATTTGAATGCTTAGATAATCCTTGTGCTTCCGTTGCTGATGATACAATCCTACATGTACTTCAATTCCCTCTAGGAACTTGTAGATCAACCTGATGGGGTCAAACCTATAGGGTGTAAGTGGATCTACAAGAGAAAATGAGGTGTAGATGGAATGGTGCAGATCTTTAATGCTAGACTCATGGCAAAAGGTTATACCCAGGTTGAGGGAGTGGACTATGAGGAAACTTTCTCACCTGTTGTCATGTTGAAGTCTATCAGGATTCTCCTGTCCACAATCACATTTTATGATTATGAGATATGGCAAATGGACGTTAAGACTGCCTTTCTGAATGGTAATCTTAAGGAGACCATTTACATGACTCAACCATAGGGGTTTATTGTTCCAGATCAAGAGCAAAAATTTTGCAAGCTTAATAGGTCCATTTATGGATTGAAACAAGCATCTAGATCCTGGAACATTGTTAAGTGCTACAAATGGTCTGATCTTGACCATTCATGTGGAGACATGTGAGCGGAGGTATCCTATACAAAGATTTTGTATAAGACCAGACCACGAGATGATTAGTCTCTTTATATAACGCCATTGATAATTGAGTACATTTCACTAAAATGACTATAGGTGACATGACCTTAATCTTGAGTGAGTTGGGAACTCCTGCCTATGAGGGTGGTCCTTTGATTTGTATGGGTGAGAGTAGCCAGAATGCCAACTAAACAAGCCTACCATTTTGGGGATTCGTCTGATTGGGAAGCTAGGAACTCAGCTACACAAGACGAAATTCACTCCTTCCCCGAAGTAGGTGTAAGTAGATGAGTTGCTCCTTTAAGGGCTGATTCCGGGTCTTGAACATAGTGGCCACACCTTCTCTTTGAAAGAGAGGACTCAGTCATACTAGGACTATGACTTATTATTCATTAGAGGAATCAGTGGTACTTAAGGAGTTAGATGTAACTATAGGGGCAAAACGGTAAATTGGTCAAATTATACTTATGAGCAATTTATGAAGGGTCATCACATTGTTGATTGGTCATATGGACACATAAATATATCTGTCATGTGAAGAATGTAATTGTCGGTCTTTAGTGGAGTGACAATGGTTAACAGATGGTGGATCTCATGATTAAAGGATTTAATCAGTTATTCACATACCATTGGAGCTTCATGCTATAGGTTTATAAGGTCCCCTTGGTAGCTCAATGGATTCAAGTTGAGAATTAGTTTTGGGTTAGTTTGAAGTGTTCAAATTAACAAGAGAGAATTTGATTATATATGATATAATTAAATTGGTTCAATTATATGTGATATAATTGATTTGATGTATTAGATACATTAATTGAAGGAAATGATATAAATATGATTTATATTAAATAAAGGAGAAAAGTACTATGGTTTAAATATTACATATGATGTGATATTAAAACTATAGGTTATAAATATAATATGATAAGTTAGTTATTATATTTATTTATAATAAAAACAATTATGAGATAAATTGTTTAGTTGGTTTTTTCTTTTCTCCATTAAATGTGAAAGTGGGAGGTTATTTTCAGTTTTAATAACTGACGAATAAAATGAAAAAAGTTTTCATTTTATGAATGATCGCTTCATTATTGATTTACTAATCGATCGCTCACGAGAGACTAAACGATCGAGCAAGAGATTACTAGACGATTGGCTAGACAATTACTCACGAGATTGAGAGATTGTTAGACGATTTGCTAGACGATTGCTCACGAGAGCGAGAGATACTAAACGATCAAGTACCCACTGTCTATACGATAGACAAAACCTTTCTCCTACTTCCTTGTGATGGAACACGAGACATACGCAGCGGAATAAGGATCTAATTACACTCCAATTGCTTTTAATTAAAAGGAAATTAACATGCAAATGAAGGAAAAAAACAGTAAATTAATAGGGATAGAATACAAACTTTGTAGCTCCCGAAAAGCACTTTTCCTCGCTGAATCTCGACCGAACTCTTTCGGACCACCACTAGAGCTAACCTACTATCCTCTGGACTCAGAATCGGTTGTGGGACCCGATGGATGAAGAACCCAAGAGAGAGAAAAGTGATGGAAAAAGAATTTTGGCAAAAATGAAAAGTTTTTCATCCAATTTGAAAGTCCAAATTTATAGAAAAGAGTCATGCAATATTTACATGAAATAAATTCATAAAAACCCAACACCTCAAAATCCACTATCTAAGTGGGCTTGATGTCTCCACTATAAGCCAACACCTAGCCCACTATCTTGTTAGTGGAATTATCCAACAAAAGTTTGGATTTTCCCACTAATTTTAGTCAAAGGGCAAAATAGTCATTTTGTCAAAGTCAAACTTTGACCAAAAAGTCAACATTTTGACTTTTATGATTTTTTTCATGTTGACTAATTTTAACCTCCTGAGCATGAATCCGCATTCATTTTCTCGAAATTCAAATCACATTTGAATATAAGGTCGGTCAAAGTTTGACTTTTCAAAGTCAAAAGTCAACTCTTTGACTTTTTACATCTTTGACCATTTCCATTATTTCTGAGCTTCTGAATATGAACGTATTCATATTCTTGATATTTAAATCACATTTAAATATTAAAGTTGTATCTGAAAAACTGAAAAAACCGACCACTATATCACATATACTTGTTGATTTCTCTCTCTTCATCTAATTCGAACAATTCGAATTATTCTATCATACTGTTCTAAGTTTATACCATATGAGCTAGTAAGGGAACCTAATGGACCTATAGATCATGGGCTCCAACGATCCAAGATTAGCTGGCTAAACTCTTTAGACAAAGCTAATCAACATTCGTTAACTCACGGGTCATTCCACCATAGTCCTGTAGTTGCACTCCCCCCACTATAGATATATTTGTGTCCATATGATATAACCATGATTAGTAAGTTAATCCTTCACAAGTTGTTCGTAATCTTGGCTGGGTCATAAAAACCGTTTGAGACTACATCTTGTTCCTCAAGATCTACTGATCCTCTAATGAACAATTTGTTTAAGGTCCAACCTATAAACCGAACCCCTCTCGGGCCAAGGAGAGGGAGGGGCCCCTTGTTCAAGACCTAGATTCAATACTAAAGGGAACAACCTATCTACTATCCTTATAACAGGTAGAAGTGAATTCCGTCTTGCACCCTATGTTCCCAGCTATCCACATGATCTTACCCCTGAAATGGGAGGCTTATTGGGCCAGCGATAATGAGCTGCCCTCACCTATGTAGATCTAAGGATAATTCCGAGTGAACAAGAGTTCATAGTTAGCTCAGGATTAAGATTAAGTTACCTAGGTTATCAATTAACGAAATAGTCAGTTTTATACATAAAACGGCGTTTAGAACGTAAAAAGTGACTATTTCATGGTTCAGTCTTATGCAAACTCTTTACATAGGATGCCCCCACTTTCATGTCTCTACATGAACGATTTAGGATCACATCGTTTGTACTAACTACAAAATCGGCCACATCCATAATGTCCCCAGAATAAGGCGCCCAACCTTATTCATATACTATAGACCATTTTGGCTATATATTTGAACTTGATCCACATTTATGTCACTATATAAAGTTCAAACTACATTAAATAACCTCAGGACCTTAGTTTATTGAATTCAAGATTACAATTTCAATAACAATTTTATCGAAAAACAAAACAGAATATGTTTATCAATTTACAAACTACGAGTTTTAGGACATAAAATTCAACAACTTGATTGTGTATTCGATCGTATACTTCCTCCTTCCCTCTACCAAATTCACACAGAGCTCACACCTCCTGGATTCTTACTTTGAGAATACCAAGGTTGCCGAGTGGTAGTGTCAAGGGTTGCTGTTCGAGGATCAGACTATTTTTTATTGTGACGAGAACGAAAGGTTGCTAGACGATTGCTCACGAGAGCGAGATATTGTCCAACGATTGCTCACGAGAGCGAGAGATTTCCAGAAGAAGAGTTCTTCAAAGGTATGTCTCTCAATTCCTTTTGTTTTAATAAGAAAGCGTGCTGTAATTTTCTCTATAATGCATAACTGTTCTTGTATGTTTGTGAATGCATTTATTCTTTCACAATGGGCTTGGAAAGATCTTACTTCCGCTCAGTGGTTCTCTTGAATAAGAGATCCTTCAATGAATACTTGGACTTTATGTGGAGACATAAACTTGGATTAGGTTAGGTACCTATTTCTGGAGATACTATTGAATATGACCCGCTTTATGATTGTTACAAATGTTGTAAAGTGTCATAAACGATGTGGTCAGTTCGTTCATGTAAAGACATATGAGCAGGAGTATTCTAGACGATGAGATTGTGTAAGACAGACCACGAAATAATCTGTAACATCACGCATATTTTTTTTATATAATAATGTAATTTCAGTAACGTTATCCTTGGTAATTCAATAATTGCTTGGTCGAAGGGCATTTTTGAAATTTTGGATCTCAAGTATAAATACAGGAATTTAAGTTTGGCGGAAAAATTAAAATTATTAAATTTTGAATTTCAATGTGAAGGTTATGGCAGGAATTAATTTTCCTTTCGAAACGGAAAGAAATTATTATAATTACACTTTCCTTTTTAATTATTATATTTTAAAAGCCCCATCAAGTATTATATTTTAAAACCCCCATCAATCCTACATTTATTAGTATCTTTTTTTTAAAAAAAAAAAAAAACCCACCAACACTCTACTTCTTCTTCCTCAAACGGCAAAACCCCCCCAATTTTTTCTTCTTCTTTCCTTCCAAACCCATGAATGTCATTTCCCTCACTGCCCAGTTTTTGCCGCCGCGTCTCCCTCGCTACCATTCCGAACGACTTGCGCCTCCCTCACCGCCATTCAGATCTGAACGTCGCGCTTCCTTCACTCTCTCATTAGACTCGCCGCCACGCGAGAGAGATTCCTCGTCAATCGCAGCACCTCACCGGCTCAGATTTGACCAGTTACCGCTTCTTCACACTTCGCTAGACCCAGAACCGTCGTCGGCTGTCTTCTTTGTCGCCGTCGGACTTGTTCTAGGTAAGGTTGTGGTAGCTCAATTCGATCTCTTAGCCATTAACGTTGGGTTTCGTCATTTTGATTCACAGTTGTTGGGTTTTTATTTGAAGGTGAGTTTTAGTGAAACTTGGAATTTAGAGGGAGCACCGTTAAAGGAAATTGGAAGTGACCTTCATCCTTTGGGTAAGTTTTTGAATATTTTGGACTTGGGTCTGAAGTGTTGCTGTTATGGTTGAACTGAAATTGTTTGAGTTGTTTTCAGTGTTAGAGCCGCTACTTCTAGTTACCGTTATAGTTTGGCCGTCGGAGCTTCGTTATCCATAAAGTTTCGATTGAGGTAAGTAATCTTACCACTGGAACTGCCCACGGGCCAGGCTTTAGTTGTATGCTAGCGTGATGAGTGTATGTTATGGTAAATGTTAGCATGTTGATTGACAGTATGACCTGAATCAAAGTATGTTCTGGCACGAGTTCTGATTTGTTTACATACACACCTAAGTACTTGATCGTTAGTATGTGATAGTATGTGTTTTCATATGTCGATGTCTGATCTGCTGGTGTTGAGGCATACTTGCATGTTGTGGAATTATGATGTAAGGTATACATGAATGTTGTATAATATGTTGTTAAGAATCATGTGTATGTGATGAAGCCATGGTATCAAGGATTTTCATGTATGTTTTAGAATTGTACAATGTTGATTCTTAGAACGTTAAGACTATGTGAATATCCTCATTGATTAGTTAGATGCTGACCAGTTTGTGTTTCCTTTGGGATTCACCAGTTTGTGTTTCCTTCGGGATTCAACAGTTTTGTGTTTTCTTCGAATTCACCAGTTTTGTGGGCATACTTAACTACAATAGGATAGGCCTCAGTCTCTTGTTTGTTCCATATGTTTATGTGCCATATGCGGGTATCTAGAGGACATAGATACCTAGCCTGACCCTAGTGGTGGGGTTACTTACTGAGCATTTCATACTCATTCTTTCTTATGTTGATGTTTCAGGAAAAGGTAAATATGTACCGGCAATGGCGCAACAGAATTCGTGATCGTGTCACTGGGACTAGACCTTTTCGCTTCTACATATTGAAATCTATTATTTGGTTTTACTATTTAAAATTTATTACTAAGGATTATTTCTTTTATATGCCATTGATTAGCTTTTAAGAATTTTGGGTACCCTATTAACTGTTTTAACAATTGCATTTAATAAACGCCTTATGAACTTCTCTTGTTTAATTTACATTTATTTCAAATAACTGAGCATCGTTTTAAACTCTGTGCATGCATTTATTTTAGTAACGGCCTTACCTAAGTCCTAGGGGGTCGGTTCGTTACAGTTGGTATCAGAGCCCATGTTTTGGGTTCTGTAGACTGACTTACTATGTAAGTCTAGATTGTCCTTGTGGCCCATGAACGGATTCCTCGTCATCGCCAGGTACGTCTTATCAATTACAAGTTTTATGATAGTTGTGCATTAAAATATTTGTTTAGCTTAAATGCACCAGTTATGTTCTAATGCTAGGTCAGTGACTCGTTAGAAGTTATTATAAGAGGATTATCAGGTACGATACTACAAAAGGAGAAAAGTTAAATAGAGTAAATTATGAGGTCACTTGGTACTAGTTAATCTCATGGAAATTATGTTAGGAACGAACAAATATATGTCTCGGTTCAGAGATGCTAAATATTGATGAAACTATGTAGAGTTATCAATCTAGGAATGAAGGTATTTAAATGTTTAAGCCAATGAATAAAATTGTCGAGACAAGAATTGATCAAGGATTAATGTTATGTTTTTGTGTTGGATAGTGCAATCGGTGGTAGTATAAATCCATAGGCCAGTACTCAAGTATAAGGTTAAAAGTTGTTTTATGAATAAGGAGGAAAAGAAAAAGAGTCTATAAATTTATTGAAAGGTTTTAAGGTATTAAGAACCCAACATTTCGAGAAGAATTTTAGAAAGAATTCATAAGTCATAATCATTTGGGTAATACTACGACTTGATGGAGTAGGCAAAGTATATGTGATGATATGAAGAATTCTTTTGGAATATCTAGCTAAGTTGATATCATTAAAGAAAGTCAAATAAGTTAGGCATGAGTTTGGACTTAAAGGAGATAAAAGCAAGGTGTTATTTGTTTGGGTTGAAGGATTATTTTAGAGTACCTAGATTAAATTCATAGCGTTATTGTGATGAGGAGATCCAAGTTAGGCAAATTTGAACAAACAAAAGTCTTTCGGAGTCTAAAAGCATGAAAATTGGCAAAGGAGAATTCTACAAGATGGAAATTCTTAGTGAGAGATATAAGATTTATGGAGGAGTTAAGTAAAATATAATTTAGTAAATAGATTATGTTCCAATTGAACAGTGGAAAAAAAGTGTCTTGAATTTAGTGGTTTTATCAAAGATAAGTGTAAAGGAGAGAGAAGTATCCAAGGAAGTTTACTTTTTGGAAAGAGAAAGGAATTTAATGTGTTCGAAACTCCTAGTTAAGTATGGTTTGAAGGCTTGATAAGAGGGGTTACAAGGTATTTGTTTTGATCTAAAAGAAGAATACCTCATTGTCATGTGGAACTTTAGGACAATATGTGTTAGATGGAAAGATAGCTTAGGTAGGTAATTGGTATGGAACTTTATTTTAACATAAGAATCTATTACCGAAATAGAAGGTTGAGAAGGGATAAGTTAAAATGGAGTTACTAGTAACAGTAGATGATCGAGAACTATTAACATGGTATGTTGAGGCTTCATTAGTTAAGAGGTAAATCATTGAGGGCATTAGTAAGATTTAAGGGATTTTGAGTTTGTGTGCTAGTTGGAAACATGAACTAGAAAGACCATCAAGTTGATTGAGAAAAGAAAATAATCCAACTCAAGGTAGACAATAATAGTACATGCACAAAAGTAAGTAAGTTGGATCTTCCAATATAACCATTGGTGTAAGGGATAGACTCGGCAATAAAGTTGAGTTGATAGTAAGAAGTTACTAAAAGTGGGTTTAGAGTATTACAAGATAGTATGTATTCTCTTGCATGGGTAATAAGTTAACTAGCTTTAGGGAGTACGAGTAATCCAAGCTAGGACTTATGAATCAAGAAGGTTTTATTGTTAAAAAAAAATGACTTCAAGGATCAATTACGGTTATTACGAGGTTATGAAAAAGTGTTATCAATTGACTTATGCTTTAGCATCTAGGGACTTTAAAACCTCATTTTCGGGGGAAATTTCGGACTCGTTCGCAGCGGGGTCTAAGTAATGATATGTGATTATTTCAAGCCTAAAGAATAATATGAGGATGGCTCAAGTAAGTTTTATAACCCATGACAACATAGAGCCTCATGATGAGTTTCTCATGAATGTGAGACTTAATTAGACAGAGTTATTCTAAGACATGTAGACCCTTGGAAAGACATCACAGTTGGCGCTTCTAGAGTAGAAGCAGTTTTCAGTTGACTAGATTTATTCTGGTATGTATCTTTAGATGACGCATTATATAGTATGACAGTTTCTTCACTGCACATATGAAGTTTTCCCAGTGACAAAATGGTAAGTTCAAACGTATGTTTTTAGTGGATAAGACTTTCTTAACTTCATGACCATTTTCACAGTTCTCAGCTCGGACGTGTAGAAGTGTTGTTGATTTTCAACATCTTAAGTTCCATAGTTATTTCTAGAAGGGGTTGTTACACCTCTTTTGGTACTAGTTTTAGCTATGTCAAACGATGACCCTCATTTTGCATCTAGTTTTTGAAGAGTCTTCAGTTAGCATTGGGTACTCGATTGGATTTTGGTACAATTTTTTTCACCCATAGACTGATGGTCAAATAGAACGTCTGAACCAGATATTGGAAGATATGTTGTGCGCTTGTGCACTAGAGTTTTTCAGGGAGTTGGGACTCTCACCTGTAGTTAATGGAATTCGCATATAATAATAGCTATCAGCCTGCCACTGACACATTGCCATTTGAGGCCCTATATGGAAAGAGTTGTAAGTCTTCAGTATGCCAAGGTGAGGTTGGTGAAAGGAAGTTATTAGGACTTGAATTGGTGCAAACCACGAATAAGGCATTACAGAAGATCAGGGCTCGTACGCAACAATCTCAGAGCAGACAGAAAAGCTATGCTGATGTAAGAGTAAGGACTTGGAATTTGAGACTGGTGTGAAAGTGTTCTTAAAAGTAGCACCCATGAAAGGTATTATGAGGTTTGGCAAGAAAGAGAAGCTGAGTCTGAGGTTCATTGAGCCTTTCGAGGTCTTGGAGTAAATTGGCCCCGTAGTTTACCGTTTGGCTTTGCCCCCAGCATTGTGTTCAGTTCATAATGTCTTCCATGTTTCGATGCTAAGGAAGTATGTGACAGATCCGTCCCACGTAGTCGACTACGAGCCCTTACGATTGAATGATAACTTGAGCTATGAGGAGAAGCCCATAGAGATATTTGCCAGAGAAGTTAAGACATTGGCCCGCCGGAAAATTGCTTTTGTGAAAGTTTTGTGGCAGAACCACCAGTTCAGGGAAGCCACCTAGGGGCAAGAGGATGAGATGAAAGCTCAGTACCTAGAGCTTTTTCAAGAATGAACTTTCAAGGGAGAAAGTTCCTTGAGGAGGGAAGAACGTAACACCCGGAGTATTTTAACTTTTGAGGACGAAAGTTCTTTGAGGAGGGAAGAATGTAACATCCCACACATTTTTTTTATATAATAATGTAATTTCAGTAACGTTATCCTTGGTAATTCAATAATTGCTTGGTCGAAGGGCATTTTTGAAATTTTGGATCTCAAGTATAAATACGGGAATTTAAGTTTGGCGGAAAAATTAAAATTATTAAATTTTGAATTTCAATGTGAAGGTTATGGCAGGAATTAATTTTCCTTTCGAAACGAAAAGAAATTATTATAATTACACTTTCCTTTTTAATTATTATATTTTGAAACCCCCATCAATTATTATATTTTAAAACCCCCCATCAATCCTACATTTATTATTATCTTTTTTTTTAAAAAAAAAAAAAAAAAAACCCACCAACACTCTCCTTCTTCTTCCTCAAACGGCAAAACCCCCCCAATTTTTTCTTCTTCTTTCCTCCCAAACCCACGAATGTCATTTCCCTCACTGCCCAGTTTTCGCCGTCGCGTCTCCCTCGCTACCATTCCGAACGATGTGCGCCTCCTTCACCCCTATTCAGATTTGAACATCGCGCTTCCTTCACTGTCTCATCAGACCCGTCACTGCGCGAGAGAGATTCCTCGTCAATCGCAGCACCTCACCGACTCAGATCTGTCGAGCTGCCGTTCTCTCATACCTCACCGGCTCATATTTGACCAGCTACCGCTTCTTCACACTTCGCTAGACCCAGAACCGTCATCGGCTGTCTTCTTTGTCGCCGTCGGACTTGTTCTAGGTAAGGTTGTGGTAGCTCAGTTCGATCTCTTAGCCATTAACGTTGGGTTTCGTCATTTTGATTCACAGTTGTTGGGTTTTTATTTGAAGGTGAGTTTTAGTGAAACTTGGAATTTAGAGGGAGCACCGTTAAAGGAAATTGGAAGTGACCTTCATCCTTTGGGTAAGTTTTTGAATATTTTGGACTTGGGTCTGAAGTGTTGCTGTTATGGTTGAACTGAAATTGTTTGAGTTGTTTTCAGTGTTAGAGCCGCTACTTCTAGTTACCGTTATAGTTTGGCCGTCGGAGCTTCGTTATCCATAAAGTTTCGATTGAGGTAAGTAATCTTACCACTGGAACTGCCCACGGGCCAGGCTTTAGTTGTATGCTAGCGTGATGAGTGTATGTTATGGTAAATGTTAGCATGTTGATTGACAGTATGACCTGAATCAAAGTATGTTCTGGCACGAGTTCTGATTTGTTTACATACACACCTAAGTACTTGATCGTTAGTATGTGATAGTATGTGTTTTCATATGTCGATGTCTGATCTGCTGGTGTTGAGGCATACTTGCATGTTGTGGAATTATGATGTAAGGTATACATGAATGTTGTATAATATGTTGTTAAGAATCATGTGTATATGATGAAGCCATGGTATCAAGGATTTTCATGAATGTTTTAGAATTGTACAATGTTGATTCTTAGAACGTTGAAACTGTGTGAATATCCTCATTGATTAGTTAGATGCTCACCAGTTTGTGTTTCCTTCAGGATTCACCAGTTTGTGTTTCCTTCGGGATTCACCAGTTTTGTGTTTCCTTCGGGATTCACCAGTTTTGTGTTTCCTTAGGGATTCATCAGTTTTATGGGCATACTTAACTACAATAGGATAGAACTCAGTCTCTTGTTTGTTCCATATGTTTATGTGCCATATGCGGGTATCTAGAGGACATAGATGTCTGGCCTGACCCTAGTGGTGGGGTTACTTACTGAGTATTTCATATTCATTCTTTCTTATGTTGATGTTTCAGGAAAAGGTAAAGATGTACTGGCAATGGCGCAGCGGAATTCGTGATCGTGTTACTGGGACTAGACCTTTTCGCTTCCGCATCTTGAAATCTGTTATTTGGTTTTACTGTTTAAAATTTATTACTAAGGATTATTTCTTTTATAAGCCTTTGATTAGCCTTTAAGAATTTTGGGTACCCTATTAACTTTTTTAACAATTGCATTTAATAAATGCCTTATGAACTTCTCTTGTTTAATTAGCATTTATTTCAAATAACTGAGCGTTATTTTAAACTCTGTGCATGCACTTATTTTAGTAACGACCTTACCTAAGTCCTAGGGGGTCGGATCGTTACATAATCACTGTTACGTATTAACACCATTTACTGTTAACACCGATTAATTTCACTTCTTGATGTCCTAGTTAACTTGATTTGAATCTTGAACTGTCTATGAACTCATGTTTATTTGCGATTGTCCCTTGATCTGTATAGGTGAGGGTAAGCCCAGCCTCGCTACTCAATATGCCTTCCATTTCAGGGATAAGATTGGGTAGATGGTTGGGGACATAGAATTTGCAAGATGGAATTCATTCCTACCCATTTTAGGGATAGTAGTAAGGTTGTTCGCTTAAGGGCTGATCCCGGGTCTTGAACAAGGGGCCCCATCCTCTTGTTGGCCTAAGAGAGAATGGATTTGTGATTATGATCCTAAATCAATTATTCATTAGAGAAACAATGGTACTTAAGAAGAAAAGATATAACTCAGGGATATTTCGATATTTGACCTAGCCGAGGTTACGAACAATCTGTGAAGAGTTAACTTATTAATGATGGTTAAACCAAATGGACACATAATATATCTACAGTGAGGGGAGTGCAACTATAGGCTATAGTGGACAGTCTTGTTAGTTAACTAATGTTGATTAACTAGGTTAAAGAGTTTGATTAGTCTCGGATCATTAGAGCCCATGATCTGTAGGTTCATAGGCTATAGTGGACAGTCTTGTTAGTTAACTAATGTTGATTAACTAGGTTAAAGAGTTTGATTAGTCTCGGATCATTAGAGCCCATGATCTGTAGGTTCATCGGGTCTCCTTGCTAGCTCAATACGGACAAAATTGAAGAACTAGATGAAGTAAGAATTTGTAATGTTCAAATTCGGGTTTTAGAAAAAATTGTATTTTATATGAGATGTAATTTACAATTGATTAATTATTTTTTAGAGTATACTTGATCATTAGCATGAAAGTATTTTTTAAACTTGATTAATGTGATTAATCAAAACTAGGTGTCTTAAACAATTTAATATATGATATTAAATTTATTTATTATATTTAATTTAAATTGTTTTGATTAAATAATTTCCAAAATTTGAAAATTATATTTCATTTTTAATAAAAAAAAAATTAGTTAGTGAAAAAATCCAATTGTTGGATTTTCCCACTAAGTGGACAAAAGTGGTTTTTCCCAAGCTTGACACCTAGAGATCACATGCAAGTGGAGTTTGAGGTGGAAGTGGGATTTTGCATGTGTTTTCTCTACAAAAGGCTTTGTTTTTTAAATTTGCAAGACTAATGTTTCCACAACTTTTGACCTAAAATCTTCCACCTCATATCTCTTTACTCTCCTTTTTTCTATAGTAAAGTTTTCTTATTTTCACTAACATAACGGTCCCACAACCATGTTCTTCAACTGGAGAATAGCGGGATTTACCGTTGGTGGTGTCGTTCGTGCAAGGGAGAGGAAGCTTACGGTGGAGTCTTCAAGGTTGTATTTTCTATCCCTTTGTATGCTTATTCTTGTTTTTGTTGCAATTAGAATGTTTTCGATTTCATTGCTTCTGCTGTGCATGCGTTCTTTATGTTCCATCAAATAGGAGTAAGGAAAACGAGGGAGAGTAAGGAAAGTAATCGAAATAGGGGCAAAATAATCGAGTATCGTGTAACATGCTCAAACGGGTTTTGAATTCAAAATAATCGAGTATAAAGTAATTGAGCATCGAGTATGATGTTGATATGATCGAGTATACACGTGTCGATTGCAGATGTATTGAGTGACCATGAAGCTGGGTATCGAGTGACCTTTAAACATGTTTTGAATTCAAAATAATTGAGTATAAAGTTATCCAGCATCGAGTATGATGTCGATATGATCGAGTATACACGTGTCGATTGCAACTGTATCGAGTGACCATGAAGCTTGGTATCGAGTGACCGTGCATCGAGAATTGAGTAATTGGAGTAAAATAATCGAGCGCTAATAGGAGTAAGGAAAACGAGGGAGAGTAAGGAAATGGACCAAAATAATCGAACACTTAAGAGAGCGTTTGAACTCCACCTATTTTAGTTGGAGCCCCAAACGTTAGCCCACCCGGCCAACTAATAGGCCCAAACGCCTCCTTAAGTCATCCAAACACACTTTCATTCATCCACATTCTGTTTATTCAAAATTCCCTTGAGTACCCCTGTACTCCACAATTTGTAAACAAATATCTCAAGGGCATTAATGTACTTACACACGTCCAAAAGAATGATGATTCATTTATCAACCTCCAGTCGCCATTAGAATTATCCCTCAGCTACCACAAAGAATTAAATCACGACATTTACAATCCTAACCCCTCAACTTTCACTCAGTCCTCAACACAAGAAGGGCATTTAAGTCTTTTCATATCCATCCATTCTCAACCACAATCCATATTTCTAAATGACTAAAACACCCCCAAGACTTGCCGCAACTCTCCCAAATCTCAAGGGTAACGTCGTAATTCAGTCATCCTCCTCCCTCGACGTCTTGTCCCTCAGCTTCACTTCACTTTCTCCTCCGCCATTTCTGAACCTTTTTCGCAATCTCTCTCTCTCTCTTTCTCTCTCTTCCATGGCTTTACATCTCTCTCTCTCTCCACCGTCGGTTAGATCTTCGCCGTCGTTTCCCTGCAGCGGAAGGCAGTCAATCGCCGCACTTTCCGACTCGAAGAGTGGCTGCTTCAGTTCAAAGAGCTTGAGTATCACTAGTAGCAGGAGCATTGGTGTTTCCAGTGGAAATCGGTCCTTCAAGGTCAATTCAAGTTTGGAGATTGCCGGCGCTACTGTTGGCAAAGTCACTGAGGTCAACAAGGACACTTTCTGGCCCATTGTCAATGCCGCCGGTGATAAAACCGTTGTGCTCGATATGTATACCCAATGGTTTGTGTTTCTGTGTCTCCATATGTCTTTTCTTCTTAATTTTGTGGTTTCTGTAGGTTACTACATGAGATTGTTCTGGATTATGGCTGCGGATATGAATGTTCTTATATTTGTAGGTTATTTCTGGTTTACTGATTTTATTACGGAAACTAGTCGAGCTAGGCGATGCTCAGAGTAGAGCATAGATCTCGTGGTTTAAGAAATTGAAAGAAATTTTGGTTTTAATTAGATGTCTGTTTGTCAAATGATTATGAAATTTATAAAAGTAATCTCTGCAAGTTGATGGCACTCGTATTTTTTTTAATATTGAGTTTGACTTTGATTAAAAAATTATCAGAGGAAGACAGCTTGTTTTTTTCTTCTTCTTCTTTTAAATAATAATTAAAAACTTGAAAACTGGGTTTAGTTTTGATGTGTAGCATTTTGGATTCACATCTCGGACTGGACCAACTCAAGCTTAATAGCTGAAATTTCTCGGACTATATAAATTGTTTAATCTTAAATCATCAATTAACCCAAAAGCTTTTGAGGAGGCTAGAACTATGTGGCTCTCACATTGAATAATTTTTCTAGTATTGTAGTTTTCGAAACAATATACAGTTGAGACATCTGCTAAATACGTTCAAGGGAATTCAATAATGGGTATTCTGGCTACTGGCTAGTCAAATTTTTGTACAAAGTATTTGGAATCAAGTCTGTTTAAACTTCTTTTTTAGTTCAACAAGTGGAGAAATTATTTGGTTTAATCGCAATGTGACCGATAGTTTTTCACGGTTGGATGTAGAGGTCATTGAATAATTTTCCAACAACTAGGGGTGGGGGATTCAAACTTGTTGGCTTTTGATCCATGGCATATGCCTTTGAATTATGCTTAAGGTTGACAAGTCTATTTAAACTCTTATCAAGCAACATTTGTAGTCTATACAAGCTACATGATTGCTTGTTTCGTTTTCAATAATTTTGACATATAATGTTCTCTGTTTTAGGGTATCAGGGTGTCGCCATTTGATGATGATGCTTTTCTAATGGTGATATGGTTGCTGATTAACCCTGAAGTAGTTAATTTGATGTGGGAGTTTTAGGAAAGAAAATTTGAAAGAATCAGAAACTAGTTAGATAGAAACACAACACAATTGCTTGTTTATACTAGATGGAACATATCTTACCAAGAAAAATACTAGATATAACATATAAGAAAAAGAATAAAATATCGATTTAACGAGCTTCATACCACAACTTGGATACAAAATAAACTTTTTCAAGTCATATAATGCAACATAGCGTAACTGAAATGTGCTTTGCCTCTAAGTCATGACCGTTTGGATCTTTCTTTTCTCTCCTTTAGCTTTAATTCCATAATGCATAAGTTTGGACTTTTTAATTTTCTGGCAGACTTTTTACTGTCTCTGTTTTCTGGCAGACTTTTCACATGCTAAACAAAAAAAAAAAAAAAAACACCCCTTGCCTTTGACAGCCTTAATATTCTGGCAGACTTTTTACTTTTGCGTCAATAACCCGATCCCCATGGCTGTGGTGATTAATTTTTGTTAGAAAGAAACTTTTCCTTGTTTTGCTGTGGAATTTCAGACTCCTTGCCACATTAATCATTTGTGAAAATCTTAGTTTCATTATTTATTGTCTCTGTTTTTGGATTCCCAAGCTTAATATCTTAATTAACTTTCTTTATTCATTCATACATGGTACACTAAAGGTGTGGACCCTGCAAAGTAATGGCCCCCAAATTTCAAGAATTGTCTGAGAAATATCTTGACGTTGTCTTTCTAAAGCTCGACTGCAACCAAGACAATAAGGTTCGTTTCACGATCCCTACTTTCTTGCTAGAGCTTAGGAATGTATTTTGCATAGTTTCATGTAAGAACACTTGAATTCTCTTTATTTGGCAGCCATTGGCAAAGGAACTTGGGATAAAAGTTGTGCCAACTTTCAAAATTCTAAAGGATAACAAGGTTGTTAAAGAAGTAACTGGGGCAAAGTTTGATGATTTGGTTCATGCCATTGATACTGTAAGATCCAGCTGAAAACTCTTCTGTCTTCTCTTCTTTGTAAATTCAAATAATATATGATGCAAGGAAGAGTATCCAGGACAGTTATTTATTTTACTCTTATTTATTTAATGATTTTGTGTACTGTTTAAGTGTTAGGAAGAAGCTGTTCAACAATATTCTTCTTCTTGCTAAGATAGTGGGAATGGGAAATGATTCTGTATATAGATGTTTGGGACATAAACATTTGAATATGGACAATGAACAGTTCCTACATATTCCAAAAGTTGTTTAGCTATAAACATTGGGTTTGAATGATTTATATTTGTTTTTGGGTATGGTTGTGGTTTTTTGGCGATCTTTTGATTAGGTTTTAGTTGGTTTTTAGAGTGTATTTGGGATGGCCTGTGAGAAGTGCTTTCAAATAAAAATCACTTTTTCTGTAAGCATTTTTGGAGAAAGTACCAACTTAGGTTGTGTTTAAAATGACTTTGTCTAAGTATGTATGTAGTGTATGGTAATATTTAAAAGGTTTAAATTCCATTTTGATCTTTTAAAACTTTCACTTCTAAACTTCATCATGTTTATTTTGATATTTGAGCTTTTAAATTTGTACTATTTTGGTGACCTAAATGGTTTGTTTTTAAAAGTTGGATTACAAAAATAGTCTTTTTTGGAAATTTGAGATAGAAATGTAAAAAACATAAATTTACTAGTGGTTGATAGATATAGAGAACAATCTGAAAATTCAAGGATAAAAATAAGATTTAAACATATCTCAAAAGTTTTTTTTTTTATCAAATTAATTATAAAATACATTTAGGATATTGCTCAAAGAAAACCACCCAATGAGATGATTATTGAAAAAGTTATTAATCCAAATTCGCCCACATTTTAAAAAGTTAATATGAATGTATTAAGTGAATAAAACACATAACTATTTCAAAGACAGGTTGAAATCTTGATGGAGGGAGAGGGCGAGGAAAAAAGAGAGGGAGTTACAATCATCGAATTTTGGGTGGATTTGGATTAACTTTTTAAGTATTTATTCTTTTTAAATAAGTCATTTTAAAAAAATTTGAAGTGTTTTGATAACCACTTCACATAACTTTTGATGTGTATTTTAGCTTAATTTTATCAAAAGAATTTAAATAAAAATATTTTTTTGAAAAATATTTTTTTCTCTAGTAAATCCAAATAGGCCATTGGTCTCACTCATAAGATCTTTATAGCCACCATCAACAGTTTAGAATTTTGGTCTTTGGAATGGGTTAATGGTTCATTTTGGCTAAAATATTTTTTCAACGTAGGTGTTCAGGTTAGTTTATATACACTTCAACTAATTTTACGGGATAACTCGTCTATAAACTTTTAAAATGTCTAATAAAAACATTGATTTTAAATTGTGTCTAGTGAGTCCTTGATATATTCAACACTTTTTAAAATTTAGGGAATCTATTAGACATAATATTAAAATTTGTATCTCATAGGATTTTAAATTCTCAATTTTATATATAATTGATATGTGAATTAAAAATGACAAATAGATTGGGCACACTCCAAGTATTCACCAAGTCAAAGTTGGAGTAAAAAAAAAAAAGAAAAGAAAAGAAAAAGAGAAAACAACCAAAATTCTATGTCGAATTCGCATCAAGAATTGGGTAGATTCTATTTTTTTTTCTTTTTAAAAAAAGTGGTAGAATTTGGGATGCTATTAAAAAAAATTCAATTTCCTAAGCATAAATTATACTTTAATTCAAATTAAGAATTTTGTGTCCATTTTATTAAATTTAGAGCCAATTAAGAATTATTGTGTCCATAAATTAAAATTTCGAGATAAATAAATGGCAAACTTACAAATTTTATATGTCTCCAATCTAACCATTTGATCACAACGATAGGCTCAACGAATTCAATGGCGAATAAGCTTGGATCACAATTGATAAACTAAATGCTTGATTGAGTCTGAAACTATAAATTAGATCGAGCTAAGTAATTGAAATCATTTAGGTCCAAACTATAATCCAATTCAAGCCCATTGTGAAAATTTGAGGAAAAAAAAAGATTGGGCTTAAGTGTGATTTAGCCCAGTCCAATTTTTGGGCCCAAATGCAACTTAAGCTCATCTTAAGACCCATGAAAACTCTATAAATAGGGTTTTTCCCCCTTCAATTTTGAAGAGACTGAAAGAACTGAAAACTTAAGCTCTGAAGTACTTCAATGCTAAAATCAAATGAGAAGAGAAGACTCTCAAAAGCCTTGATGTTCTGAAGAACACAATTGTCCTGAAACTTTGAAGATTAGAAGACTAAAGCTCTAAAGCTCTGAAGAGTGTAACTCTTTTGAAAATATGAAGAATAAAGCTCCAAAGATTAGCTTTTGCTCTCTTGAAGATCTAAAAACTAAAGCTTATAAGAGTTCTCAAATATCAAAAGACTCTCTAAAGCTCTTGAAGTCTGAAACTTTGGCGACATTCTAGAGCAAAAGCCAAAGACTTTAGATGAAAATTCTAGAGATAATTAAAAAAAAAAAAAAAAAAAAAAAAACCCAAAACAATCCTCAAACTTTTGAGAATCAAATACGTCTTTGAAGACTAAAAGCAGTTCAAAATTCATACAACTTCCAAGTCCAAGAACTAGCTTCCAAACAAGTTGCAAATGTTGGGATTTATGCCCTAAAACCTCGTAATTTATTAGTTAATTAATTTAATTATTAATTATGCAGTAGTAATTTATCCATTAACCGAAAAAAGTCCAAGGTTATTATATGCAGTCTTGAGCAGTATATAGTTGACATACAAGGTAGATCATGTTCAAGAAATAACCTCAAAGATCTATAGTATATAAGTAAGGTTGGGTGTCTTATCCTGATGACACTACTGATACGACCTAATTTGTAATAGTTACAAATAGTTTGATCTAAATCGTTCATGTGGAGATATGTGAGTGGGTTATCCTACAAAGAGCTTGTATAAGATCAGATCGTGAAATATTTAATCTCTCTTCATAAATCCATTAATTGATGAGATTAATATTCCATAAAATGATCATGTGCCACTCGATCTTAATCCTGAGTGATTTATGAACTCCTATTTGTGAGGTCAGTCCTTTGATTTGCAAGGGTGATAGTGACCCGAGTTGTCAACTCAATAACCTACCATTTTAGGGATTTGATTAAATGGGGAGTGATAACTTGTAAAATACAAGTTATTTTACCTTTTTTATTTAGAACAATTAGGAAACCTACTACAAAAATGCATTAGTTTGATAAGAAAAGCGTACAATCACTACTACAGAAATTTGATTACTTGACCTTTTTTTAATGTCAAGTAAAGGGTATACTTGACACTTATAAAAGCGTTGAGTATTCGAGTGTCAAGTATAGTGTGATAACTTGACTCCGAAAAAACGTCAAGACAAATGTTTTTTGATACAATTTTCGTATCAAGAAAGATAATACACTTGACATTGGTGGTATGTCAAGTTTATTGATTCTTGACATTGATTACGTATCATATATGATAACTCTTTGACATTTTTAATGTGTCAAGTATATGTCTTAAATGCCCCCATCGATATTCTCATTTTTTGTCTTGTATTCCAACAATATAATTACATCAACTAAATAAACATTATACATTTAAGATCTATCAACTCAATATATTCACTAAAAATCCATATGTTCAACTATGACCTTTCATATGAACACTCCTCACAAACTATAACAATATTTCTCTTTCACATGTACATGCACAAAATAAAATTTCAATTATTGCTTTTGTATACAAAACTCAACTTTCAACAAACACAAAAGTGACAAATTGTTTAATAAATAACCTCTCAACAAAATACATTATTTAATCTATACATTGAGCTTTGAAGTCTAAAGATCGAGAACTAAGGGTCAGACAAACCATGTTTAAACAAATCAACCTGCAAAATAGAATAAAGGATGATAACATTAAATTTCAAAATATATAAATAAGTGTTAAGATACAACAACGACAAAAAGTCAAGCACATGCTAAAATTTAAAATAGAAGAGTGCAGATACCTTTCTCCCAACTTTCACAAAAAATAGAGAATATTGGAAGCCCAATCTTATTTACAAGCAATAAAAAATTTCTTCAAAATTTCATTCACCAAAATAACCAATTAACTCCAAATAGATTACCCAAAGTGTGGCTTGATTCGAATGCCACTTCAAAACTATAACAAAGTAATCCAACCTATGAAAAGTTCAATAATAATGGTTACAAAACGCAAATTCCAGCAACTATGTAACAATTCCAAAAGAGTTTCAAGGCCTTAATACCAATCAAAACATCCAAACATCGTTACCTTTGTTGGACAGTGGCTTCAATCCCTTGAAATCTTTGAATTGAACATCAAAAATTGAAAATAACTCAATTATTAGACCAATACTTCAATGGGTAACAAAGAACTATTAATACTAACCTCCAAACTTACCAAAACCTTACCAAGATCAGTCTCAAACGTATTTGATAGCAACTCAACTCCTTCCAACACTTCAAAATCAATCTCATCATCAAACATTCAAACAAGCACATCATTACAGAAGATGCTACATTAAAACCCAAATCACAAATTCATTCAAATACATCCAAAACATTTACCCGAAGTGTTTGCTCAAATCGATGCTTCACTTAAGTCTCGACCAACTTTCCTAAAAAGAAAACAAAAGAGGAACAAGAAAACTCATACACTGATTTATTTGTCTAGTCTGAATATATATCAAACCAAAGTTTAATAACAAGTTACTAAAAGTTACCAAAATTTGCCAAAGTCAAAACTTGCAACCCGGCACAACATGCTTCCAATCTTCAAACTCCGCTACAACCTGAATCTATGACCCAAACATAATGGGTTTTTATCAAAACTAACCCAAAATCAAATAATAATCAAGATTATGCATATAAACTCACAGAATTACCAAGCCTTACCCAAAACAAGGATTGAGGGCATTCGACTACAGATCTGGGCGGGGCTGGGGGCGTTCGACTACAGATCTGAGTAGGGCTGAAGTGACGGAAGCGTTTGGCTATAGATCTGGGTGGGGCTAAAGCGACGGAAGCATTCGGCTACAAATCTAGGCGGGGTTGAAGCGAAGAAAGCGGTTGGGGGTATTCGGCTACAAATCTGAGCGGGGCTAAAGACTCGCGAACGACGTGCACAGCTGGCCGGCTGGCACGGCTGAGTAGACAGCCAAGGAGTTGAGCAGACGACAAAGGAGAGGGCTGGCGCGGCTGAGCAGACGACGAAATGAAAACTCAATAATAGCGACGCGAATGGAGGTGAGGGGAGAATGGAGGCTGACGACGGCTAAGGCTCTCGGGCGCACAAAGAAGGAAAAAATTGGGGGGAAGGCGAAGGTCATGAATGAGATGGTGAAGGAGGAGAGAAATATTTTTTAATTTCAAAAAACAAAAAAATATTATTTTAACAAAAGAAATCAAATAAAATAAAACTTGAGAGGGAAATGAAAACGTGAGAGGGAAATATTATTTTATTTGATAATTTTGGTAGGAGGGAAACTAAATTTGAGAGGCAAATGAAAATGGGAGAGGGAGGGAAACAAAAAATAAAGATTAAAAAAATATACTTTTTATATTTTACTTGACATGAAAATATGTCAAGTAAGAGCTTCTTATACTTGACACGAAAAACGTGCCAAACAAGACCTTATATTACTTGACACGAAAAACGTGTCAAATAATGGTTCGTGTGAAAATATCCGGAATATTCCGTCAATATCCGCTTTTTTAACCCTTTTACTTGACATTTTCTTTCCTAAAAGATCATTACTTGACGTAATGACCTTTTTTTCCAAAGAAACGTCAAGTAATTAAAAACTACAACCGTCAAGTAATGTAGATTTTGTAGTAGTGAATTAATCATATCCTACAATCATATGCTTAAAAAATTGATAATCCTTTAAAATTATAGAATTTGTCACTTTTGGATGTAGGATTCTGTCGAAAATGGAGAAAACCAACAAAAGAAGTAAGTCGTAGCCATGAATCCATAGAACTAAGTTTGATGCCAAACTTGGCATTGCATAGTTCCACGCAATGAGATGAAACATGATTAGAAATACGACAGACACGTGGGCGATAGAAGTCAAATAAAAAAGATCAATTTGGCAGCCAATGTGAAAAGTTCATGGCAGAGGCAATGAATCTCTGATGTGAGGTAGACGATGCGACAGGGCATTGAATTCAATGTGAGGTGTTAGCATAATCATTAGAAAGAGACATGGAACCTTCCTTTTGACGCCTATAAATAACCCATCGAAGAATTGTCTAAGAATCAAACGTCTAACCAAGAATTTAGCCAAGGCTATGCTCATTTTCCACCTCACATCTGCCATAGTCACCACCTCTGAAGCTTTTCTTTGAGGAATTTCGGGTGAAAGCTCAATTTTCTTCTCTAAAAAGGAAAAAGAACATCACCATCATTACAACCACCGTGAAGCAGCCACCATTGGACCTAAGGAAGCAATAAACTGCAACCCGCGGTTTGACACTCTCCACCCTTGTCTTTTATTTCATTCTTCTTATCATTAGTATTTGTATTATTCTATAGAGATTGAAAAACTCTCATTATCAATATGAATTCTATTACATTATTCTATCAATCCATGTTTTTTCCATCTAGCATGAGCAACTAATTTCATAATGGGTTGGGAAGGATAAGACTATCATGTTACTAAGTAATACATAAGTAAGCGTTCAACTTGTTTAATGTATGCTTTATAAACTATTTAGATCAAATCGAGAGATTACTCTAGATAGAATCAATCATTGTTTGAAAAAGTAAGAGATTTTAGAACCCATTAAATAAAAGAAGAAATAGCTTTAGAAATAAAAGTTAACCTTCTGCATGAAATATTAATCGCATACATCCTAGAAATAGGGTATTGTGGCTCAAAGTACTGAGAGGTGAAGTTCATAATTTATGAGTAAGTTGTGCATGAACGTGTGGCTTATACATTGCTTAGGAAATATTGGTAGAAATCTTTCTCAACCCTATTTTATTTATTGAAATCTCATCTCTTGACCCCGTAAGCCGCTTTATTTTATGTTGTAATTGTCATTGCATACTTACCATCATCCATTGCATCGTCACTCACACACCCACCATCATTCACACACTGTAGTTGTAATCAGTAAGGTAGATTAAGCAAATAACATCATCGCATACTTGAGGAAAAATTCGCATTAAGATTGAAATAGTTATTTCATCGCATGATTAGGCGTGATCCTTATGTTCGACCTGGACTCTCTAGGACTCTTATTGAGCTTGCATTTGGGTTCAATTAGATAGAATAATACTTTTATAGTTTAAAATGATCGATGTACGGTTAATTTTTATCACATCATCCCAAAACGCATCAAGTTTTTGTCGTCATTGTCAGGGATTACAGTAGCTAAGTTGCACTGAAATCTTTATTTTTTATTTACAATAATCTCGATTTTTGGTGTATTGCATCCTTATCTGCAAAGAGGTGCAAACATTACATGAGCAAGGGTATAATGCCCAGAGAAATTTTTGCAGACACATAAGATCGAACAAGAAGAAACAACAAAAGAAAAAAGCTCGAGTTATGGCAAACCCACAAAATAACTCGGAGGTTCCAAATGTGGTTAATAACGTAGTGGCTCTTACCAATCCTATACATATTCTCAACGCTCGTAACAGACCGATTAGAGATTATGATTCACAAACTTTATATGACTTTTCATCTGGAATCATGTGTCCAGCGTTCGATGGGACCATATTCGAGATGAAAATGATAAAATGATCCAAATAGCTGGATAGTTTGGAGAAAGACCAAGCCAGGATCCTCATGCTCATTTAAGAAGTTTCATTGAGATATGTAACACCTTCGTGCTCCTGAATATTACTCTAGAAAAAATTAGGCTTTCCCTATTTCCATTATCTCTGAGGTGAGTGGCCCTGAAGCATTGGAATCCAATATTTCAAGCAAAACTATCGTTAAGGAGGGCCTCTAAGGAAGATGTTTGCCACATTCGAGCAGAAACAAATGACTAAAGGTGATAACGGTAATACGACTAAACAACCAAGAAGAAACGTTGAAGAAAATGTAGTCTCACTTGGCGCTGACCTGGAAGAAGTGGAGATTTAGGAAGAAGATATGCCTCTCCGAAGGAAAAATGCCAAAGAAAGGAAAGAGAAGCGCACCGTGGGAATGCAAGAGGATGTGATTTTGTCCGCATCCTCTGTGTAGTGGATGGCGGCCACTTTGGCCAGCAAAACGAAGAAAGCTAAAAAAGGCCTCCAAGATTTGAGGAAGGAAGCCAAAATTCTCATTACGATGAGTAAATTTCAAAGAGAAGTGCGCAATGAAGAAATTGAAGAAGCTGACAATGCGGCGAGGAATAAATCAGTTGAGCCTATGCAAATAGGCAGCTCAGAAAGAGTTGTGGTGGAGTTGATAGATTCAGAATTCATTCCAAACATTACTCCGTCTATCACCCTTTATTGTGATAACAGTGGTGCAGTGGCGAATTCTAAGGAGCCCCGTAGTCATAAACGAGGAAAACATATTAAGCAAAAGTATCATCTCATTAGGAGGATTGTGCAACAAGGAGATGTGATTGTCACACAGATTATTTTGGAACACAACGTTGTTGATCCATTTACGAAGGCTCTCACTACTAAAGTTTTTTAGGGTCACCTGGAGAGCATGGGTCTATGAGATATGAGTCACTTAATCTAGGGCAATTTGATATTGTACATCCCCCTCATGGTATTTGATACTATATATACTCCATTACATTGTAATGTATTTGATACTATACAACCCATTCATTTTAGGACAAGTGGAAAATTGTTGGAGTTCATGCCTAAATCTCATGTATCTTGTAGTTTGTAAAGAAAAATTACATATCTGATAAAATAAGAGGTATTTTATTGATGTTTAGACTGCATTAATTCAATCAAATAAACTAAGATCCAAGGTTATTTTATAAGACTTAAACATGTATGTGGAGACATACAAGTAGATCATATTTAAATAATAACTTAAATGGTTTGTAGTAGATGGATAAGACTGGGTACCTTGTTCTGGTGACACTACGAATACGACCCACTTTGTAGATGTTATAATTGTTGTAAAGTGCTACAAATGATCTGATCCTAATCATTCATGTGGAGACATGCGATGGGGGATATTCTATACAAAGAGTTTGTATAAGATCGGACCACGAAATGAATAGACTCTCTATATAACAACTAGTAGAGACTTACATTTCACTAGGATGACCATAGGTGACTTGACCTTAATCCTGAGTGAGTTATGAACTTCTGTTTATGAGGGTAATCCTTTTATTTGCATGGGTTAGAGTGGCCTTGTTAGCCGACTCAACAAGCCTACCATTTTGGGGATCAGGGAGTTGGGAACACAACTACACAAGATGAAATTCACTCCTTTCCATCTTTAGAGAAAATAGATAAATTGCTCCTTTAATAGCTGATTTCAGGTCTTGAACATTAAGGCATCAACCTCTCATTGGCCCGAGAGGTGTTAGTTTATAATTGGACTATAAATTGTTTGTTCATTAGAGAAATTAGTGGTACTTAAAAAGTTAGATATAACTATAAGGGTAAAACGGTAATTTGATCCAACTGTAATTATGAGCGGTTTGTGAAGGATTAACTCACCGTTAATTGGTTATATCCATGGACACATAAATATATCTACAACCCGAATAGTGAAACTATTGGTCTTTAGTGGAATGCCTGGTAGTTAATGAACATTGATTAATTTAATTAAAGAGCTTAATTAATTAATCTCATATCATTGGAGCTTCTAATCCATAAGTCCATAATGTCCCCACGATAGCTCACTAAAGGAAAGACAAGAGAAATGATTTTGATTATTCAATCAGTTGATGAAATAGCATATTAATGAGATTAATATGATATGGTTAATTATAGATTTGATCTATAATTAAGAGAGAAATATTTTGATAGGATTCAAATAATGAATTCTTATGAATTAGATTCATAAAAAATTTGTTAATTAATTTTGAGAGATGGAGGCAAATAAACATATGATATTTATTTAATTAATTAACTATATATATTAAATTAGATTTAATATATATAGTTATTTATTAGGTTTGATAATTAATCAAATAAATGTTATTTGGTTAATTGAGCCATAAAGGCAAATATGGAAATACTTGGAGGAGCAAACCCCTCTCCAAATAAATTGTTTCTTTTGCCCAAATTAGGGTAAGCATTCGTTTGAGAAAACATAGCCTCCAAATTCTCTCAACAATTTCTCCTCTCCACCATTCTCTATTCCTCTTCCTCCTCCAAGGGTTATAGACCACTCCTCTACTGTTGGATTCCAAGAGAATATCAAGGTCTCTCTTACAGTGGTGTTCATTGTTCATTGGAGATTCATTACGAAGAAGAAGCTTGGAATTTTTGTGAAGATAAAGGGAATCTACAAAGATAAGAAATTGTTCTTCCTTCTTTTCTATTTTTTTCAAAAGCATGCTGAATTAAATATGTTTATCCTATATTTTATTATGCTTGTTGCTGTATTTATTTCATTAAACCAAAAATCGAAATGCAGGGCGTTTTACACACTTTCGCTCGGAATTTTATCCCTTCAATAGATACATTTGTTATACATTTAATCTTTTATTCAATAACTCAATTTAAGCGTATCAAACCAAAATAAAAGATTAAGCTTATTTCTAATCGAATTAAACATAGGTCTTATTATGAAAGCATGCAATTCCTTTTCCATTACATATATATGTATATCCTATGGTGGGATTATGCTATATGACATGCATTATGATATACAACAAAAAAATATCATACATCAAATGCATAAAATAAAAGCTTCAATTTGGATCGAGATTGGTTTCCTAAACTTCTAATTAAATTAATTTAACTAAACCAAAAAAATTAAATTAAATTATTACAATTAATAATGAAGAAAAACAGCTGGAATCTAAACCATCAGAAGTCGAACTATCAAACCGTGTACCATTGGGACGTTATTCGCAGCATCACGACGCTCCGCGTAGCTCCTTTGCCCGTTCATCCGTAATACTCCATCCTTGCTCCGTTCTCCACCAAATCGAAGTCGAAACTTGATCGCGATCGACACAGACATCAAATACAAACTCGATAGCTTAAAAATATTGCCCAAAACAACGAGCCCTTTACATATCGACTCTTTAACGAATAGTAAAAATCTAAAACCAATTCCGAAAACATCCAAATGAGAAAACTTCATTCAACATACAATTATGCTGAATTAGTAAACCCACCATTACTCTGTATACGTTTGAAAATTAAAAGTAGGACAGAAACACACGCTTTGATACCAAATTGTAAGGATATACGAGTACCCATTGTGGAAAAGATCACGTCCTATTTTTAATTTTACAAAACAGGCAAAGAATATATGTGCTGGAAACAGAATGCACATGATCAATTAAGAATAAATATATATAGGAATTAAGAAGAAGAAATGATTCAAAAAACGTACCCTTGAAGACTAGTCTCTTCACGATTTCCTCTCCAAAAACTTCGAACACGAACAATAAAAAACACAGCAACAAGTGTTCAAAACCAACAGACACTACCACGTGGAGATCTCAGTATTCTCGGGGTAGAGAACCGTAGAGAGTTTGTGAATTTCTTTGAATAATTTGGAGAGGGAGTGGTATTTTTTAGAGAAAAAACACTTTTCCAAAACCTTCAGCAACTTAAATATTTTCAACACCTTACAACTCCAACACATTTTGGAGTATTTATAATAGTGCAAGTGGAAGATGAAAGAACCTTTCTTTTCATCTTCCAAATAATAATGAGATAATTTATTGAAGAAAACGAAAGGTTTATAGGTTATTTGAAGAAAATGAAATGTTTATGTAATTAAAAAATACATATAATTAAATAGAACTAATTTTCATTTAATTAATATGTACTTTAATTAACAACATATTTTATGTAATTAAAAAACATACATGTAATTAAATAAAACTAATTTTTATTTAATTTCTTTATATACTTTAATTTAATATTATATATATATATATATATATATATATATATATATATATATATATATATATATTCTCTCAAATATTTAATATGAATCAAATTCATATTAAGGTTGTTTTTTTCTTCGTCTCTCTCAAATTATATCTCATACAATTTTATATAATAATTTCCTTTATTAATTTAAACAATTCAAAATAATTTAAATTAATTCGATTCTCATTTTATCCTAATTAAGCTGATGAAGGGACCTTATGCATCTATAGTTTGAAGCTCTAATGGTACTCAATTAATTAATCGAACTCTTTAATTATATTAATCAACTTCCATTAACTGTTAGTCACTCAAGTAAAAACTGATAGTTGCACTCTTCGTACTACATATATATTTTTGTGTCCATTGGATATGACCAACCAACGACGCGTTGACCTTTCACAAATTGCTTGTAAGTATTGTTGGGCTAAAATTATCCTTTTTCCCTTGTAGTTACCTTCAATTCCTTAAGTACCACTGATCCCTCTAATGAACAATAAGTCATAATCCAACTATGACCAAACCCTCTCGGGCCAGGGGTGAGTGTGGCACCACATTGTTCAAGGTCCGGAATCAACTCTTAAGGGAGTAATTTATCTACAGGCTCTAACTATAGAGAATAAGTGAATTCTTTCTTGTATAGTTGTGTTCCCAGCTCCCTAATCAAACGAATCCCCAAAATGGTAGGCATATTGAGTCGAAAAAACTGGCCACTCTCACCCATACAAATCAAAAGACCGCGTTCATAGTAGGAGTTCACAACTCACTCAAGATTTAGGTCAAGTCACTTATGGTCATCCTGATGAAAGGCAAGTCTCATCTATCAACGGTGTTATATAGAGACACTATACATTTTGTGGTCCGATCTTATACAAACTCTTTGCATAGAACACCCTTACTTACATGTATACACATGAATGATCAGGATCAAATCATTTGTAGCACTTTATGACAATTGTAACAACTACAAAGCAGGTTATATTCATAATGTCATAAGGATAAGGTACCTAGCCTTATCCATCTACTACAGACCATTTAGGTTATCACTTAAAAATGATCTGCCTGTTTGTCTCTACATACATGTTTAAGTTTTAGAAAATAATCTTAGATCTTAGTTTATTGGTTTTTAGGATAAATGCAACTAAATGATAAATAAAATACCTCTTTATTTTATTAGATAAATAAATTGTTTGTACAATACAATTACAACTACAAGACCCACGAGATTTAAGGCATTAACCTCCACCACTAAGATCTAGAAATATTTTCAAAGGAAGAAGATAAGTTTAAAAGAAAGATGCTAGTCAAATAAAACTTGCATTAGGAAGCACTTTGAGAGGTGTTCGGCTTAAAATAGCTGTCGTAAATTCTATCTTACCCAAAACAAATGAAATTTATAATACTCTAACTACAACTAAAACTAGCACATAGCAATAGTGGAGTAAGAGGTAGATCCCAAGAGAACATCTATTAATTGGCCTAAAATAGACTAATTGAATCCCAAAATGCAAAAGATTAATCGAAAGGGGTTGTTTGTTTTAAAGAACTAGAAACTAACTAAGTGAAAAGCACGAATTGATATAGAAAATTTAGTAATGAGAGAAATAAGAGAGATTATGAGATAAGATTTAATTGAAAATGAAATCTTCGGGATTTTATGTAAACTAGGAAATTCTATCATTGACTTAACGACGAATCATTGAATTAGATTATTCAATAGTTCATTAAGAATAAATTCCTAATGCCCTAATTAACTAATTTGACAATTAACCCTAATCTAGGTCTTAATTGCTTCCTAAAGACATTTCACAATTAGTCTATAAATTGCATTAAACTCATGGATTTTCTTAACTATGCCAAATCTTGAAATCAAAAGACTGAAAATTCAAGATTGATTGTATGAATGTTCTAAATTAATAGGTTCATTAAAGAAAAGAGGAAAAGAAGTCCACATTTTCTATCAAGACTATTAATTCTTGCAACCCTAATTACAAATTTGTTATAGAACTATGTAATTTTTTCATACAAAAATTGATTATTCTTGAGTTGTTAATTCATTCTTAATCAATTTTATTTTAAGTCTCAGCAAGAACATTCAAAAGAAAGTAACTACATGAAACAAATTCAAAGAAAAGTCTCAAGAAAGTGTCAATCTACATAATTCCCCAAGAAAAAAGCTAAGAAGCGTTGGGCTAACGTTGCAACGGTATACTAACGTCGGTTGCGCAAGGCACGCGAGCGCATGGACTATTCCGTGAATCTTTGGAGCATTGCGACCCTGGGTTAAGCATTGTGACATTGTCCTATTTTGCAGCAAATAGATTCATTCTATTTTCAAGCATCGAGCTAGCGTCAGGCTCAATGTTGTGAGGAGTGTTGCGACGCTGCAAACATTGCTGAAATATGTTGAATTGTTCCTCTTGAGGGGCAAAGTGGTAATTTGTCCTGGATCTTTTTGTTAAGTGATCTTTTGGTGTCATTTGATTCAAATTAGCTCCAAATCTTTCGAAATAGCTTTGTTTGAGTTAGGATTGGAATTTATCTACAAAAATAGACATTTTAAGCAAATAATTATGATAGAATTTAGGATTTTATCATAGAAAAGATAGGATTTTACAAGACCTATCAAGAGGTCTAGTTAATGCGTTGAAGTGAGTTGAGATTTGTTAGGACTTAAAATATATGTTTGAGGACAAGTATTGTTTTAAATTTGGGGGTATGATAACTTGTTAAAATACAAGTTATTTTACCTCTTTTATTTAGAACAATTAGGAAAATATATTAGCTTCATAAGACAATCATATAATTAATCATATCCTGCGATCACAGGCTTACAAAACTAATAATCCTTTAAAATTATAAAATTTGTCAATTTTGGATGCAGGATTTTGTCGAAAATGAAGAAAGTCGGCAAAAGAAGCAAGTCGCAATCATGAACACATAGAACTAAATCTGACACCCAACTTGGCATCGCATAGGTCCACACGATGAGATGAAACATGATCAGAAATATGACAGATGCGTGGGTGGTGGAAGTCAAATAAAAAAGACCAAGTTGGTAGCTGATGTGAAAAGTTCATGGTAGAGCCAATGAATTTCTCACACAAGGCAGGCAATGTGGTAGGGCATGGAATCTAATGCGAGTTGTCAGCATAATCATTAGAAAGAGACATGGAATATTCCTTTTGACACCTATAAATAGCCCATCAAAGCATTGACTAAGAATCAGACATCTAATCAAGAAATTGGCCAAGGCTATGCTCATTTTCCACTTCGCATCCGCCATAGTCACCACTTCTGAAGCTTTTGTTTGAGAAATTTCAGGTGAAAGCTAAATTTTCTTCTCTAAAAAGGAAAAAGAACATCACCATCATTACAATTGCTATGAAGCAACCACCATTGGAGCCAAGGAAGCAAGAAACTTCAGCCCGTGGCTTGATACTCTCCACCATTGCCTTTTATTTCATTCTTCTTATCATTAGTATTTGTATTATTCTGTAGAAATTGAAAAACCCTCATTATCAATATGAATGTCATTACATTCTTCCATCCATCCATGTTTCTTCCATCTAGCATGAGCAACTAATTTCATAATGGGTTGGAAAGGATAAGACTAAGACTAGCATGTTACTAAGTAATACATAAGTAAGCATTTATCTTATTTAGTGTATGCTTCATAAACTGTTATAGATCAAATCGAGAGATTGCTCCAAATAGAATCAATCACTGTTTGAAAAAGTAAGGGATTTTAGAACTCATTAAAAAGGTGAAAAAGTAGTTTTAGAAATAAAAGTTAACCTTCTGCTTGAAATACTTATTGCATGTATCCTAGAAATAGGGTATTGTGGTTCAAAGCATTGAGAGGTGAAGTTTATAATTTATGAGTAATTTGCATGAACGTGTGGCTTATGTTTAGGGAATGTTAGTAGAAATCTTTCTCAACCTTACTTTATTTATTGAAATCTCATCTCTTGATCCATGCAAGTTGTTTTATTTTACGTTGTAATTGTCATTACATATTTACCATCATCGCATCGTCACTCACACACCGATCATCATTCACGCACTGTAGCTGCAATTAGTAGGGTAGATTAAGTAAATCACATCATCGCATACTTGAGGAATAATTCGCGTTAAGATCGAAATAATTATTTCATTGCATGATTAGGCGTGATCCCTATGTCCGACCCTGAACCCTCTAGAACTCTGATTGAGCTTGCACTTGGGTTCAATTAGATAAAACAATGTGTAGATAAGTTTAAAAGGCATGAGTTAAGGTTAATTTCCATCACATCATCCCAAAATGCATCAGGGAGCTAGGAACATAACTTCACAAGATGAAAATCACTCCTTCCCGCATATAGTAAGTAGATGTGTAGTTCCCTTAAGTGTTGATTTCAGGTCTTGAACAAGGGGCCCACCCTCTCACTGACCCAAGAGAGACTTAGTTTATGTTTGGACCATAAACCAACTGTTCATTAGAGGAATCAGTGATACTTAAGGAAAAGAGGTAATTACAGGAGTAAGACGAAAATTTTGACCTAGTTGTAATTATGATCAACTCGTGAAGGATCAATTTACTTACACTGATTATACCCATGAACACAACTTGTCCTACAGTGCATAACAATTCAACTATTGGTCTATAGTGGTTTTGCCCTGTAGTTAATGAATAAAGGCTAATTTAATTAAAGAGTTTATTTAATCAATCTTGGATTATTGAAACTTATAATCTATAGGTTCATAAGGTCACCTTGCTAGCTCACCACGGACCAACAAGGATCAAATATATTGAAAGAAATTTTTGAAATGTTCAAATTTATGAGGAAAAATATTAATTATATTGGAGACAATTAAATATATGTTTTATTATAAAGTTTATTTGAATGAGATTTAAATTATAATTTTATAACATGGAGAATTAATTTATTTGAATGTGATTCAAAATAAATAATGGGATAATTAATTTATTTAAACATGATTCAAATAATTAATAATTTAATTTGGATAATATTCAAATTAAAGAGATAATGCAAAGAATAAATATTTAAATCTGATTTAAATATTTAAAACTTTTTAATATGAGATGTTAATTGTGTAAATATTTATTAATATTGGATATTATTAAATATTAATTTTAAAATCCTTGCAGAGCGGTTATCCTAATAGGATTAGGAATAATCTTGTAAAGTTATAAGTAGGGGGCCCTAGGGAGCCCCAATGGAATAGTCTCTACAACATAATCTCTATATTCATTCTACAGAGATTTCTTTCCCAAGAAAATTCTCCCAATTTTTAGAGAAGGGTTCCCTAAAAAATTATTCTTCCCTATTCCCACTCATCTTTCGAGAGTGGCTCCCACAAATTTGATCCTTGTCAAAGTCATAACAAGGAAGATCTCATGGAAAAGGAAGACTTTAAGGAGAAGACTACCAGTTCTCAGAGAAGATTTTGCTGGAATTGTGGATTAGTAAAGATAAGGTGCTTAAGTTTCTCTTTATTTTTTGTATTCTTAATTCTTTCAAGAAATCAAAGAATGTGATGACACGCTTCCATCAGGACTCAAATCCTTTTAGCAAAGCCGTGAAGAAAAATGAACATTGAGAAAAAGATGAAAAAGCCTTCAAGATAAATCCACCTTCAAGAATAAGCTTCAAAATCCTTGAGAAAAATGAGAACAATCTACAAAGCTTTCAAGACAAGTTTAATTCTCAAGAAGAGATTGGAAGAACTAAAGATGAAAGCATTGAAGCTCCAAAACTAAGTTCTGAAGACCCAAGCTCTAAGGCTCCAAAGATCTCAAGACCGGAATGCTTCAAATTTGAAGAATATAATTCTCTGAAGTTTCGAAGATTAGAAAGCTAAAGCTCTTAAGATTTGCAGGTTGAAGATCCATATGATAAAAACTTCTCTTATTTTCTTGAGTTCTTGAAAACTTTGAAGTTGAAGCTCAAAGAAAACTTGGAAGAAAAACTTCTTTCAATGCTTGAGAGAAAGTATCAAAGGATCTCCTAGAGATTATACTCACGATACTTAGATCAATCAAATACAAAGTTCATTTGACGAATTAAATTTCTTCAAAAATCTTGTCAAATGAATACATAAGGGGTTCTACAATTCACAAAATACTCACTATAAAATAAGAAGAAAAAACATAACGAAGTAGTGAAGAAAAAATGAAAAAAAAAATGTCTAACCCTTAAGTTCAAAACATAGCACACCAAACACATACTTCTAATGTGCAGGCTTCCCAACACAACACTCTAAATATAGGTTTCTAATTCTTGAGCTTTCCAACAGCGCACTCTAGACATGGTTTTTTTCACGCTTCACGACCCTCTTAAAAAAAACCTTGGAGTTTGATTCCAAAACATGGGGTCTAAAGTTCTTTATGTGGGAACTTTGGACATGCTTATTATAAAATCTAAGTGTCATTATAAAATATGTCAACTTAGTCAAGTGCATCATTATCAAATTTGTAAAGTATCGACAACATATCAGAGTGCATCTATATCAGATTTATCAGTATTATATCAATCAAGTGTATCTTTATCAAGAGGAAATATCTAGTACTACAATCGTTTCATACTACCTCCATTTATTATTTGTCACATGAGGATCTTTTAAGAATTAGGGATCCAAGTAATAAATATTTAATAATTAATAAATCATTTAACGACGTCAAATAACCAATGGAGTTAGTATGTACCACTATAGCACTAGAAATTTCCCCCGTTATCAAGTATATCAATAAAGTGTATCGATAGTATAAACGAGTTTAATACATCATTATCAAGTATCAATCAAGTATATCAAGTTTATCAACAGTATAAACAAGTACATAATTAACAAGTATATCAAATATATCAACTAAGTACATCATTATCAAATATATCAGTAGTGCATCAAATGTATGAAGTATATATCAAGAGTGAGGGTATTTGCAACATTTTACATTTTTTATGTGGACTAGGGTACATTTTGCCATTTTTATAAACATGTGAACTATATCTTTAATTAATGTATTTTATTTTGCACTTCTTGCAAGTGCCCCTAAAAGTAATAGTAATAAAAATTACTACAATAAACTTTTAAACCTATTTTAAAAATTCATGGACTATACAAAAGTACATCTTGAATATTCATGGATCAAATGTATCTATTTATAAAAAATTTGAGAACTACCAAAAGGAAAAAGTACATTTAAATGCACATCATCAACGACGAAGTTAGTAAAAGGAACTATGGAAATTTGTATTATTTCTAATTGGACTCTAATAAATGGTGAAATGAATATAACACATCGCATCCATCAATACATGCTAACCTTCAAAATTACAATCACTAATACAAACACAAACATAGCCACAAAATCAACTAGGCAGCATCTAAGCTTAGACAACAATAATGTTTAAACCATGAAAAAACCATAAATTGGTCTAACGGTAGCTAATAGAAGTCATAAGATTTAATAATAGAAGTCATAAGATTTAATAAAAGATTTAGAGATAATGTATTCAATCTATAGTGATCACTCAAATATTGGCACTCAAATGTGTTCAACCTAGAAGTTAATATCATGAGTTTCCTTAGTATCCAAATATTCTAAGACTAGACAAGTTGTCTCATGATATTAATTGAGGTGCATAGTGTGCACAAGTTAACCCAAATACTCGTAGATATAAAAAGAAAAAAAGAAACTATCTAACAAAAACAAATACTCAGACCATGAAAGTCCCTAAGATACACATCTTCGGGATAATAATATAAACTTAACCAATTGAACAAATTCGTCTCAACAGTTGCTCAAATTTAGGAATTTCTTTTTTTTTTTTTTTTCCTTTTTTGAGTTCAAAAGCAAGTGGAGGATTTTAATATATGACACTCTTGCTCGAAGACATGCCTTCAACCAACTAAGCAATGCTCAAGTTGGCAATTTAGAATACAATTTTATAAGATTCAGATAAAAAGTTTTAACTTCAACTTAAATAATACAAGTTCAACTAGTTCACAGGAACAGCTCATAAAATCATTATTGAAATATATGCTCAATCAATTCAGCAAAGCCAAAAGCAGTCTGCCTCAATTCATGCAGCTTGAAGCTGGCTCAGCCCAATATCATTCTCTTGAATAAGATTTAGGATAACAAACGGAAAACCAACAACAAAAATACAGTGAGACAGATAAGGGAAATCTAACGGTAGCTAATTTCTCATCGAAATAGGAGAAACCTGAGTGAAAGCATGTGTAGCTTTCGTCTATTTTGCTTGAGGGTGAGAGGCAATAAAATCAACAGCAAGATTGATAGCATTGATTCTGTCTGCTTCATTGTCAGGAATTTCAAACCGGAACTCTTCTTCAAGAGCCATCACAACTTCCACGGTATCTAAACTATCCAAGCCTAGATCATTTTGAAAATGGGCCGTTGGAGTAACCTGCAAGAGAAATTTATAATACCATTATCAACCAGTGAGAAAAAGAAAAGAACTGAATGCGGTGCTTAAAATTTCAAGGCGAATTTGAAATGCAATGGCAGTCTACCAGCCAATCGGGTATTTCATCTAGAGAAAGGAGTAATTAAGGTTCTGACTCTTTTTTAAGCAGGGATGAAAAAGAAAGTTCACATGACTTCATACATGTAAAAAAGAATAAAACGAAAAGGGGAAAATTTTTTTAGGAGAAGTAAGTACTGAGCTGTCACAATTGCATTAGTTCAATTTTAGGCCGTGATACCACGCACTAAATATTAGTTACCATTATGTCTCTGCTCCCTAATCCCTCGTCTTTTATTCTCCCTCTTGATTACTGATTAGACACACTATGACACATTGACACAGCTACAGTAGCCTGGTCAAGAATGAATACAAACTTTCTCCGCTTGCCAAATTGTGTATCATATCGTCTTTGATTCTATAGTTCCACTTCCATCAGTTAGTCCATAAGCAAAAAAGTTACTTTATCGTACCTAACATGTTGAAGCTTTAACATGCACAACTTAAATTTGCACACTAACAAAGTCAAAAGAAGTGAGGTTTGAAGTCTGTTAGACTATACGGGCAAAGGGATCCCAAACACAATTTTTGAGGATTTTATTCTTTTGGATAAGAAAATTTTTTAGGATTTATTGGGAGAAAAAAGATTGCCAATGCAGAGGGAGTACAACCTGCATCCGTTACTTTTAACCAATATGCTGAGAAGGAAACCAAATGGGAGAAGAAATCCAGAATTTTTTTCTACTTTTTTTTAGTAACATATGTGTAACCGTAACCAAATGAGGGAATGCACATTCGTACATTAGGAAAATAGGACTGAGAAATCCCGACACAACCAGAAAGCATTATAGTTTTTGAAGTAAGAGAATATACGTTTGTACATCAGAAAAATAGAACCAAGAAATCCAGAGAAAACCAGAAAGCCAAAGAGATTATCCAGAAAATAATCCCTCTTCAATTGACTAAAATAAGCACACGTGAGAGAGTATAAGGGATGAAAGTTACAGAGCAAAGAAAAACTTCTCCAAGGAGATGAAGGTAAAATAGGTAGAACGAGGATGAATTAGCTGGCTTCATTGAGTATGTTGATGGTGAAAGCAGCAAAAGAAATAAAGATAGTTCAGGTACTGCAAAACTCCCATTCATTCACTGGCGGGTGTTGGCTCACCAAGGAGTCGAGGACCATGAAGATTGAAGGGAAGACTCAACAGGAAAGATATCGTCTTAATAGGTAGTGAGGCCACTTACTATTATTGTCTAAGAAGCAAGGACACTTTAGTTTGGCTAGCGTATCCAAGTGTCCGACACGCCGACACTTATAAGACACGTATCGGACACTTGTTAGTGTAATAGATGTGTTAGACACTAGTTGTACAAAGTGAAAATAGGACCAACATTTAGTAGACATGCATAAAATAATTCTTACATCTAAATCAACACATATATGACAAAAATAAAAAAAAAATGAGAGCGGATACATCAAACTGACTTTTTAAGCATAAAAATGAATAAATTCATTAACTTTGAATTTCCTTCGTGTTTAAAAATGATATATAGTTTTAAAATGTATGTTTTAATAAATCAGTCCTTGCCATGTCCATGTCCTAAATTTTTAAAAAATGACGTGTCGTCGTGTTAGTGTCGTGTCATATCCGTGCTTCTTAGATTATTCTTCTGATTGATAGAAACAATGGCTTTCATTCAGAAAAAATGAAAGAATACAAGGGCATACAAACAACTATTTTTATCAGCATGACATTTGTTTATCAAGCCTCCATTTTATTTCGATGTAGCTTTTGGAGTGGCTGTTCTGTTTTTAATGGTTCTTTCTTCTTCCCTTTTTATCATGCGGCTACAGCTCTGCTGGGTTTCATGGAATATGTTCTTGATCCATTTATATGTGCTCTTTGGCATCTCCCATATGATGTGCTTTTCTTTGATAGTGATGCTGCTTGTCTTTGGTCCAGTCTCCTTGTATTGATTTTACACAATCTTTTTAGTGGATTGGCTTGCGTCTTTTTTATCAACTCCGCCCTTGTTTATCTTTGGATGTATCTTTCTTTGTTGGTTTCTCCTTATTGGGTTTCCTCATTGTATTCTTTAGATATTTCATTCATCAATGAAATTGTTTCTTATCCCAAAAAAAAAAAAATAATAATTAGAAAAAAAAAGAAAAAAAACACTAAGCCCACAAAAGGCCCCACTAAAGAAAGGGGTTCCTTTCCAACTAAGCAAAACTTTACCTAGGGTATTATTACAAAAGTCTTCGAAACCGAAACCCAAATAGAAAAATGAACCTTCACAAGGATCAAACATCACACTGGTCCCTCTCCAAACCTCTAAACGTTTTGTTGTACCTCTCCAGTCCCACAACAAAACACACATCCCCGCAAACCTCAAGTCACGACCTTTATCTCTGAAAGGAGGATGGGGGAGGAACTACCTGATCTTCGCTTTATTATCCCTCAGTCGCACTATCACAATATCAAGCTCCTAAAAGAAGCAATTCCACGCAGACCTTGCAAACAAAGAGCTCCAGAGAATGTGATCTAGGTCTTCTATAAGATACCCCGTACCTAGTTAGGGATATTAGTATGGTATTAGTAAGGGGTATAAGGGTAATGAGATAGATAGTTAGTGTATCTTGTTTTAAATAGAAGAGGGTGAGTGAGGGAAGGGGGCAATTGTTTAGTGGTTTAGGGCTTGGGTTAGCATACTAAAGAGAGGAGGTTCCAAGTGTCTTTATACTTGGTCTATATTGTAGTTCTTTGTCCTTATATTTCCATATATTTCAGATCTTAAGACTAGTTAGGGAGTATCCTAACATCTTCCTCCAACTTCCGGCAGAGAATAAAACAAAAGGGCCCATTAACAAAGGCATCTTCCTTGAAAGCCAATCAAAGTGTTCACTCGATCAAGTAAAACTTGCTAGGTAAAGAACTTGATTCTCTTTGGAATCTTACTACTCCACAACACATCAAAACTTGCCCAGTCACTTATTATTTCATTATCTATATATTAGGGGTGTTCAACAAACCCAGTAACCTAGACAACCCACCCAAAATATAAGGGTTGGGTTCGGTTAGAATTGAATTTGAGTTGGGTTGGGTTTCATTTTAGTAGGGGAAGAAACCATAGACTACAATAACGTCCAAGATTATGCAAAAGCTTAGTTTCCCAAACTCAATAAACATTCAAGTTGGAGCCCTGAGGGACAAGGAGTGCCATATTAGTTGAACTCCCTCAGAACCTTCTGGGATGCGTGCCCTAAAATCATGATCCCAAAAGAAACATGCAAGGTACTCTCCAAGGTGGCAATGGCGCACTTAAATATACAAATCAATATGAAAAATTATATAGGAAAAATAACACTTAGCCAAAGAATATTAAGTTAGACAATTTATTACATAAAAATGAAAATATAAAGTTACAAACTAAAAGAAAATTAAAGAAATAACCAAAAAAAGTTTTTTGGAAAAAACAGATTAGAACAATGAATGTTTAATTACAGTAAAACATTAGTAATCTTAACAAATGCCAACAGAATGAGTTTGGGTTACAGGCGGCAACTTATGGGGAGAAAAACATAATGAGGGTTCATTTTCGTCTATAGAAAGAGAAAAGGGGAAAACATCGATAGGAGGATCGACCTTTTCTGATTTATAATAGAGAGGTCAATTATTATAAAGAAGGTTTAAATACTACTTTGGTCCCTCTAGTTTTGATTTTGGTTCATTTTGGTCCATGTACTTTTAAAAGCTCTTTTTTTTTTAATATTTTTATTGTTTTTGTATCTGTGAGTGCCTCAGCCAGCTTACGCTCACTTCAACTAATCTCACGGGACAACCTACCTGACCCTACAACGTTTTGGTGCCAAGGAAACTCATAGGATATTAAATCCTAGAAAGGTAGCCACCAGATTGAACTCATGACCTTTTAGCCCTTTATAGAGGTCAAAATTGGTCTTTGTACTTTCAATTTTGGTTCATTTTAATCTTTGAACTTTCAAATAGTAATCATTTTGATCCCTTAAAAATGAATTAAAAATGAAAATGAAGGGACCAAATGGTCACTTGTTAAAAGTACAAGGATCAAAATAAAACAAAGTTGAAAGTACAATAACTAAAATGAACATTTTGAAAGTACGGGGACCAAAATGAACAAAAACAAAAAATACAGAGACCAAAGTAGTATTTAAACCTATAAAAAAATATGTAATAGAGGACCCAAAATATATATACTGAAAGTATCCTCCAAACTATTGATATATTGTTTGGCCCAAGAATGTAATTATGGAAGGATTTTTTGACTGGGACCTGGAAGTAGAAGATGTTTTTCAAAGGCTAAGCAATCTTCTTGGCATTATTACTTATCTGACTCTCCCTAACTTGGATTCACCATTTATACTAGGAGCTGATGCATCGCAAACAAGGAACGTGCGATGTGATGATCCAAGAACAGAGGCTCATTGCTTCGTTTGATAATTGTTTTGCCTCCTAGTTTCACTTTAAGCTCATATACAAACAATTGACAATAACTTATGGTCTTCCAACAGTGTAATCATACTTATTATGTTCTGACATGAGTTAATCATGAGAATATATTAATAAAAAGCTCGAAGTTTTCACTGGACGATATATAATTGCGCGTAAGTGTCAACAATGACAGTGAGTAACAAAGCTGCTCAAATATAATTTTCACATCCATAGTCTATTACAGATAGCTTAGAATCTTTCAGTAGACCCACCATTGCTTGTTCATATAGTCGTCGTGATTGAAAAATTATCCAAATTATGGACAGAGCACCTTGGAAGCTGCTTTTACAAGTATGACCTAAGTCTGTGACTAATAAATGAGGAGCTGAGGCTCTTCAAAATGTCCCTACATCTAGGGCTAAAAGAACATTGGCCAAATTAGGCTCCATTCTTGAGCCTCCTAGCACTACTCATGAGAAAACTTATAAGAAGTGTATGTTTACGAATGGAAAGGAATGTTCATCATAATATCGTATGAAAATAACCAAATACTGCGTAGTGTAAAGTCCTGATATTTACACCTCCATCTTTTTTATTTATTTATTTATTTATTTTAAATAGAACCTTTCATTAATGAAATGTTTAATTTATTTTGGAGGCACTGTGACAATATGCAACAATATCACATGCCCTTAGATATTGTTTATTTGTGAGAACGAGTGACTTTATTATCCATTATAAATTACAATACAAATTTTCTATGTCAGATCAAGAGGAGGTTTGGATCCCTCAATCCCAAATGTTGTTGAACTCTAAAACAATTTTTTTCAATCAACCTAAATGGATTCAACCAGACTTCTATTGAATTATGTATCCTATTTTCAATATTTCCTTAGTACATTAGAACATAGATATATAATACATTTCTAATTCGCCGAGTAAATTTCCAAATACAATGAAAACACAGAATATAACCACTATGCTCCTACATCTTGTTTCTAGATCGCCAGGCAATTCAACCCTAAATTTCAAAGCTATAAACTAAATGAAGCAAATTGCAAAAACAAAACGAAGCTCATAGAAACTCAATTAATTAACGTAATCCTAAAATGAATAGAACATTTATCTTACCTTGGAGGGATCCACCTTCTGAAATTTCTTGACAACGGAAATGACGCGGTCGGTGACTTCTGATTTGTCGAGAAAAGAACCTCTCACCTCCTCGGAAAAGAGACGGCATCGAATCGCATTGAAGGGATTGACGTAAAGAACGGGGCTGTTGGTATGGGGCAGGGCCTTGACATGAACCCTAAGATGCTTCAACAGAGAGTTTCTAGCCGCCATTGGAAGTGAAAAATGTACTTTCAAGTGTTCGAAGAAAATGGCTGCTCGTGAGGGAAGTTCTATGCGCTGTTCGACGCAGGCCAATGAAAGGGAAGAAACCTATTTGGGGGAGTTTTTAAAAACAAAATATCGGTTAAATTTTAGAAAATAGGAATTTTGAAGAGTAGCATTTGGCTTTGGACCTATTTTTAGAACTTCTCTTGAATTTTGAAGAGTAGCATTTGTACCTTAATTTTTGTCAAATATCTTAGACCAAGAGATCATCATATCACTTAACCACTAAGACATTAATTAAATTCAACATTAGATCAAGGTTTTTTTTATGAAAACTTGAATAATATATAGTGGTGGGTGGATCATATTCAAGTAATAATTTAAATGGTCTATAGTATTATGGATAAAGTTAGGTGTCTTATCCTAGTGATATTAGAGATATGGCTCACTTTGTAAATGTTACAAACAATTTGATCCAATCGTTCATGTAAAGACATGTGAGTGGGAGCATCTTAGACAAAGAGTTTGTATAAGATTGAACCTAAATGAATTAATATCTCTTTGTAACTCCGTTAATTTAAGAAATTAATCTTTCACAAAATGATCACAAATAACTCGATCTTAATCTTGGGTGAGTTATAAAAAGAGTCTTGGGATTGGTGTCTTAATTCTCTCGGAGTCTCGTAATTTGTAAACTGTACACATTGTTATGAATAAAATAAGAGTTATTTTATTTGGCATTTACTCATATCCAATAAACAAAGTTATTGTAGGTAAACTTAAGCATGTATATGAGATATACAAGTGGATCATGTCTTAAGTGATAAACTAAATAGGTATGTGGTATAAGGATTAATAAGGGATATTTGATCCTAGTGACACTATGGATACGACCTGCTTTGTAGAAGTTTACAAGTGTTGTGAACTACTATAGATGGTAGATCCTGACCATTCATGTGGAGACATGCGAGCGCGGGTGTCCTATATAAAGAGTTTGTATAAGACCGAACCACGAGATGATTCGTCTCTTTATATAACTTCGTTGATACTTGAGACTTACATCTCACCTAAATGATCATAGGTGACATGACTAAAATCCTGAGTATTTTGAGAACTTCTGCCTTTGAGGGCGGTCATTTGATTAGTATGGGTGAGAGTGGCTAGATTGCGAACTTAACATGCCTATCTTTTTGGGGATTTGTCTGATTTAGGAGTTGGGAACTCAGTTACACAAGATGAAATTTACTCATTCCCCGAAGCAGGGGTAAGTAGATAGATTTTCCTTAAGGGTTGATTTCGGATCTTGAATATAGTGGCCACAACTTCTCTTTGGAAGAGAGGACTCAATCATAGTAGGACTATAACTTATGTTCATTAGAGGAATCAGTGCTACTTAAGGAGTTAGATGTAACTACAGGGGCATAACGGTTATTGGCACAACTGTACTCACGAGCGATCTGTGAAGGGTTATCGCATTGTTGATTGGTTGATATGGATACAAAATATATCTGTAGTAAGGAGAGTGCAGCTGTCAGTCTTTAGTGGAGTGTCTGACAGTTAACGGATGGTGGATTCCATGACTAAAGAGTTTAGTCAGTTATTCACATACCGTTGGAGCTTCAAGCTAAAGGTCCATAAGGTCTCCTTGGTAGCTCAATGGATTCAAATTGAGAATCAGTTCTTGGTGTTGATTTGAAATGTTCAAATTGACAAAAGGAAATTCGATTATATATGATATGATTGGTGTGATGTATGAGATACATCAAGTGAAGGATTAATATAAATGAGATTTACATTAAGTACCATGAAATAGAAAAAGAACTATGTTTATATGTTTCATGAGATGAAATATTAAAACTATAGGTTATAAATATAAAATGGTAAGTTGGTTATCATATATATTTATAATAATATTAATTATTGAATAATTATCTATTTTTCTCTAATAACCAATTGAGTGGGAGGTTATTGGTGGTTTCATGGTAACCGTGACATAAAAGGAAAAATGTTTTCCTATTCAAAATTAAATTATATAATAAAAAAGAGGTTTATTGTATTTGAATAAGATTCAAATAATAATATGAATTAGATTCATATTAAAACTATAGATTAAAAGTTAATATGAATGAGATTCATATTAAAAATTATAGGTTATAGAAGAGATATATCTTTGAACAAGATTCAAATATTTAATTAAATATTAGATATTTAATATGTATAAATTAATTAATTAAATTAAGTTAGTTATTAATTATTGTAATTAATAATTAAATTGGTTTATTTTAATTGATGGGTGAAATGGGTGGTTTTCAATTCTACTTCACTTTAAAAACAAGGTGGGAAAGTATTCTTCTGATATATGGTTTTTGCAGAAGAAAATTTACTCGCCCCTCTCAAATCTCTCTCCCAAGTTTTTGCAGAGAAATGGTTTATCTATTAAAAAAAAAAATCTCCTATAACAAAATTGATTCCTCGTCTCTTTCAAAAAGAGGTTCCCATAAACTAGTCCTTGCTAGAGAATAGCAGGAAAGACATTTTGGAGGCGTCTATGTACATGGGAGATCGACTGCAAAGAAGAATGAATACCTAGAAAAGATTTGAAGAAGTGTTCTTCAAAGGTAGGTTTTTTCTTCTCCTGAAATTCCATGCTTAACCTGTGAAGTTCCAATATTGTGAATGTTTTATGTACTTTTTTTGTGTTGTTAATTATAATCAAAATCAAAACAATAGGCGTTCAATCACTTCTGCTAGGGATTCGATCCCTTCGGTGTTTTCTTCGGAATTCACCGGATTTATGGGTACACCTCACTACGATAGGGCGGGTCCAATTATTTACTTGTATAATCATGCATGATAAGTACAATATGCATGTCCCACTAGTATGAATACATTTATTGGATATACATACACAGGCTGACCTCGAGAGTGCGATTACTTGGTATTTTTGTACTCGCCCTTTCATGATACTAGTTAAAAGGCATGTGCGATGCACGTGGTAGAATTTGAATTATTTAAGTTATTCATGGTAGAATTTGAATATTGAATGAATATATAAATCATTTAACTTGAATAATAAACATTTGACATAAATTTGATAATGAAAAAAATCAATCCTAAAATTATATATATTCTGTTTTAGGTTAATTTACTATGAAAATAAAATAAATTGAATATGGTTGAAAATATTTGAAATATAAATTTTTAAGATGAAATATGAATGGTTATCTAAAAAATGGTGAAATATTAATAGTGAGTGAATGTACATTTTAAGGGAAAATTATAAATATACTTGACCTTAAATTTTAAAATAATGGAAGTGATAGAAAAAATTGATGAATATAATTAAAATAAATGAAATAAAAGATATACTAAAATTTATAAAGAGGAAGAATAATAAAGTATTAAAAATTATACTATATGTTCTTAAAATTAAAAGAACAAAAAAAATTATTTAGATACAAAATATTGTTTGTCTAAAAAAAAGATACAAAATCTTGTGTCTTCTAATATATATACATTTAAAAAAAAATTGAACATTCATGAAATCAAGAGGAAGCACGACAAATAGTTCTTGAATTATATTTACATGTATTTTCAAATAGGTTATAATAGGTTATGATAAATCATTATTTATTCTTAACATAAAAAATAAATTGATTACATACGTAAACTTGTAATAAAAGAAAAGATTTGTTTAGATATAAAATCTTGTTTTCAAGATTTGAACGTTTAAAATGTAAAAATAACAAACATAATAAACATATTCAACCAAATCTTTTCTAATTTAAATACAATACTATAAATAAAAATTCCTTGATTATAAGTTGTTCGGTCAAATCTTAAGAAATTTACATTGTGCTTAAAGAAATGCACATATAGTTGTTTCAACTTTTTAACTTGTTTTTAAAGATCCGAACATTCACAAAATGTAAAATTAATAAACATATTAAAGTGAAATTAAAAAGAAAACTTTTACAATGAATATATCGTTGTAACGACCCGACCATTCGAGCATTCTGACAGGAACCGTTACTCGTGACTACACATTTTTATTTAAACATTTTGACCAATAAAGTATAAATTTAGTGAAACAGAGCTAACTATTTCAAATAAAAAAATTTAAATTAATAAAGAAATCAAATAAACAAAATATTTAATCGGGGTCCCCCTAAAAATATAAATTTAAAACTGGAAAACATTGAAGAATTTGAAAGTTTTACATAAAAAGTTCTAGAATTTCAAATACCAAGACTCGTTTCAAACATGAAAGACATGAAAACATGAGCAGAAGTTTCTGTCTGGTCCCAATGGTACGGTTATGAATTATTCTTGTCATTCGTCGGTCCATCCTTGCCTTTACCTGAAAAACATATCATAAGAAAAGGTAAGTATGAAATACTCAATAAGTGACCCACTATTGGACCCTCTACGTAATATGTTAAACATTTTATCTAGGCAATGGTATAAACTCATATCATATCTGTTACAGTGCACTTGAAGGTCACATATTAGTCATAAACGTGATCCCGAGGGAATGTGCATTAGTCATAGGTGTATATCCGAAGGTACACATATCAGTCGTAGATGTGTCCCGAGGAAGCACATATCAGTCATAAGCGCATACCCAAAGGTGCACAAATCAGTCATAAGTATATACCCGAAGGTACACAAATCAGTCGTAGGTGTGTCCCGATAGAGCACACAATCATATGTGTATACCCGAAGGTACACAAACAGTAATAAATGTGTACCATAAATAGTTACAGGTGTGTATCTTGAAGGAATACACAATCAATTGTAAGGTACACACTGCTCAAATAAAAAGGTTAACATGCATCATATATACGTAGCATGCATTAGTCCACATTTAAAACTTTTATCATAAACATAGTTGATTAACTTAGAAAAAAATTACCAGAATGCCCTCAATCATCGTTACATAACACCACAGTCAAACCAGTCCATATCATTAAATCAAACAGTCCAATCATTGTTACTTAACCCATGAAAAATTACCAAAAATACCTCAGTCAACATATCATACAATATCAGTCAAGATAGTCTCTTACATTATATATAACGGTCTAAACATCATCATGTGGTTGGGGTAACTGGTTCGAAGGCAAGCCAGTAGTAGGATACTTACCTTGAAATTAAGTCCAAATAATTAGTAATTCAACTTCGCAAAACCTTGAATTCTGAATAATCCAAAAACATAAATCGAAACTAAATCCAATGTTTAGGTCACAATTCTAATTACAACTTATCCTGAATGTCTCCAAACAAATTACCCAACACGTGGTTTGATCCACATATCAATTCGAAGCTTCAAAATCAACAAGATCCAAGTTATCACCAAAATCAACCTTTAACTCTAATGGACAATAGCTTTAGATCTTCTAATCCAACCTCCAAAAAACTAATTAAAACAAAAGTTAAGTTGACACTTAGTGGGTATCCAAAAATTCTCAACAAAGACCCCAAACCTTAAAAAAAAGGACGCCGAACAATTTTAATCTTGTTGGAAAGATCCTTGAGAGTGTAAAACTCAATTTCAACATCAAAAGAATATGAGTAAACCAAAACTGAAACCAAAATTTGATGGTTATTCAAGATCTTCCAAGAAGACCCCTATAAAACACCAAATAACTTACTCAAAATATCAATTCCAGTGACAATAACACTAGCGACAGTGATGGCAGCGGCAACCATAGATTGGCGGTGGGCGTTGTTGTCGGACGACATAAATTGTTTAGGCTAGTGACTGGTAGTGATGGTCTTGCATGAGAAGGGTTTGCGAGAGTGAGAGAGAAGGGGGTTTCCAGTTTTACAGATTCTATTCAACAGCGATTACGGACAAACTAGAGCTCTAAACAACAATCCAACTGTTCAAAACAAGATTCTATATGTCTTAAATAGACTAACCAAATTTCAGTATGATCCAATGGTTCAAACTCTGGCAATCGACAATTTTGTGGAAGATGACGTTGAAAATTGAACTGTTGTCTTTCCTTTTTCTGAATGGATGAATTGTTGTCTTTCCCTCCGATTTTCTGCGTCTTTTCACTCTCCTTTAATTTCAAATATCCCAATTATTTCATTTTTTTCAAATTTTAAAAAGATAAATCAAATATTTTATCACAATATCTACACAATCTCCAAAAATCCTAGAAATTAATAAATTAATTAACTTCTCAAATTACCTTAATTTAGGTTCCAAAAACCAAAATTAAAAGGCATAAAATCCATCAATTTGATATAAATTAATTCTTTCCAAATATTTAAATCAATTAAAACCACATAAAAATTAATTATCTACTCAATTGTTTTAAGTTGGCTCCAAAATCCAAAAAAACAAAACAAAATAAAACAAAAGTAAATTAAAGCCCAACAATTTAAGATAATTAATCCCAATTTATCCGGAACTCGGGATGTTCCATTCTTCCCACCTTTAGAACTTTTGCCCTTGAATGTTTAAATCTTGAAAAATCTTTTGATACTTAGGGATTGCTTCATCAATCTAAGTGAATAAGTACTTCAAACTTTAGTTGCCCATAAAGATCTATACCTTCTCTCTATTTAAATAACATATTCAAGCAAAGATAATTCAAGTCAAACCCAATCACTCGTAAACATCCAATTCATAACTTAGAATGTCAAACCAGACTCAGTCTTTGATATCAAAATATGAATTTCCTTTATCTTCTCAATATAATAAAACATTTTTTAAATACTAGTATTTTCTTCACACTTATCTTTGTCGAGGCCAACCAATTTTAAGGTGCGCTTTCCATTTCCCAAGTGAAATATAATCTATATACCAAGCAAGTCATGTGATTATCTATAATAATCTACAATTCAATTTCAAACTTTAAACTTTGGAAGAGGGTATCCTCCACAAGTTAACATTGCTCTTAAACTCCAAATGTTTATCTTCCATCTTAGTATAACTAATTAAACTTGAGTCCTTTCATCACAATAAAGACATAGAAAAAACACAAGCGCCTTTGAAGTATCTTGAATTCAATCCTTTAGAATTCCTTAACCTCTCAAATCCATTTTTTTCCATCCATCAACAACCTGAGTTTCATGCTTGACATGTGTTTTACATTGGTACGACTTCCTTTATGCACCCATACTCCCATTATTCACAATAAAATCACAATGCAAACTCATAGTATATTTTATATTGGACAATCTTTGTTACTAAGAACTCCACTTTCGATTTATGTCTCCTTAACTTTTTTTTCCACTTCAAATCTTAGGTACTTTTCAAATTATAACTTTCGTTTTCAATCACATAAACTAAACTAGGTAATTTTATGAAGATATTATTCACCTTAAGTTCACTTACTTTCCAACTTGAACCTTTCCAACCCTTTAGGTACGACTTCCTTTATGCACCCATACACCCATTATTCACAATAAAATCACAATGCAAACTCATAGTATATTTTATATTGGACAATCTTTGTTACTAAGAGCTCCACTTTCGATTTATGTCTCCTTAACTTTTTTTCCACTTCAAATCTTAGGTACTTTTCAAGTTATAACTTTCGTTTTTAATCACATCAACTAAATTAGGTACTTTTATGAAGATATTCTTCACCTTAGAACCTTTACAACCCTTTAGGGCATAGTACATGAAAAAAAAAACCCCAAGGTACCCTATTTAGTCCATCCATCTTAAACATCACAAGAGTAATGATAACCTATCAAGTTAAGAGCCAACAACCCTAACTAGTAATTCTTCTTCTTTTTAGACATGTTACATGAAGAACCAAAACACAACATCTTACTTAATCTACCAACCTCCAATACCACAAAAAAAAAAAAAAAAAAAAAACAATGATCATGGCCTATTAATCCTTTCAAATTTTCTCTTGAAATATTTTGAATTTAATATCTAGTAGCCTTTAATAGAGCTATAGTATTTTTTTCCTCTCTTTTTTTTATTTATAAAGCTACTATAACCTTATACTTGAGTGCGGGCCTTGTGGGGGGGGGGGGGGGGATTTACACGTTTTACCACCAACTCCATTACCTAATGCCAAAACATATCACCGTTCTTTAGTGAATTCTCAATTGGATTACTTTATTCTCTGGCTTAGATTGATACATCCTTTACTATCTACAATGCCATATCATAACACCACATAGTTCATCAGGTTTAAAGATCTTTAAACTGTCCATTCCTTCTTAATAGTCCTTTCATAAGATAAGATGATGTTAAGTAACTTTTAACATCCATCGATTTCTTTTAAGTCATAACTGAATAATCATCTCATGCTATCTTCCATAAAGACATTGCCAAGCAGTAAAACATAACTTGTGAGATTAAACTAAACAAATATTTTTATGTAAAATTATTCATAATATTTTTACTGCTTGCACATACTTGGCAATGACGAAGAATCCATTGATGAGCCATAGGGATATTCTAGATTTACGATGTAAGTCAATCTACAGAACCTAAAATTAAGGCTCTGATACCAACTATGACAACCCGACCATTCGAGTACTCTGACTGATGAAGTTGACATTCAACCAATGGAAGTAATTAGGATCTTAAACACTCTAATTACATTAATTTTGGCAAAGAAACATGCATATTCATAACAACAACAATAAAAGGATTTCAGTGAACAACCTTTGATGAAACCTCCAATTGATGCAATCTACCCGTGAATTCTATTCAACAACTTTTTGTAGACCACCACGAGGATTTCTCTACTAATCCCAGGCTTTAGATTGGGAGGTGAAACCCAAATTGAGAGAGATTAGGTGTGAGTTTTGAGAATTGGAGTGAAGCAAAAATTTTCAGAATTTATCCTCTTCAAAAATAGATTGCATGAATGATTTTTTCTAGAAAAATCCTTATTTATCCAAATATATCATGCAACTATGTTAAAGAGGGAGATTGACATTCAATCTTCCACTCAATTGGGTGGGTTATGTGTAGGATCAAAATGAAAAAGTGGGAAAACCACACTTTTCATTTTAAAATTATTTTCTTTTTAATTCAATTTTTTTATTTTCAATTAAAAATCATATTAGATTAAAATAACAAATTTTAAATTTGAAAATTCAAATTCAAAAAATTATTTAAAATACTTTATTTTAAATAAATATTAATTAATTAAATAATTTAATATCAAATATTAAATTAATTAAAAACCTAATCCAAAACATGAATCCTAATTTTTTAAATCTCATTTAAATGTTTTCAACTCTCCGACACGTTTAATTCGTTAATTAAACCTTTCATTATATTGAATATAATAATTCAAACCCTAAGCTGAATTTGAACATTTCAAATTCACTCAACACGCTATTTTAAGTTTTAAATCCTTTTTACGAGCTAGTAGAGGGACCTAATGGACCTACAGATCATGAGCTCCAACGATTTGAGATTAATTGGCTACCACTTTAAACCGAATTAATCAGTATTCGTTAACTATCGAGACACTCTACTATTGCTCAGTAGTTGCACTCTCCTCACTGTAGATATATTTCTGTCCACTTGTTTTAATCATAATCAGTAAGTCAATCCTTGATAACTTGTAGAAATACAAGTTATTTATGCCACATTATCTAGATATTGCGGCCAAAAGTTAGCAAATATGCGCCGATTGTATGAAAATTAGCCTAGTATTACAATAATTATAAATGATCGCAATTACACCCACTGACACCATAAAGATGGAAGACAAGCCGAATTTTACTCTGTTTTGCAGGAGACCAAGTCACCGCTTGCACTAAAGGCTCATGAGAAACTAATCAACGCATCTCTGTCACAATGCGCCTGTCAATCAATAATGAAGAGACGATTACCGCAATGACGGCACAATGCGACAGTCGATCCAGAGCTGTGTTTTAACCGAATGCGGTAATAAAAACAACACCGCATGTGAACTCATGATCGGAAGATGCAGCTGAGCAACGCAAAATCGGAGGATTGAGACACGTGTACAACTAACGGTTGTGTAGAATTGACGATCTGATTGTGTAACAGAAGGAATAATATCCCTCAATCTTCGAAATTACCATAACGATCAAGTGGGTACCACAAGGCCAGAGTCAAAGATCGAAAAAATAAGCTACTGGATAAGGGGTAAGTGCTGCAAAATTGTTGAGAGAAAAGGCTGAGTGAGTGCTTAAGAGACGAAATCCGGGAAGAAGACGAAATAAGGCCGAGAGGTGAATCTCAGATCTAATCTGCCAAACACCCGATTGAAAGCTCTGTGCAAAGATCCCTGCTACCGTTGGAGCAAGTGGGAAGCTCTTCCTGCCATTAAAACCATCCTATCCGGCAAACGAATCTTCATCAAATCAGTGTCAAGACATTGGCACTTGTTTGTTTCTGTCTATCTCTTTCATCGTTGTACTTCACTGTTCTTTATCTCTTCATTCACACATCATGTATCAAACGCTTAATAGAGATATTAAATGTTTCGATAGCTTTCATTTACCATTTTCTGTCTATTTTCGTTCACCCATCAATTACTTTCTTCATGATGTTTTCTTAATTCCCTGATAAGCAATATGAATTAACCAAGTACTTAATTTATGTTAAAGATATAAAATGCGTTTAGCTAAGGCATGCTAGACGGCATCTTCACCTGTGAGTGCAAAAGTGAAGATGCCATTCTAATCTATCGAGAGAGGGTTAGAAGAATGCGTTAACTAAAGCAAGTAGTACTTCTAGACATGGAAGCAACCTTGCGTTCATTACGTTAGTCTCTGTTTCACCATAGACATGTAGGAGCACGGCTGATCACCGAGAGGTGTACACCAAGAGAAGAGCGGAACAATATTTGTAGCTTCAATGCGATTAAGAACTTGCGTTATATTATTTTTCTTTCTCTTCTATTCTATTCATAAGACTTGTTGCCGCATCCCACGTCTTTGCACAACTTTCACAGCCAACCTTGACCCCAGCATCTTGTACATGAAGCCTGTATCTTGTATCCTCTAGCTTAGGTTTACTGTATTTTTATTTTATTATCGCATATTTACTGCTTTACTTTATTTTATTACAATTTATATACCTATACACACACACATTTAAAGATTGAAAACCTGGTCGCATATATCATGAACATACTACAATAACCTAAATCAGTCCCTGTATTCGACCTCAGATCACACCGAGAAACTTGCGATGGAATTACACTTGGTTCCATTGTAAGGAAACTTGTGACAACGCATGGCATACTACATGAACATCCATAATTAACGCATATTCAGGAGTAATATCGCATCATCATGAGCATAGAACATCATACATCCTGACCTATCCAAAAGTGAGTCAACAATCCTTCACAAGTTGTTTGTATTTATAGCTAGGTCAAAATTACCGTTTTACCCCTGTAATACATCTTACTCCTTAAGTCTCCACTGATCATCTAATGAATAATTGGTTTATGGTCTTACCAATAAATCGAATCACTCTCAGCCATAAGAGGGCGGGGCCCTTTTGTTCAAGACCAGGAGCCAGTCCTTAAGGGAACAACCTATATGCTAACCCTAAAATGAGTAGGAGTGAATTCATCTTGCACAACTATGTTCCCAACTATCTATCTGATCTTACCCCTAAAATGGGATACTTATTGAACAGCGATATTGAGCCACTCTCACCATGCATATTAAAGGAAAAACCCCAATAAATAGGAGTTCATAGTTAGCTCAGGATTGAGATCATCTCAGGTCATTAAATTGAAATAGTCAATCTTAACAGTAAACGGTTGTTATAAAGAAAAAGTGACTATTTCGTGATCCAGTCTTATACAAACATCTTTTGCATAGGATGCCCCCACTCGCATGTCTCCACATGAACGAATTTGGGATCACATTGTTTGTATCAATATACAAACCAGGCGACAACCATAGTGTCCCCAGGATAAAGTACCCAACCATATTCACATACGTATAGATTGTTTTGGCTATATACTCAAGCTTGATTCTTTTTATGTTTCTACATAAAGTTTAAATATTCATGTTATAGCCATGAGTTTGTTAGTTTATTGGATTTAGGAATCCATAAATGCAATTTATACATTCAATAATAACTTTATTGAAATAATCTCAACAACATCTTTATTGTAAATAAGAATATATTTAAAGTTTACAAACTGTGAGTTTTAGGACATATAACCCAATATTGACAAGGGTCATTACTCATGACTACACATTTTCATTCAAACATTTTGACCAATAAAGTATAAATTTAGTGAAATAGAGCTGACTATTTCAAACCAAAATTTTAAATTAATAAATAAATCAAATAAACAAAATATTTAATCGGGGTCCCCTTAAAAACATAAATTTAAAACTGGAAAACATTTAAGAATTTGAAAGTTTAACATAAAAAGTTGTAGAATTTCAGATACCAAGATGAAGGAATTCTAAATATAGAGGACCTGTGAAGGGAAGCAGATTGTTCCAAACTCCATTGTGAACAAACATAAACATTTACAATCATACAGGAACGATTATGCATTAATGATAAATTACAACATGCTTCATAAATAAATACAAGGGATCGACTGACAATACCTTTGAAGAACTCTTTCTTCACGTATTTCCCTTGATCGTTCAATAATACGTCGAACAGCACAAACGCAACGAGCAACTGGAACTTCCTCGATCACCAGCGAATAAAACTCGAACCTCGAACAGAACAAGACACTACCACAAGATTACCTTGGTATTCTCGGTGTGAGAATCTAAGAGTTATGGGCTCTGTATGATTTTGGATAGAGGGAAAAAGGAATGGAAGAGGAGGAGATGATCGAGTATTGAACAGAAAGATCATGTAGCAAATGGAAGTCCATCGCATAGACTTAACGCTCAATCGTGTAGTAAACGAGTACTATCATTTAGTAAAACTCGACACGATCATTTAGTCTCTCGATTAGTTATTTGATATCTTGTGTGTTTCGTTGTCTTAAGAATTTTTGAAATCAATTTTCTTTTTATCTCACAGTCAACCATAAAACCATCTGAAACTACCCAATAAGGTAGTTATTGGAGAAAAAGAAAATTAATTATCTCATAATTAATAAATTATAAATAAATATAATAACTAACTTATCATATTATATTTATAACCTATAGTTTTAATATTGCATCATATGCAACATATAAACCATTGTTCTTTTCCTATTTTATGGAATTTAATATAAATCATATTTATATTAATTCCTCCAATCAAATAATAATGTATCAAATATGTCATATCAATTATATCATATATAATTAAATTAATTTAATTATATCGTATATAATCAAATTCCCTCTTGTTAATTTGAACATTTCAAACTAACCCAAAAACTTATTCTCAACTTGAATCCATTGAGCTACCAAGGGGACCTTATGGACCTGTAGCTTGAAGCTCTAACGGTATGTGAATAATTGACTAAGCTCTTTAATCACGATATCCACCATCTGTTAACTATCGGGCATTCCACTAAAGACCGACAGCTGCATTCTTCGCACTACAAATATATTTATGTGTCCATTGGATATAACCAATTAACAATACGACGATCCTTCAAAAATTGCTCGTAAGTACAGCTGGGCCAATTTACCATTTTTCCCTTGTAGTTACATCTAACTCCTTAAGTACCACCGATTCCTCTAATGAATAATAGATCATAGTCCTACTATGACTAAATCCTTCTCGGGCCAAGAGAATGTGTGGCGTTACATTGTTCAAGCCCCGAAATCAATCCTTAAGGGAGAAATTTATCTACTTACCCCTACTTCGGGGAAGGAGTGAATTCCATCTTGTGTAGCTGAGTTCCCAACTCCCCAATTAGACGAATTCCCAAAATGATAGACTTGTTGAGTCGGCGATCTGCCCACTCTCACCCATACAAATCAAAGGATTGCTCTCAGAGGCAAGAGTTCACAATTCACTCAGGATTAAGGTCATGTTACCTATGGTTATCCTAGTGAAATGAAAGTCTCAATTATGAATGACGTTATATAACGAGACTAAACATTTTGTGGTCCAGTCTTATACAAACTCCTTTGTATAGAGTATCCTCACTCGCATGTCTAATACATGAATGATTAGGATTAAATCATTTGTAGCACTTTATAACATTTGTAACACCTACAAAGCGGGTCACACTCGTAGTGTCACCAAGATAAAATATCCCTCTTTTATCTATATACTACAGACCATTTAAGTTATCACTTAAAGCATGATCCACTTGTATGACTCCACATACATGCTTAAGTTATAACGATAACCATGGATCTTAGTTTGTTGGTTTGTGGTTAATGCAACTAAAATATGTCATATTTCATAGATTGAAGTGAATAAAATATCATATATTATAAATCACAAAGAGATTGCTCATACAAGTATTTACAAACTACATGACCCTATGGGATTTAGGGCATCAACCCCAACACAAGACTCATTTCAAATATGAAAAACATGATAAACATCAACGGAAGCTTCTGTCTGGTCCCAATGGCATGATTATAGATTCTTCTTGTCATTCGTCGGTTCATCCTTTCCCTTACCTGAAAAACATATCATAAGAAAAGGTAATTATGAAATACTCAGTAAGTGACCCACTACTGGACCCTCTACATAACATGTTAAACATTTTATCTAGGCAACAGTGTATAGCCATATCATATCAGTCTTAATGAACCTGATAGCTCTTCAAAGAAGCTATTTATTTCTACCTAAACCCTGTCAGTTCCTAGGTATTTAATGCTTTATTTAGTGGTTTTAGCAGACAAAGAGCAGAGAAGACCATCGAGACTGTTTGGATGCATTTCAGGCCAAAACGGAGTAAGAAATAGTAAAAGAGGAAAAACAGCCAAATTGCCCCTGGAGGGAGCGTTGTGCTAGCTAGGTGCTAAGTGCGATGCTGGAGGGTAGTAGCATGCTTTGACAGAGAAAATCGAAGCGTGCACATGGATGATCAATCGCAGGGGCCAGTGGTGTTGTGCGCAACGCTCAATGACAAAAGGCTAGAGTGCAGCTGCACTCTGCCAAAGCGCCACGTTGCTACCTCGATTTTTCTATTTAGGGTTTTGGGGTGCAGAAAGATGGAGAAAGAAAAGAGGTTGTTAGCCAACTTAATTTTCATTGTTCTTGCATCTTATTTTAGGTCATATTTTATTATTTTTAGGTCGTATTCCATGGATCAGATCAATTCATCTCTTCTTCTTTATCTATAAAGTTGTCGAGGTGAGTTCCTCGGTTCTAGATCTTGGGATGTAAACTTATGTAACAGGTTTGAGGATTGTTTTTTTTATTAATTTCATATTGACTTTATGCACTTTGAATGTGTTTTAATTATTCGATTTATGTTTATCGATTTGACTGATGGTCGTTCCTTTGAATGTATTTCAATTGCTAAAGAATTTTAGGTTTGTACAATGTCTTTGTCTTCGTCTAGCCTAAGTTATTGAGTAGAAAAAATTGAGTCTTGCATGCTAGGGTTTTTAAGTCTCGTCTTTGATCCTAAATTGTTTGATTTGATTTAATTCAAGGAAACTAAGTTAATCACGTTGGCTATCCAATTAATTAACTTCACAGTAGAAACCTAGAACTTAATGCAAGTGTTAATTGGTTCTTCTTGATCGCTATCGAATTTGGTTGAATTGATTGCAATTAGTTAATTAGGGCTTCATTAGAAATTTTAATTTAATTCAGGTGCTTGTATGATTTAGTCTTAATTAGTTGTCCACCTTTGTAGATTCTAGTTAGGGTTAGTCAAACAATTGTTGTGCTAAGCATAATCAATATGAGTTAATAAAAACAATCCGATGATGGGAAATTACATAGGAATTCATTTACTCCCAAGAGCTAGAATATCTAATCCTTGATACATTTACCCACTTTATTTTACTTTCCTGCATCTTTATTTCTCTTCCACATCAAACTCCTCATTTACTGCTCTAGTTAGAAAATTGGCTTAATGAAACAAATCACGCTTCCCTTCGGATCGATCCAAACTTACCACTATTGCTATGTCTTTTTATGATAAGAGTAGTTTGGTATTATAAATTTTCTTGGATTAGTAGAGTTTTAAAGGTGTTGTATCGTAAATGGATGCGTTATTCTTGAAGCTAATGAGAGTATGCGATAATGGTTGTGTGCAAACAGTTTCAAGAGTCGTGCACTGATCACAAGTTTTCTTGTTGATAAGCCAAGTATAACCTAGCAACGAGTGTCTTAGGATGACCTAAGGTGGAACACAGGGATTTGATGCGATAGTGTTGTAAAGTGATGAATCATGCGATAATAATAAAGATGCATTAATTTTGGTAATGCGATAATGAAAATGCGTTAATAAAAGGCGATGTCTCAGAAAGCTTAATAAATGCAGGATGTGAACGGATGAGCAATGCGACAAGTTTTTGAATAGAATCTATGAAGATGAATGGGTTAAGGGGAAGGCTATTTGGTAATCATTAATCCATACAGGAGATGCGATTGTGGTTCTTACTTCCCATTGGCTCACACCATTCGGTGGTTACCACACTAGTCATATCTCTATGATGTGAAAAAAAAAGTGTCGTAGAACGCAAGGTTATTTCTATCTCTAGAAGTACTTCTTGCTTTGCTTAACAAGTTCTATCACCTTTCTCTTTCGAGAAGTTGATTATCATACTCAACTCTGCTTTTGCAGGTGAGTATGCTTTTAAGCCTGTGTTAAGCAAACTCAATAACATCTCATGGAATGGATAAGGTCATTCGATTAACCTTCCCCGATACCCTGGGAGTTTAATGACTCATGAGCAAGGAAATGAAAGATTGATGAACATGGATAAAGATGGAGATGAACATGATGATAATATTGAAGTAAATCGTTCAGACACAAATTTAACTAATATCTTCAATGTTCTACAAAACGATAATGCAGAGAGAATGGAATGGTTGCGAGATTAATGTCAATCTCTTGACAAAACAGATTGATGGTGAAATGTTGCACGCGTGATATGACTAATGGAGGGGATTGGTGAACTTCCTTCTAAAGGAGTAATATATCATGCAACAGAAGACTTCGGAATCACTAAGCACTTAAACTACATTTAATTTGAGTTTTAAACATGTTGTTCATATGATATTCATAAGAGGGTTTGAAGCACATATTACCTTTGAAGATCTCTTCCCCGAATTCAGCAGAAATCCACCAAGATAGAGCTTGTATCATCAAGAAGACTACCACCAAGATCTTCTATACTATGCTCAAACAGGAACGTGTGGTGGAAACATTTAAATCAAGCTTAATTGAGGATGAACAAGTGAGGGTTGAGTAGGGTTTTCAGGTTTTCACTTCAGCAAGTAAAACTCAGATTCGTTTCTCATCTTTCTGCATGGAGTTTCTATATATAGATAGAATTCATGTAAGATCAATAGGCTCCATGGAGGGCACCACCTACTTGGTGATCATCACAAAATTGAATTGGATTTTGGTGCTAATCCATCAAAATGTAGTTAGTGGATTTTTCCCAAAAAATGGAAAAATCCACTAACTTGAAAATGATTTCAAAAAACCATTTTAATTTATTATTTAAAATAGTTTTATAAAATTAATTCAAAATATTAATTTAAATAAAACTAAATTTAGTTAATTTTTAATTAAAATAATATTAATTTAATGTCTTAATATTAAATCAATAAAATATCAATTTCACCAATATAAATCAATTTTATATTTAAATCATAATTTAAATATTAATTGATTTTCTAATTTCGTTTAATTTCAATTAAATTAAAAGTTTTTAATTGTATCATATACAATCAATTGAAAATCCTAAAATTGAATTTGAACATTTCAAATTCATAACCCTAATTTCATACATCAATATTCAATTTGTTATTCCAATTTAAGAGCTAGTAAAGGGACCTAATGGACCTACAGATCATGATCTCCAACGATCTGTAATTAATACGTTAAACTCTTTAATCAAATTAATTACTATTCGTTAACTATCAAGACACACCACTATAGCTTGATAGTTACACTCTCCTTACTGTAGATATATTTCTGTCCATGTAAACCATAATCAATAAGTTGATCCTTCACAGGTCGTTTGTAATTATAGTTGGGTCAAAATTACCGTTTTACCCCTGTAAATACATCTTGTTCCTTAAGTTCCCACTAACCCTCTAATGAACAATTTGATTCACAATCCTACGTATGAATCATGTCCCTCTCTATCATGAGAAGGTGGGGCATCGATTGTTCAAGACCTGGAATCAACACTTAAAAGAACAACCTATCTACTAACCCTAAAATGGGTAGGAGTGAATTCCATCTTGCAGGGCTATGTCCCCAGCTATCCATCCAGTCTTATCCCCAAAATGGAAAGCTTATTGAATAGTGCTGTTAGACTACTCTCACCCTTGCAGATCAAAGGATAATCCCGAATAAACAGGAGGTCATAGCTAGCTCAGGAATAAGATCAAGTTATCCTAGGTTACTTTAGTATGAAATAGTCAGTTTTAACAGTAAACGGTCGTTATAAAGAAAAGTGACTATTTCGTGGTCCAGTCTACATGCAAACTCATTGCATAGGATTCCTCCACTCATATGTCTCTACATGAATGATCTGTGGATCACATCATTTATGTTACCTATACAAAATGGGTCGTTGATAACGGGCAGAAATGCACGTTATTACAATGCAAAGATATAAAACAATGTAGGTATGCGACGCTAAAAATTTACAAAATCGTGTCCAAAAGCATTAACTTGAGAATATTGCGATCGCATGCGCCCATCACATTAAAGCAACTAATTTACTTATTATGTGCAGGAAAATGCGTTGGCACAAAGAAAATTGCGATCCAAGGAATTCGGCGCTCGAGTGCATTAGAAGATTGTGACCGCAAAGCTATGCGATCGTATGCGTTCGCGAAGATCTACTCAAGAAGGTGGCCGCATAAAGACGGAGCATCAAGGTGAAAGCATAATAAATCATGATGGGATGGAAAGCTGATGATGGTCGAATCCGAATTTAGTTGACAAGCCGTTAATGACACACTATAACAAGTATATTCAACTTTTCGATGACCATTAATCGGCGCAACAGACAGAAGAATTTATAATCGCCCATAATTGCAATCATTTGAGAGAAAATCTTCTTCACCTTGAGCTCTATAAATACCAAAGGCCACCACCATTAAAGGAGTTCTAGTTTCCAGTTTTTGCTAGTTCTAAATATACATAGTTCGCCATATACATAGAGATAGATCATAGATAGCCGTAGTCTATAATTATTATACTTAGAAGGCAGAGGCGAGCAAAGAGAGAAGACGCCGAAAGATCATTCCTGGTTAGCTCGAGAGACTTTCGGGAAGTGTTGCAAATGGAGAGAGGGTCGACTCTTGCGAAAGCAAGAACATTCTTGTGGGCAAAGTAGAGTAAAACACAAGGTAAAAGCCTCGGGAAGCAAGACATTGCTACTGAGCTTCTTATCCCTATCTTCCATTGTTGTTTTGTATTATGACTCATTTATAAAATGGAATTTGCATCTCAACATCTGTTCAATCTCTTCACATTTCGCATGAGTAGCTAAATTTCTGAATGGGTTGAAAAGCACTTAGCTAGCATGACCTAAGATCTTCATTTTATGCGATCATCTTGTCTTATGTATGCGTCCTTCACATTTTTTGAGATACTTGAGAGAGTAGTCTAAAGAAAGAACCTAGACTTGAAGAGTCAGGTTAGAATCTAGTCTTGAGAAAGTCAGATTAGAACCGCATAAGCAAGAGATAGAGACTTAGAGATAAGTTCTGTTTGCTATCATGCATCGCATGCACCCTAGAAATAGGATATGATAGTATGCGGTCGTCTTGTGTATGTGCGTGTCATTCATCCTCACATATACAAGAATAGAGGCTTAGACATAAGTCCTATAGACATTATCGTATACATCACATGCGTCCTAAAATTAGGAACTATGGCATTCGCATTGAGAGATGACATGTTGTTGTGTGTATGTAGTATGATCGCATAACTTGAACACAATCTTAGGAAGTGTTAGCTAAATCCCTTCTCAACCCGTTCCCTGCATACTCATTGTAACTTTTGCTGTCATTTACTCTTTTTTCAATTCCGCCGCATAGGATTTACACTTTAAACATCATACCAACCAACTGATTGTTTTTATCACCGCAAAGGCATCAAAATTTACAATCGCATAAGTAACTCAGTAGTCCCTGTGTTCGACCCTGGACTTACCAGGCAACCTAGTAGGATTTATACTTGGATTTTACTAGAAAAACTTGCATGTGCAACGCATACACCACCATCGCAATATACACCATTATTTCATCACATTCACAATGCATCAGTCACATCCAAAATTATTACCAGGATGAGATACCCAATTTCATCCATATACCTATAAACCATTTAGGTTGTATACTATTACCTTGATCTTGTTTATATCACAACATAAAGTTAAAGTATTCATACTATAGCCATGGATATGTTTATTGGATTTTCATAATAGAATGCAAAATCAACAACTTTATTGAATAAGATACTCAATAATATTTTATTGATAAATAGAATGTTTAACACAAAATTTACGAACTGCGAGTTTTAGAACATTTCCAACAATCTCCCACTTGGACTAAAACTCCAGTGAGAATAAATATACAAAATACAATGTTTAGAAACATAAAAGGGAAAATACAACATACTAGGGCATCTCCAATACCATAGATATTCTCCCAGTTGCCCTAGATTATGTTGCTCGGAGTCCTTGTCCAACTAGGTGGCCCTCTTGAACCCTTTAGCTGAGAGAGCCTTCGTAAATGGATCAGCAAGGTTGTCTTCATAGGCTATCTTCGTGACGATCACGTATCCTCAGTGTACCATCTCTCTGATGAGATGGTACTTTCTCTCAATATGTTTTCCATGTTTGTGGCTCATTGGTTCTTTCGAGTTGGCAACAACACCACTATTGTCACAATACAGTGTGATGGTAGGTGTATCTCTGGAACTACTTCCAAGTCAGCCAAGAATTTGCGTAGCCATATTGCTTCTTTAGCGGCTTCACATGCGGCTACGTATTCTGCTTCCATTGTGGAGTCAGTGATACAACTTTGCTTAATACTCCTCCAAACTATAGCTTCTCCATTGAAAGTAAAAATTTATCCTAAAGTAGATTTCCTTGAATCTATGTCAGTTTGGAAATCATAATCAATGTATCCAGTAACGATCAAATCCTTAGGTCCATACACAAGCATATAGTCCCTTGTTCTCCTTAGATACTTGAGGATGTTTTGGCCAGTAGTCCAATGACTGTGTCCTGGATTGGATTGGAACTTGCTGACGATTCCAACTACAAAGCATATGTCAGGACGTATACATAACATTGCGTACATCAAACTCCCAACTACAGATGCACAGGGAATTCTTGTCATTTCCTCAACATCTTGAGGTGTCTTAGGACACTGTTCCTTTGATAAATTAATTCCATGTCTAAAAGGTAGCATACTTTTTTTTTGGAATTTTTCATATTATATCTTGACAACATCTTGTCAATATAAGATGTTTGAGATAGTGCTAGGGTTATATTCTTTTGATTTTGAAAGATCTGTATTCCTAGAATGTATTGAGCATCACCCAAATATTTCATTTGGAACTGTGTTGCTAACCATCTCTTCACGTCAGCAAGGAAGCTTGTCTCATTCCCAATGAGCAAGATATCATCAACATAAAGAACTAAGAATAAAACTGTCTTGTTGACTATTTTCTTGCATACACAAAGTTCATCGACATTCTGTTCAAAGCCATAAGATTTGATCGCAGTATCAAATCTTACATTCCAGGATCTTGAAGCTTTTTTTAACCCAAAAATAGATCGTTTAAGCTAATAGACTTTCTGTTCCTATCCTTGTTCGATGAACCCTTCTGGTTGAGATATAAAAATACTTTAATCAAGATGGTCGTTTAGAAAAGCAGTCTTGACATCCATTTGTCATATTTCATACTCATAAAATGTGGCAATGGATAGAAGTATTCTAATCGATTTTATCATGGCAACAAGAGAAAAGGTTTCTTCATAATCAACCCCTTCTCTTTGAGTAAAAACTTTTGCCACGAGTCTGGCTTTATAGGTTTGCACCTTGTCAGTTTGGTCTCATTTTCTTTTGTAGATCCATTTGCAACCTATAGGTTTTAACCCATGTGGTTGATCTACAAGTTCCCAGACAAAGTTGAAGTACATAGACTTCATTTCAACGTCCATGGCTTTTATCCACTATTCCCTGTTAACATCTTCCATTGCCTTTTTAAAGGTTAATGGATCTTCTAATCCATCATCATGTATGATGTTTTGAGTTTTTGTTAAACCCATATAGCGTTCAGGTTTCTAAATAACCCTCCCACTACGTCGAGGCATACTCAACTGTTGAGAGGACGTGACAGGACAACAACAGTTGTTGATAGACCAGCTTGATCAATAACTCTTGTTGATGTTTCTATAGCATCTTTGGTCATTTCTTGTAATATTAGTTTACTGCGAGGTAGATGAGTTTTAATATGATATTCTTCCAAGAATGTAGCATTTTTCGATACAAACACTTTGTCTTCTTGGGGATCATAGAACATTCTTCTTTTTGTTTCTTTAGGATGTCCTACAAAGAGGCATAACTTCGAACATGTTTCCAGTTTCTTAGGATTTTGTACCAACACGTGTGCTGAATAATCTCAGATACGAAAATGACGTAAACTAGTTTTGCATCCTTTCCATAATTTATATGGTGTTTCTGAAACACTTTTTGAAGGAACAACGTTTAGAATATATACTGTAGTCTGCACTGTGATAACAGGCAGAAATGCACGTTATTATAGCGCAAAGATATAAAACAATGCGGGAATGCAACGATAAAAATATGCAAAATTGTGTCCAAAAGCATTAAATTGAGAATATTGCGATCGCATGCGCCTATCGCATAAAAGCAGCTAATTTACTTATTTTGTGCAGGAAAAATGCGTTGGCACAAAGCAAATTGCGATCCAAGGAATTTGGCGACCGCACGCATTAAAAGATTGCGACCGTAAAGCCATGCGATCGTATGCACTCGCGAGAATTTGCTCAAGAAGATGGCTGTATAAAGACGACGCATCAAGATGCAAACATAATAAATCATGATGGGACGAAAAGCTGATGACGGTCGAATCTGAATTTAGTTGACAAGCCGTTAACGACACACTGTAGCAAGTACATTCAACTTTTCGGTGACCATTAATCGGCGCATCAAACAGAGATTTAATAACCTCTCATCATTGCAATCATTTGAGAGAAAAGCTTCTTCACTTCTAGCTCTATAAATACCGAAGGCCACCATCGTTAAAGGAGTTTGAATTATACACAGTTCGCCATATACATAGAAGATAGAATATACAATTAGTTAGCCATAGTCTGTAGTTGTTCATATACTTAAAGGCGGAGGCGAGCGAAGAGAAGAAGATGGAGAGAGATCATTCTTGGTTTGACACACCCCACTCCAGATTACCCTCTTAACCTGGACGGGATGTTGACTGTAGTAGTTACCAACCCTTTTGCTGGCACTTACTGCCTATCTAACTTGTTAAATTTTGCTCAAACCCTGAATACATACATATCATCGATATACGAACATAATAACTTAGAACTTAACACATTTATATTACAGGGTTTCACAGCATTGTCCATACATGAATATTATAATTTAGTGAGCCCCATCAAGAATACTAGTCTCTAGATAGACACATGTGTACTAACTAACACAGGTCTTCAAATACGCTTCCTTCAACCAGTTCCTTTGAGTGGAAGAGCAGTAGCAGAAAAGTCCTTTGGGAACTGACCGCTACCTGAAAAGAAAAACTTTTGAAAACGTGAGCTAGAAGCCCAATGAGTGACTTAATAAAACATAATACATCAAGCTTCATTCAACCTTAGCTTCACTTTATCGCATGCTTCACACTTTGTAAAATAAGTTGGCTTAAATCATGTTGAACTAGCTCGCAAAAACCATTAGCATGCGTTAGACACGGATAACATACTTGAAACACTCATACATTAGTAAACATCATGAAAATGGAGTTACTAAAACATGCTGAAAGTATTTGGACAAGATAACATACTTAAATCATGTCCATTTCCATGAAATACATGCTTTACTTAGCATGAGAAATAGCTTCAAACATAGGTTGCTTGGCACTTCATATAAACACTTAGCATGAGTAATAACTTCAAAGAAATCATGGTTTCTAAATCATTAAAACATTAAATCATCATATAGCCACTCACTACTCATTGGCCTCTTAAAGGGTTATACGCCTCTCCTAGCTCTTTTTGGCCTGAAAAGACATAATTCCCGATTAAACTACTTAGAATTCTTAGCAAAATACCTTAATTAATTCATTTACTAATGGAACTTTCATCATCAAAGATAGCTTTACTAGTGAGATACTCATCATGAGTGAATTCATTCTCATGAGCGAGATCCTCATGAGCGAGATCAAGCTTTTCCTGGCAAACTTTCTTCCTAGCGATACTCACCTTATCAGCGAGATTCAACACCATTTCTAGCGAGATTTCCTTCTAGAGCGAGATCTTCATAAAAAAATTAGTGAGATTTCCTTCATTAGCGAGATCCTCATTCTCCATATCTCGCTATAACTCTCCACGGTGAGCTGTTTGCTTGTTCTTCCCAAGCAATTGTCTGCTTATACACAGATTCTCTGTTACAACTTCAAAAATTCATAACTCAAAATACAGACCTCTTTTGAAGAAACTTTCTTCTATGTTTAAAATTGAGTTAAATTTCTTACCTTAAAATTTCAGTCAAATATTCCTTATAGTTTGACCTATAGCTTCCAATCTTCACCTTAGGCTCTGATTAACCTGAGATTCTGCCTCCTCTGCACTTTCTTCACTTCTTGTTCTTCTCCTTCTGCAATCTTTTTTCGGCAAGACAACCTTGAAAACTAGATCCTCCCAGCTTTCAAATGATACTAATTTTACTAAATTTGCTCATGTATATTGTCGAAACCAAACTTTCGAAGTTCCTCTGCCTTTTAATCTTCCTGTTGACTCCCGAGTTCAAGGATTAACTGCCACATCACCCCATATTTAATGCCTCCAGCCAAACCAATAAATGAGCTTTCCTATTTAATATGTTTTTCTTTTCCTTTCTCCACAACTCCTCTAAATAACATGGTTTTTCACTTATTAGATATTTAATATTTCATTTCTTTGGCTAAACATACTTGTCCAGGAAATTTAGAATCCGAGGTTTACACTTAGCTACACAGGAGCTTAGTTCTTCTTGCTTCCATCCTCTATCCCTCCTAAAACATGGTTTCATTTAACTCATTAGAAGACATCACATTACTTACTCTTACTTAAAGTAATTAGGGTTCTCTTAGGTTTAATTTGACTAGAACTTCCTCTAGATTACATCCTTTCCTCTGAATTCACTTGAATAGACTTCACATTTTCCACTAACTTCTGAGCAAACCTGCTATACATTCTATTTCTAGTGAAAAGTCTATGTTTACCTTCGTGGCTCCCGACTTCCACTTAGGTACAGTAGTGGATTGAGTAATCCTGTCGACCTATGCCTTTCAGTTTTCACTTGTTAACAAATCAAACATCACATAACACTTTTCTTATTTTGCTAGACTATGCCTTAGCCTATTAGTCTAGAGTGGCCGTTTTGCTCACTCCTTATCATTCTTTACTGCATTACTACTTAACTAGGGAGGAACTCCTCTTGTCTTCTTCCTACAATCATAACTTGCATTCTTAGTTGAGAGAGAATCTTTACTCAATCTCTCAACATTAATTCATGGCTAGAATGGAGTGTTCTTGACACTATCAATCACAACTTTTCACTAGAAATAGAATGTATAGCAGGTTTGCTCAGAAGTTAGTGACAAACGTGAAGTCTATTCAAGTGAATTTAGAGGAAAGGATGTAATCTAGAGGAAGTCCTAGTCCATAAACTAGCAAGGAGAGGCCGAAGCATGGGTCTCGTGGCCGATAATAGACATTGGGAGCTAGAGCGATGTATGCTCGTTCTTAATTAGGGAATAATGATGTTTAATGATGTTTAAGAATGGTTATCAATGTTTATGTTTAAAGGAAGTTGCTTGAGATGCCCATCGATATATTTAAAGAGATCGACGTAGGTATCTCCCTTAGCCATAGTTCAGTATGAACAGGTCGAAGTAGAGGTCTCATCTGGCCATGGTTTGGCGTTGGGAATTAGAGCAAAGAATGTTCATTATCCACAAAGATTCAAGTTTCTGATACAATGGTTTTAAAGGTTTTTTGTACATGTTTGCTTGGTATATTTTAGTTCCAGTGTTATGTCTTCAATCTTTCAGTTTAAGCATGAGATTTATGTTTTTATTAAGTCACTCACTGGGCTTCTAGCTCACAGATTTTCTGTGTTTCCCTTTTTCAGGTAGTGGTCAGATTCCTCAAAGTTGATCCTGCTGGTGCTTGCCACTGCAAAGCCCGGCTTGTTCAGAAGAACTTAGGTTAATGGCTTGTTTATGTACACATGTTTTGAGATGGACTAGGGCTTTGTTAGGAATGTTTGGGCCATTTGTGAATATTTTTCCGTAGATGTTATGTCATGGCTGTATGCATGTGTTTATGTATCTTTGTAGAACCTTAAGGGAGGGTTACTGTATGCGTATACTACTAATATGTTAAATAGGTTGGTATTTAGATTAAAAGGCTTTGGTGGTGGGTACTGGCAGTAGGGTTAGTAACTACCATGGTCATATCCTCATCCAAATTAAAAGGGTAATCTGGCAGGGGGTGTGACATGGTTAGCTTGAAAGACTACCGAGAAGTGCTAAAAAAGGAGAGAGGGCTGACACTTGTGAAAGCAAGGATATTCTCTGGACAGAGTAGAGTAAAAGACAGTGTAAAAGCCTCGGGGAGCAAGACATTGCTACCGGGCTTCTTATCCCTACTTTCCATTGTTGTTTTGTATTCTGACTTTATTTATAAAATTGAATTTGCATCTCAACATCTGTTCAATCTCTTCACATTTCGCATGAGTAGCTAAATTTTTGAATGGGTTGAGAAGCACTTAGCTAGCATGACCTAAGATCTTCACTTTATGCGAACATCTTGTCTTATGTATGTGTCCTTCACCCTTTAGAGATACTTGAGAGAGTAGCCTAAAGAAAGAACCTAGACTTGAGAGAGTCAGGTTAGAATCTAGGCTTGAGAGAGTCAGATTAGAACCGTATAAGCAAGAGATAGAAACTTAGAGATAAGTTCTATTTGCTATTATGCATCGCATGCACCCTAGAAACATGATATGATAGTATGCGGTCACCTTGTGTATGTATGTATCATTCATCATCGCATAGACAAGAGTAGAAGCTTAGACATAAGTCCTATCGATATTATCATATACAACGCATGCATCCTAGAATTAGGAACTATGGCATTTGCATTGAGAGATGTCATGCTGTTGTATGTGTGTAGCATGATCGCATAACTTGAACACAATCTTAGGAAGTGTTAGCTAAATCCCTTCTCAACCCGTTCCCCGCATACTCATTGTAACTTTCACTGTCATTAACTCTTTACTCAATTTTGTCGCATAGGATCTATACTTAAAACAACACATTAACCACTTATTTGTTTTTGTCACCGCAAAGGAATCAAAATTTACCAACGCATAGTATCTCAGTAGTCCCTGTGTTCGACCCTGGACTTACCAGGAAACCTAGTAAGATTTATACTTGGGTTTTACGAGGAAAAATTGCATGTGCAATGCATAAACCATCATAGCAATTATACACCATTATTTCATCACTTTTACAATGCATCAAGTTTCTGGCGCCGTTGTCGGGGACTACGACAGTACATATTGCGCTGACAGTAACTTTTTGATTTTCTTTGCAGCTTTCAACATCTATTCATTGCCTCTCCTGTGGTAAGGGAAGAAGCGGGTTTTATATGAGCGAAGGACAAACTCCTGAGCCCAACTACGACCCAGATATTGAAAGAACTTTATGAAGAAGACGAAGAAACAACCGCTGACAACAACAAGAGAGAAATCCCAACATGGTGAAACAACCAGAAGACAGAGCAGCAAACACGAATAATATCATGGAAAACTCCATTCTCTTGGCGAACGACCACAATAGACCCATTCGGGACTATCGTCGCCCAACCTTTATGATTTATCCCCAAGAATCATGAGGCCAGCTTTGGACGGATCGAGGTTTGAAATGAAATTGGTTATGTTGCAGATGATTCAAATGACCGGACAGTTTGGTGCAAGGCGTGGCGAGGATCCGCACGCCCATCTCCGGAGTTTTATTGAAATCTACAATACTTTTGTATTCCCAAACATCTCACCTGAGGAAGTTCGACTAACGTTGTTCCCATTCTCACTATGCGACCAAGCAAGGAAATGGGCTTATTCTCTCGAACCAAGGGAGATAACGTCTTGAGAACAAGTAATAGTGAAGTTCATGAAGAAGTACTTCCCCCCGACAAAGAATGCAAGAAGGAGGAACTACAAATTTTGAACAGGATATTGATGAATCGCTCAGCAATGCCTGGGTAAGGTTTAAGAGACTGGTGCGAGGTTGTCCACACTATAGAACGAGATGGAGGGTTATCGGAGGCCTGAGTGGTAAACCAACCACTGCCTCAAGAAGACGTGGCAGTCACTACTTTGCAAAGACAAGTCCTTTTATTAACTGATCTTAAGAAGAATATGCCAGCAAACTTCAATGAGGGACCGATTAAAGCAGTACTGGAGGATGTGGAGCCGAAGAGAAGGTCTGAGCAACTTGCCAAGGAGAAGGAGGACACGGATGAAGCGGCAAAAGTTAAACGAAGAAGTGAGAGAAGGGAAAAGAAGAAGCAAGAAGATGATGAGGATGAAGAAGAGGCCCAATGCAAAAAAGGAAAGAAAAGATAGGAGGGTCGGAAAAAATCAATGCAAGTGCAAAGAAAAGCACTTCAAACGCGAAGAGGAGTGCAGATAAAGGGCTGAAAGCTTTGATGTAGAAGGTGAATCAACCACCGTAGAAGGGTGGATGAATCTGCGGCAACGCCACCTAAAGAGCAATCAATGCAAAGTCATTCCTTAATTTCACGCGACCGCCTGGTCACCTCGGGGGCCCAACCAAAATGCTCTGAGGAAGAAGATGGTGACACACCAGTCACCCCACTTGTCCAACAATCAAGAACATATACAACAAAAGATAAGGAGATGAAGACAGTGGATGCGCCTCCAATAAATCACTCAGAGTCCTTTGTGGACAGAGAAATCATTGAGCGCATAGAGAAGAAGAATGAAGAACAAGATAGGGAGTTAAGAGAAAAAGAAGAAAAGTTGGAATAGACACGCCTAATCATTTCCTTAACAGAATTGGCTAGACGGATTCACGATGAGGAAGTACGCCGTGTTAATGCATTGGCAGAAGAAGAGGCAAAAAAAAAGCTCGAGGGTGAGTGGTGCATTACTCTTGCCTTCGAGCAGTTTGAAAGGGAGTTAAAGGAGGAAGAAGTAGCTGAGAGGAGGAAGAATAAAAAGAAGGAGTTGCACCAAAGGGCAAAGGTCCAATGCGACATTGAACTTAAAGGCAAGGAGAAAGAGGAATGGAAAAAAGAAAAATTTGATCAGGAGAGAGAAAGGGCGTGCATGAGGCGCTAAAGGGCCCGACTTGTGGTCATCCAAGATAAGGGCAAGGAGAAGGTTGAAGGCAGCGAATCATCGCCAGCTCGGAGATGCCCAAAGTATTGGGTTGTATGTCCTAACACTCGTAGTTTTGTTAACAGTAAATATATATGAAGTTTATTCAGACAAGTGTTATTGATAGTTTAATAACTCTAAATCCAATAAAACTACGAACCCTTGACTATTGTTATGAATACTTGAACTTTATGTGGAGACATAAACTAGATCAAGTTCGAGTAAAATAGCCTAAACCATCTATAGTACTTGGATTAGGTTGGGTACCTATTTTTAGAGATACTATCGAATACGACTTGCTTTATGATTGTTACAAATGTTGTAAAGTGTCATAAACAATGTGATCAGTTTGTTCATGTAGAGACATGTGAGCGAGAGTGTTCTACACAATGAGATTTTGTAAGATAGATCAAGAAATAATCATTGTTACGTATTAACACCGTTTACTATTAACACTGATTAATTTCACTTCTCGATGACCTAGATAACTTGATCTGAATCCTGAGCTGTTTATGAACTCCTGTTTATTTGACATTGTCCCTTGATCTGCATAGGTGAGGGTAAGCCCAACGTCGCTGCTCAATATGCCTTCCATTTCAGGGATAAGACCGGGTAGATGGTTGGGGACATGGAATTTGTAAGATGAAATTCACTCCTACTCATTTCAGGGATAGTAGAAAGGTTGTTCCCTTAAGGGTTCATCCCGGGTCTTGAACAAGGGGCCCCATCCTTTCGTTGGCTTGAGAGGGATTAGATTTAGTGATTATGATCCTAAATCAATTGTTCATTAGAGGAACGGTGGTACTTAAGAAGAAAAGATGTAACTCAGAGGTATTTCGATATTTGACCTAGCTGAGGTTACGAACAACCTGTGAAGGATCCACTTATTGATGACGGTTATATCAAATGGACACAAAATATATCTACAGTAAAGGGAGGACAACTACAGGCTATAGTGGATAGTCCTATTAGTTAACGAATGTTGATTAACTAAGTTAAAGAGTTTTATCGGTTAGTCTCGGATCGTTGGAGCCCATGATCTGTAGGTCCATCGAGTCTCCTTGCTAACTCAATACAGACAAAATTGAAGAACTAGGTGAAGTGAGAATTTGAAATGTTCAAATTTGGTCTTAAGGGAAAATTGTATTTTATATGAGATATAATTTACAATTAAATAATTTATTTATTTATTAATTATTTTTTTCGAGTATACTTGATCATTAGCATGAAAGTATTTTTTAAACTTGATTAATGTGATTAATCAAAGCTAGGTGTCTTAAACAATTTAATATGTGATATTAAATTTGTTTATTTTTTATTTAATTGAAATTGTTTTGATTAAATAATTTCCAAAATTTGAAAATTATTTTTCATTTTTTAATTAAAAAATTAGTTAGTGGAAAAATCCAATTGTTGGATTTTCCCACTAACTAAGTGGACTTTTGAGTGGCATTTCCCAAGCTTAACACCTAGAGATTACATGCTAATGGAGTTTGAAGTGGAAGACGTGCAAGATGAGATTTTGCATGGATGCTGTCTATAAATTGTCTTTTTTTTACATTGAAAAAGACTAATGCATTCTTGACAATTAATTTAAATTCTTCCACCAAATTCTCTTTACTCTCCTACTTAGTATAGTGAAATTGTTAGAAAAATAGGCATGCGAGCGGAAATAAGGATCAATTTTACTCTAATTGCACAAAAAAACATACAACCCTAAATTAATTAATTAGGGTTTTTTTTTGAAATATTTCCTTTGAAGCTCCCAAAACTCTTCTATCTCCGCTCGAACACGAACCGGACAACCACTAGAGCCGACCTACTATCCTCTGGACTAAAAACCGGGTTGTGGGACCCGAGAGAAAGAAAGAGATGGAAATAAAAGATGGATTTTTGGGTTGGGTTTGGGGTTTGATTTTTTCTCAAAAAATGGTGATTTTTTCCAGCCCAAATTTAGAAACCAATTTTGGCGTCCAAAAGTCTTTTATCCAGATTGAAAGCCCAAATTTATAGAAAAAAGCAATGCAAAATTGCATGAAACACATTCATAAAAACCCAACACCTCAAAATCCACTATCTAAGTGGGCTTATGTCTCCACTATAAGCCAACACCTAGCCCACTATCTTGTTAGTGGAATTATCCAACAAAAGTTTGGATTTTCCCACTAACTTTAGTCAAAGGGCAAAATAATCATTTTGTCAAAGTCAGACTTTGACCGAAAAGTCAACATTTTGACTTTTTATGATTTTTTCCGTGTTGACTAATTTTGACCTTCCGAGCATAAATTCGCATTCATTTTCTCGAAATTCAAATCACATTTGAATATAAGGTCGGTCAAAGTTTGACTTTTCAAAGTCAAAAGTCAACTCTTTGACTTTTTACATCTTTGACCATTTCCATTATTTTCGAGCTTCCGAATATGAACGCATTCATATTCTTAATATTTAAATGATATTTAAATATTAAAGCTGTATCTTTAAACTGAAAAACCAACCACTATATCACATATACTTGTCGATTCCTCTCTCTTCACCTAATTCGAACAATTCGAACAACGCGCTCCAGCGGCCATTGACCACCACTACAAGCGTTGACTAGCTGGTCTAGACGGTCTGAACTGATCCAGTTGAGCCGGTTTGACCGATTCAACCTGGTTTTTGGAGTTTTTGGGTCGATTCGAGTGTTTTTTGGCCGGTTTAAGTTGATTCAAAGGTGTTTGAAGCTGATTCGAGAGCGGTTTTTTGTTCTACACCAAATTATTTTTGTAATAATTTAGTTGTTAGTTTAATTTAAGAGCCAAAACCAATCCATTTTAAGGTGTTTAATTAATTATGCATGTTGATGTATGTTTTAATTAAATTTTGAATTTAGGTTAACATGTACATGCATTTGATATATGTTATAATTGTTATAATGTATATAGTATGCATGTTAAGTTTTTTTTTTAATATAAAGTGTTATATTAAAGCATGATCATTAAGTATGAATGTATGTTATAGATGTATGATTCTAGGGTTATAATGTTTATAATTTTATTTTATAATTGTTATAAAATAACCTAGACTTTAAAATCTATAACAAAGGTAAAAGTTGCATGCTCACCTAGGATTAAATTGGTGCAATTTCAGTCGGCTTTTCTGAAGAGTTAGAATAGGTCAATTACTTGTTAAACAAAGAGTTATTTACTTACTCGGGGAGATCTTGTCAAAGGTTGGGGGTTTTTAAGATGATGGTTTTCGGAACACCTCCTACCTGGAGATCAAACTGGCGTCTAAGTCAAATAACCCTAGTTTTAATGAGCATGCATGAGAGATGTGAGGTAATAAAATTTGTTTATTACCTAGACATCATAGGTTAAAATCCAGTATAAGAGTTATACATGGATCTATCACCTAGACTTAGGATTTGTTTAATTTAGCTGAAATATATCTCCAAGTATTTTTTAATATATACCCTAAACCATTTAGAACACTTCAGCTAGAGAGAAGTAGTGTACTTTTAGCTCAAGTGTCCCTAAGAGTTCACATCGTGAGATCCATACAAGGCTTTGGGTTGTGGTTAGGAGCGGACTCCGTTCGGAGAGTGTTTGCATGGATCAATATCAAGGTGAATAGGGGAAGTAGTTCATAGTAAGTGGGTGAGGGATATGTAACAACATATCCCACAATCTCTTCCATTAGGTCGCACCGTGAGATTCCTATAATGCGCCTGCATGTCTGCCCTGGAGCGACCTTTCCTTTCGGAGGGTTGTCTTATAGGATTCGAAACACCACAAACTCAAAATCTGGATAGGCTCTCAGATTTCATATTGACTTTCCACTTTCCGGAGCATGTTGATTCTGGTTTCTGAAATCTAAAAATGGAAAGTTACACTTACAAGAATTACTAAGATGTTAGTATATTCTCGACCAAAGTAGAGATAACTAAAGTGCTGCAAGAATAAAGAGTTATTTTGGGGTTAGCATCTAGTCAAGATTGTCTTAGTTCAAAAGAGGAATAATCAACTGCCCTTCGGTGGAAGTTACTCTAAACTTTTGAAATATCATTGCAAAATATATAATGAAGGGTACATTATTAGTTTTTGCTAAATTAAATTGGTTTCTTTGTGATTATAGTTTTTCTAAAAGAATATGTTTATCTTTTTCAGCATGAATAGCTCAATAATTCAACTCTTAGGCTTCGAGAGACTAAACGACGATAATAATTCGGCATGGAAATCAAATCTAAACATAATACTGGTAGTTGACGATCTAAGATTTGTCTTAACTGAGGAATTTCCTCAATCCCCAGCCTCAAATGCTAACCAAACTGTTCGGGAAGCATACAATTGATTGGTCAAAGCCAATGAAAAGGCCTGTGTTTACATTCTTGCCAGCATGTCTGATGTTTTGGCAAATAAACATGAATCCTTAGTTAGGCTAAAGAGATAATAGATTCATTAAGAGAAATGTTTGGGCAACCATCATGGTCCCTTAGACACAAGGCAATTAAGCACATTTACACAAAGCGAATGAAAGAGGGGACCTTTGTTAGAGAACATGTCCTAGACATGATGATGTACTTCAATATCACTGAAGTAAACGGCGGACCCATTGATGAGGCTAATCAGGTTAGCTTTATCTTACAATCTCTTCCGAAGAGTTTTATACCTTTTGAGACAAATGCATCTTTAAATAAGATAGAATTTAACCTCACTACCCTTCTTAACGAGCTCTAGTGATTCCAAAACCTTACTTTAGATCAGGGGAAGGAAGTGGAAGCAAATGTTGCTACCACTAAGAAAAAATTTACAAGAGGATCGTCCTCTAAAAACAAAGCTGGACCCTCTAATGATCAAATGAAAAAGAAGGGAAAAGGGCAGGCTCCCAAGATAAGAAAGGGAAAGAAGGATACAGATACAGGAAAATGTTTCCACTGTAACCAAAACGGGCATTGGAATAGAAATTGCCCAAAGTACCTTGCAGAGAAGAAAGCTGAGAAAACGGCACAAGGTAAATATGATTTACTGGTCGTTGAAACATGTTTTGTGGAATATGATACTTCAACCTGGATACTAGATTCAGGAGCCACTAATTATATTTGTTTCTCATTTTAGGAAACTAGTTCTTGGAAAAAGCTTGAAGAAGGTGAGATAACCCTCAAAGTTGGAACGGGAGAGGTTGTCTCAGCTGAAGCAGTGGGAGATCTGAAGTTATTTTTTAAAGATAGTATCTAGTACTTAAAAATGTTTTGTATGCACCTCTTATGAAGAGGAATTTGATATCTATCGCTTGTATTATAGAACTATTATATACAATATCTTTTAATATAAATGAAGCATTCATTTTTTGTAAAGGTGTTCAATTTTTTTCTACTACACGTGAAAGCAACTTATATAAGTTAAGACCAACTAGTGCAAATTTTGTTTTAAGTACAGAAATGTTTAGAACATTAGAAACTCAAAATAAAAAACAAAAGGTTTCTTCCAACGCCTATCTATGGCACCTAAGACGTGGTCACATAAATCTCAATAGGATTGGGAGATTGGTCAATAATGGACTTTTAAGTCAATTAGAAGTAATTTTTTACCTCCATGTGAATCCTGTCTTGAATGAAAGATGACCAAGAGATCTTTTACTGGAAAAGGTCTCAGAGCCAAAGTACCCTTAGACTTGTACATTCAGACCTTTGTGGACCAATGAATGTCAAGGTTTGAGGTGGGTATGAATATTTCATCAGTTTTATTGATGATTATTCAAGGTATGGTCATGTTTACCTGCTTCATCACAAGTCTGATTCTTTTGAAAAGTTCAAAGAATATAAGACTGAAGTTGAGAATGAATAGGTAAAACAATAAAGATACTTTGATCAATCGAGGTGGAGAGTATATAGACATACGATTCCAAGACTATTTGATAGAAATGGGATCCAGTCATAACTCTCTGCACTTAGTACGCCTCAGCAGAACGTTGTATCAGAAAGAAGAAACTGAACCTAATTAGATATGGTTCGCTCTATGATGAGCTATGATCAATTGCCTGATTCCTTTTGGGGATATGCACTTAAATCTACTGTCCATATTTTGAATAATGTTCCCTTTAAAAGTGTTTCAAAAACACCTTATGAGCTATGGAAAGAGCGTAAAAGTAGTTCACATCACTTTAGAATTTGGGGTTACCCAGTACATGTGTTGGTACAAAATCCCAAGAAATCAGAACATCGTTCAAAATTATGCCTATTTGTAGGTTATCTAAAGGAAACAAAGGGTGGTCTATTTTATCATCCTCAAGAAAACAAGGTATTTATATCAACAAATGCCACATTCTTAGAGGAAGACCACATTAGAAATCATCAACCATGCAGTAAAATAGTGTTGAAAGAAATTTCAAAAGACGCTACAAATATACCTAGTTCATCTACTAAAGTAGTAGATAAAGCTAGTATTTCTGGTCAATCACATCCTTCTCAAGAGTTGAGAGTGCCTCGACGTAGTGGGAGAGTTGTTCACCAGCCTGACCGCTATTTGGGTTTAGCTGAAACTCAAATCATCATACCTAATGAGGGCGTAGAGGATCTTTTGACCTATAAATAGGCAGTGAATGATGTGGACCGTGACGAGTGGATAAAAGCTATGGACCTCGAAATGGAGTCAATGTACTTTAATCTAGTATGGACTCTTGTAGATAAACAAAGTGATGTGAAACCAATTGGATGCAAATGGATCTACAAGAGAAAACGAGATCAAGCCAGTAAAGTACAGACTTTTAAGGCTCGACTTGTGGAAAAGGGTTATACCCAGAGAGAGGGAGTGGACTATGAAGAAACTTTCTCTCCCGTTGCAATGTTAAAGCCGATAAGAATACTCTTACACATTGCAACTTTTTATGACTATGAAATTTGGCAAATGGATGTCAAGACAACCTTTTTGAATGGCAATCTTGAATAGAGTATCTATATGGTTCAACCAGAGGGGTTTATAGTTCAGGGTCAATAACAAAAGGTTTGTAAGCTTGAGATATCCATTTATGGATTAAAACAAGCTTCTAGATCCTGGAATATAAGGTTTGATTATGCAATCAAATCTTATGGCTTTAAACAGAATGTTGACGAGCCTTGTGTTAACAAAAAGATCGTTAATTCTGTTGTAGTGTTCTTGGTTTTATATGTCGATGATATTCTGCTCATTGGGATTGATGTAGGATATCTTACTGACGTCAAGCAATGGCTAGATACACAATTCCAAATGAAAGATTTAGGAAATGCGCAGTATATTCTTGGGATCCAAATTGTTCGGAATCGCAAGAATAAGACACTAGCCATGTCTTAAGCATCTTATATAGACAAAATGTTGTCTAGATATAAAATGTAGAATTCCAAAAAGGGTCTGTTGCCTTTCAGACATGGAATTCATCTGTCAAAAGACAATTTCCTAAGACACCTCAAGAAGTTGAGGATATGAGAAATATTCCCTATGCTTTCGTAGTTAGAAACCTGATGTATGCAATGTTATGTACTAGACCTGACGTATGCTACTCAGTAGGAATCGTCAGTAGATACAGTTTAATCCTGGACGTGATCATTGGACTGCCGTTAAGAACATCTTAAAGTATCTCAGGAGAACTCGGGACTACATGCTCGTGTATAGTGGTAAGGATCTGATCCTTATTGGATACACTGACTCTGATTTCCAAACTGATAAAGATGCTAGGAAGTCTACATCTGGATTAGTGTTCACTCTTAATGAAGGAACAGTAGTGTGGAGAAGCGTAAAACAGACCTGTATAGCTGACTCCACAATGGAAGCTGAATACATAGTTGCTTGCGAAGCAGCAAAAGAAGTAGTATGGCTGAGGAAATTCTTGACAGATTTGGAAGTTGTTCCAAATATGCATCTACCCATCAACTTGTATTGTTACAACAGCGGTGCAGTTGCAAATTCAAAAAAACCTCGAAGCCATAAATGGGGAAAGCACATCGAACGCAAGTACCACCTTATCCGAGAAATTGTACACCGTGGTGACGTTGTAGTGACCCAGATACCTTTTGAGCAAAACATTGCTGATCCTTTTATAAAAATCCTCACGGCTAAAGTTTTTTAGGGTCACCTATAGAGTTTAGGTCTACGGTGTTTCTAAACTAGAACAAGTAGGAGATTATGTTGGGCGTGAATGCCCTAGTTTATTGTATTCATATGTTTATTGTACTCATATGTAATATTAATTTCTCACAATTAAATTCAGCATCGTTTGATCCTACTAGGAGTTTTAGTCCAAATGGGAGTTTGTTGGATTTTATGTCCTAAAACTCGTAGTTTGTAATATCATATTTTTGTTCAATAAAGCTATTATTGAAAATCTTTAGTAAATTTAAATTCTATATTCATGAATCCAATAAAATAAAGATTTGAGGCTATTAAGTTTAAGTTTGAACTTTATGTAGTGACATAAATGTGGATCAAGTTCAAATATGTAGCCAAAATGGTCTATAGTATATGAATAAGGTTGGGGGCCTTATTCTGGGGACACTATGGATGCGACCGATTTTGTAGTTAGTACAAACGATGTGATCCTAAACCGTTGATGTGGAGACATGAAAATGGGGATATCCTATGTAAAGAGTTTACATAAGACTGAACCATGAAATAGTCACTTTTTAGGTTCTAAACGTCGTTTAATGTATAAAACTGACTATTTCGTTAATTGATGACCTAGGTAACTTAATCTTAATCCTGAGCTAACTATGAACTTCTATTCTCTCAGAATTATCCTTAGATCTGCATAGGTGAGGGCAGCTTATTATCGCTGGCCCAATAAGCCTCCAATTTCAGGGGTAGGATCAGGTGGATAGCTGGGAACATAGGGTGCAAGACGGAATTCACTCCTACCTGTTAGGGGGATAGTAGATAGGTTGTTCCCTTTAGTACTGAATCCAGGTCTTGAACAAGGGGCCCCACTCTCTCCTTGGCCCGAGAGGGGTTCGGTTTATAGGTTGGACCTTAAACCAATTGTTCATTAGAGGATCAGTGGAACTTAAGGAATAAGATGTAGTCTTGGGGGTAAAACGGTTTTTATGACCCAGCCGAGATTACGAACAACCTGTGAAGGATTAGCTTACTAATCATGGTTATATCATATGGACACAAATATATCTATAGTGAGGGGAGTGCAACTACGGGACTATAGTGGAATGACCCGTGAGTTAACGAATGTTGATTAGCTCCATCTAAAGAGTTTAGCCAGCTAATCTCGGATCGTTGGAGCCCATGATCTATAGGTCCATTAGGTTCCCCTACTAGCTCATATGGAATAAACTTAGAACAGTACGATAGAATAATTCAAATTGTCCAAATTAGGTGAAGAGAGAGAAACTGACAAGTATATGTGATATAGTAGTCGGTTTTTCAGTTTAGAGATACAGCTTTAATATTTAAATGTGATTTAAATATCAAGAATATGAATGCGTTCATATTCGGAAGCTCGAAAATAATGGAAATGGTCAAAGATGTAAAAAGTCAAAGAGTTGACTTTTTACTTTGAAAAGTCAAACTTTGACCGACCTTATATTCAAATGTGATTTGAATTTCGAGAAAATGAATGCGGATTCATGCTCGGGAGGTCAAAATTAGTCAACACGGAAAAAATCATAAAAAGTCAAAAAGTTGACTTTTCGGTCAAAGTTTGACTTTGACAAAATGATTATTTTGCCCTTTGACTAAAGTTAGTGGGAAAATCCAAACTTTTGTTGGATAATTTCACTAACAAGATAGTGGGCTAGGTGTTGGCTTATAGTGGAGACATCAAGCCCACTTAGATAGTGGATTTTGAGGTGTTGGGATTTTATGAATTTGTTTCATGCAATTTTGCATTGCTTTTTTCTATAAATTTGGGCTTTCAATCTGGATAAAAGACTTTTGGACATTTTGCCAAAATTGGTTTCTAAATTTGGGCTGGAAAAAATCACCATATTTTGAGAAAAATTCAAAACCCAAACCCAACCCAAAAATCCATCTTTTATTTCCATCTCTTTTTCTCTCTCGGGTTCTTCATCCATCGGGTCCCACAACTCGATTCTAAGTCCAGAGGATAATAGGTCAGCTCTAATGGTTGTTCGGTTCGTGTTCAAGTGGAGATGGAAGAGTTTCGGGAGCTTCAAAGGTAATATTTTTTTTAAAAAAAACCCTAATTAATTAATTTAGGGTTGTATCTTTTTTTTTGTGCAATTAGAATAAAATTGATCCTCATTTCCGCTGCGCATGCCTATTTTTCTAACATGTTGTATCAGAGCATGTTTTAATTTTACTCAATTTCATGTGGTGGGTTTCAATTTATTAGATAAAATTGAGATTGGAAACTAAAATGGTTTTTATGTTTTGGCAATTAAATTAAGTTTTTTTTGTAGTATTAATTTGTAATTACTCGCATGTTTATGAGCATTAATGTGTGGCAAAGAGTCTGTAAATTTGCTAAAGTCATTAGAGTTGAAATTAGGCTGTAATTGCTCGGTTCTGGGAAAGAGGACAACTTCAAATTTGGAGAAAAATGGCTCACAGACTCGAAATAGCCACCAGACCCGAGAGAGTGCTCCTAGATCCGACCTGAGCAGCGCTCCGACCCTGTTTCTAGCACACGCACCTAGCTTCGCATGCTTGCCCCTAGCTTTACAAAAAATGAATGTTTTGTTTATATTAAAAGATATTGTATATAATAGTTCTATAATACAAGCGATAGATATCAAATTCCTCTTCATAAGAGGTGCATACAAAACATTTTTAAGTACTAGATACTATCTTCAAAAAATAACTTCAGATCTCCCACTGCTTCAGCTGAGACAACCTCTCCTGTTCCAACTTTAAGGGTTATCTCACCTTCTTCAAGCTTTTTCCAATAACTAGTTTCCTGAAATGAGAAACAAATATGATTAGTGGCTCCTGAATCTAGAATCCAGGTTGAAGTATCATATTCCACTAAACATGTTTCAACGACCAGTTCCATCAGTGCCTCACGCGCTTGCCATCCATCAGCGACTCGACCTTCCCAAAGCTTCGACCCGCGCACTCCCACTTGTTGACCGTGCCAGCGTGCGTTGACCAGTCGGTCCAGATTTTCTGGACTAGTCCAGTTGACCTAGTTGAGTCGATTTGACCGGTTCCACCTGCTTTTTGGTGTTTTCAAGCCGGGTTTTGTGGTTTTTGGCCGGTTCGAGTTGGTTCAAAGTGTTTGAAGCCGGTTCGAGTTATTTGTTTGCTTTTAATGCCAAAATCAGTCCACTTTAGTGTTGTTTACTTATTATGCATATGATGTATAATATTGTTTGATTATATGTGCATAAAGTATGCCATATAGTTTTTTAAAACCCCACCATAGGATAAGCATGTGGCATGCATTTGTTATATGTTATAAGTGCTATAATATACAGTATGCATGCTAGGTTTTAATATAAGTGTTATATTAAAGCATGTTTGTTTAAGGAAGCATGTTATAGATGAATGTTCTAGGGTTATGAATGTTATAATTTATTTTATAATTGTTATAAAATAACCTAGACTTTTAAAATCTATAACAAAGATAAGATGCATGCTTGCCTAGGGTTAACTGGTGCAATTCAATCACCTTTTTAAGAGTTAGAATATGTCGATTACTTGTAAAACAAGAGTTGTTTACTTACCTAGGGAGATCTTGTCTAAGGTTGGGGGTACTTAAGTAGACAGTTTACGGAACAACTCCTACCTGGAGATCAAACTGGGTCTAAGTCAAAAACCCTAGTTTTATGAGCATGCATGAGTGGTGTAAGGTAATAAAATTGGTTTATCACCTAGACATCATAGGTTAATCTTGGTATAAGAGTCATACTAGGAAAAATCACCTAAACTTAGGTTGTTAAATATTAGCCGGTTAATAACCAAGTAAATACCCAATCTTTTATAAAATAGAACACTTTAGTGGGAGAGTAATAGTATATGTGATATATTATTTCTAGGTCTCACGTCCCTAAAAGTTCACACCGTGAGATCCACGCTCGGCTTCGAGTTGCTATTAGCGGCAACTCCCTTCAGAAAGTGTTTGCATTGGTCAATAACAAGGTGAATAGGGGAAGTAGTTCATATTAAGTGGGTGAAGGGGTGTGTCAACACATCCTACGATCTCTTCCATTAGGTCACATCATGAGATTCCTATGTTGTGCCTGCTTGTTGGATTTATGCGACCCTTTGCTAGTCGTTTAGCGACGGCTATCCCTTCAGAGGGTTGTAACATAGGATTCGGAACACCGTGAACTCCAAAAATGGATAGGATTGCTTAGGTCTATTTTCAAACAATTGTTTCTCCTTCAAGGGCTTGTTTGATTCTGATCTCTGTAATTCGAAAGTGGCGGGTATACACTTACAAGACTTACTAAGTGTTAGTAAAGTTCCTGACCAAATAAACGATAACTAAGTACTATAAGGATAAGAGTTATTCTGGTATTAGTATTTAGTCAAGAATGTCATGATTCAGTGAAGAAGTAGTCAACTGCCCTTCGGTGGGGGCTATTCTGACTCACTGAAGTATTGTAGCAAAATAATAATGAGAATGGGTACATTATTTTTGCTAAATAAATTAGATTAGAAAGAGTTGAAATCAAGTCTCTAATAAATTTGTTTACTTTTTCGGCAATGTCATCATCCATTATACAACTGCTAGCTTCTGAAAAACTTAATGGTGATAATTACGGAACTTGGAAATTGAATATTAACACGATACTACTAATAGTTGATCTTCGATTCGATTTAACAGAGGAGTGTCCTCGATCCTCTGGTCCTAATGCAAACCGAACAGTTCGGGATGTATATGACAGATGGGTCAAAGCTAATGAGAAGGCTCAAGTTTATATTTTAGCCACTATATCTGATTTATTGTCTAAGAAACACGAGAGGTTAGCTACTGCAAAGGAGTTCATGGACTTTTTACAGGGCCTATTTGGACAACCGTCCACATTTATCATGCATGACGCAATTAAATTCATTTACAACTGCAGAATGAAGGAAGGAACCTCCGTAAGGGAACATGTTTTGAACATGATGGTTCAATTCAATGTTGCAGAAATGAATGGAACCATCATGAATGAGAAGAGTCAAGTTGGATTCATCATGCAGTCTCTTCCGAAGAGCTTTTTTCAATTCAAAATGAATGCCATGATGAAAAAGATAGAGTATAACTTGACAACTCTTCTCAAGGAACTCCAGATTTACGAATCTTTTTTGCAAAATAAAGGTTCAGAGGCATAAGCAAATGTTGCTTCCACCTCAAAGAGAAAACTTGATAATGGGCAGAAATGCACGTTATTACAGTGCTAAGTTATTAAACAATGAAGGTTTGCATTGATAAAATATGTTAGATTGCGTCCAAAAAAAACATTAAGTTCATAATATTGCGGTTGCATGCGTTCATCACATAGAAATAGTTAATTTTTGTATTTTTATGCAGAATATGCGTTGACGCAAGGTGGAAAGCACGATCACAAGAAATCAATGGTCGAGTGCAGCATTACCGCAAGGCTTTGCGGTGATTTGTGCTTGCAAGCATCTGCACAAGAAGGATTGCCGCATAGAGTCGACACAACTTGATGGGCGCATCCTGGTGAAAAGCATAATTAATCACGATGGGATAGAAAGCTGATGACGGTCGAATCTGAATTAAGTTGACAAGCCACTAAAGATAACGAGTACACAGAGCTTTTCGGTGACAAATATTTGGCGCATCAATCAGATAGTTAAAGTCATCCCATCTGTGCAATCATAAGAGAGAAGCCACCCTTCACCCCAAAGCTCTATGAATACCGAAGGCATCCTTCAGAAAAGGGGTTTAATAGTTCAGCAAGTTTTTGTTCATAGCTTTAGCCGTGTTCATAGTTTTCTTTTTATTTTTAGAAGGCGGAGCGAGAGAAGGGAAGAGACGCCAAAAGATCGCTCAGGGCAACTCGAAAGAGAACCCGGAGGCATGGAAAGCAGAGAGTAGGCCGACTCTCACGAGAGCGAGATTATCTTTTGAACAAGAGTAGAAAAGAGAGTGTAAAAGCGTGGGAAGCAAGAGATTGCTACTAGGCTCTTTATTCTCTTCTTGCATTGTTATTTTGTACCTCAACTTTATATTTATACAATGGAAGTTCTTATTCTACATCTGTTCACTCTTAGCACACATGAGTAGCTAAACTTGTCGAATGGATTGAGAAGAACTAAGCTAACATGACCTAGGATCTTCATTGCTTGTGATTATCTTGTTTTATGTTGTGCCCAACATCCCTTTAGAACTATTTGAGAGAGAGTCTAAAGAAAGAATCTAAGATTTGAGAGATCTAGATTAGAATCTGGACTTGAGAGAGCAAGATTAGATCTGCATAAACAAGAGATAGGGACTTAGAGATAAGCTCTATTTGCCAACATACATCGCATGCACCCTAGAGATAGGTTATGATATTATATGGTTGCCTTATTTGTGTGCGTGTCATTTTTTCATTGCATGGATAAGAATAGAGGCTTATGTATAGGTCTTATAGACTCATCGCATATATCGCATTCATTCTAGCATTAGAAGTCGTAGCATTTGCGTTGAGAGATGGTTTACTATTGTATGTGTGTTGCATGGTCGCATAACATGAACGCATCCTAGGAAGTGTTAGCCAAACCCTTCTCAACCCATTCACCGCATACTCATCGCATCTCCCATTTTATCAACTCTTTTCGAAACTCCGCCGCATTTGTTTATTTTTATTACCGCAAACAACAATCCAAACAACCATTTGATTATTTGGTTACCGCAAGGTCTTCTTGGAAATTACCACCACAAACTGTTTTCCCAAGCCCCTGAGTTCAACCCTGGACTTACCAGGAAACTCAGTGGGGTAATACTTGGATTCTACTGAGAAAACTTATTGCTCAATGCAATTCCATCACCGCATTTCATTCCACATTTCCATCACATAAAATAACACATCAAGTTTTTGCCCGTTATCATACCCCCAAATTTAAACAATGCTTGTCCTCAAGCATAAGCTAAAGATTTTCTTTAGCAAGTTGACCGCAATTATCTTTTCCTAGATTTCTCAAGGATACTTCATTCAAATCCTATACACCAAAATTTCCTTAAGTCTTATTCAAGTCTCTAAGATCTAAGATCTTAGAGACCGCAAGTTTCTTAAAATATTTCTAAGATCTAGGGACCGCAAGTTTAACCTTCAAAAGGACTTTACTAAATTCCAGGACATCGCATGATTTATTTCAAAAAAACTTTTTCACTGGGGTGTTAAATGATTTTTATCCTTGCATATTTTTTACATTGTTATTTTTTTTTCTGACCTTGCGCTGATCCAAGTGCCTCACCTTCGTTTTGGCTTGCCCCACGTGTGTCATGCGGACATCCAACTACGAGCAAGGCACTCTTTCTCAGACTAAACTCATACCTACTTGGCAGCAGAGTTGCGGTCATTTATTTATGCGTTGATCCTGGCGACTTACTTTCGTTTTGGCTTGCCCCCACGTGTGTCATGCAGACATCCAACTACGGGTAAGTGCCTTTCACAACTTAACTCTTATCAACATGGGTTTTCCCATTTGCGTTGACAGTGGAATTATTATTCTCAAATTTTCCTCTCTTTTTTCTTCTCTTTTTTTTTTTTTTGATGTAGAGCTAAAAAATAGCAAGGTCGAAAATAAATACCTCACCCCCAAATTTAAAATGTGGCAATGTCCTCATTGCCAAAAGATGGAAAGAAGTCATGCAATGTTCTTAGGAAGTTTGGTAAAGGGTCAATTTGAAATAAAGCTAGCAGACCACTAACTTCTAGAAATATTTCATGAGGTGACTATCTTAAAATTAAGTTGACTCTAGCATATACGAAAAAAATAGAAGCATGTGTGTCATCATTGAAATCATAATTGGTAAAAGGAAATCATGCAGAGACTTACTAAACTTATCAATGTTAAATGATTGCGGTAATCAAAGAGGATGCGGTTATAAAATTTTGAAATTAAAATGCGATGCGATAGTGCAGAATTTGGAATAAAGGCAAGGAAGAATACAACCCCCAAATTTGCACTGTCGCCTGCATTGTTTGTTGATGCATCATGCTTTGCGGCGATCTATCTTCTTTGGATTGCTGTGACGGAATAAGATAACTTGCTTCTTCGTGTAACGACTCTGAAATCGTTCGCCTCAATTGTTGCAAGAAAAACAATGAGAGGGTCAAATAATATCAAACAAAACAAACTTTTTTTTTTATGAACATAAAGAACTAAAAAGATATAGTGAAATGAGAATTCTGTGGAGTAGAGAAAAGTTAAAGATTTCATGATTCCAACAGGTACTTTACAAAACTTGCGTCCCTGATGAATTTCAATCGTCTGATAGCGCAGGGATCACCCACTTCTTTCTTATTCAGAGTTTCTTAGTTTTACAGAGTCGACTTGGCGATGCTAGCCTTCTCCGTGATACACTTTTACTCATTGCCCATTAACTTTGAATATGTTGGTTCCGTCGTCATTAGATAATTCGACCGCGCCATGCGGGAATACCTCTCTAACTATGAATGGTTCGGACCAACGTGACTTTAATTTCCTAGGGAAGAGCCGTAGTCGTGAGTTGAATAGTAAGACCCTCTTCCTGACTTGGAGGTTCTTGCCGCATATATGTTTGTCGTGCCAGCGCTTTGCGCGCTCCTTGTCAATCTTTGTGTTCTCATATGCATTAATCCTCCATTCCTCCAACTCGACTAGTTGAAGTTTTCTCGCTTTTCCTACTTTCTTCAAGTCAAAGTCTAGCTTCTTCACCGCCCACAGTGCTTTGTATTCCAGCTCCAGAGGCAAATGATACGCCTTACCAAATACCAACGCATAAGGGGACATACCTATGGGTGTCTTAAATGCAGTTCGGTATGCCCACAATGCATCATCGAGCTTTATTGCCCAATCCTTTTGCAAAGGCCTTACCACCTTCTCAAGTATCAGCTTGATCTCCCGGTTGGACACGTCGACCTAACCATTTGTCTATGGATGGTATGCGGTGGCTACTTTGTGGAGAATGTTATATTTGCACAATAGTTCCCTGACAGTATGATTGACAAAGTGGGACTCTTCATCACTTATTATGGCACGTGGAATGCTGAAACGAGTGAAAATGTTTTTTTTTCAGGAATTAAGAGACTACCGCCGCATCGCTTGCGGCGCATGCCACTGCTTCTACCCATTTGGATACGTAGTCGACTACTAACAAAATATAATTTTTACCATTCGATGGAAGGAATGGTCCCATGAAGTCAATACCTCAGACGTCGAACAACTCAAGTTCCAAGATGGTGTTCATAGGCATCGCATGTTTCCATGAAATGTTACCTATGCGTTGGCACCGATCACACTTCATCACGTACTCAGCTGAATCCTTAAACAATGTTGGCCAATAGAATCCACTCTGTAATACTTTTTCTTCGGTGCACTATCCCCTAAAGTGCCTACCATATGGTAAGTCATGACATTGCGATAATATGCATTGTTGAGCAGCATTTGGTACGCATAGTCGTAGAATCTGGACTGCCCCCTTTTTATATAGATTTGGCTCGTCCCAAAAATATGATTTGCACTCGTACTTGAGCCTCCTCTTCTGGTGGTCAGTATAATCCTCTGGGAATTGCTCGTAGAACAGATAGTTGACTATGTCAGCATACCAGGGAAATTCTTCAATCTGAAACAGTTGCTCAGCTGGGAACACTGCACTCACTTCTGACTGATTTCGGTCAACCTTTGTTTTTCAATTTGGACAAGTGATCTGCAACTTGGTTCTCTGTCCCTTTGCGATCGATTATTTCTATGTCAAATTCCTGGAGGAGAAGAACCCATCTGATCAACCTCGACTTCGCATCCTTCTTTGTCATTAAATACTTTATCGCCAAATGATCAGTGTGGATGAGTAACTTTGTTCCCAGCAAATACGCTCTAAATTTCTCCAACGCAAAAATTACCGTAAGTAGCTCTTTTTCTGTGGTGGTGTAGTTAGTCTGAGCAGGATTCAACATCTTACTTGCATATGCGATGGGATGTAATATTGTTTTTCTCTTCTGTGCCAGAGCTGCTCCCATCGCATACCCACTTGCATCGCACATTAATACAAAAGGAAGTGTCCAATCAGGTGCGATTAACACCAGCGTGGTTGTTAGTGCATCCTTCAAAATCCTGAATGCGTCGAGGCAATTGTCATCAAAATCAAATTTTCTGTCAGTCTCCATCAACGCACTCAGCAGTCGTGCTATTTTCGAAAATTCCTTGACAAAGCGTCTGTAAAATCCGACATGCCCCAAGAAACTTCTTACAGCCTTAACAGTTGTTGGAGGTGGGAGTTTTTCAATTGCTTCTATTTTTGCCTTATCCACCTCCAACTTGTCCCAAGGTTGGCAAAACAAACTTCGTATGTGTGCTCATAGACAGAGAAGTCGTCCATGAATATTTCAACAGAGTCCTCAAGATATTTTGAAAAGATGGCCATCATAAACCTTCGGAACGTGCTCGGCGCATTGCAGAGGCCGAACGACATGCGGCGAAAAGCGAAAGTTCCATATGGGCAGGTGAATGTGGTCTTATCCTAATCTTCTGGGGTAATCATAATCTAGTTATACCTGGCATACCCATCCAGAAAGCAGTAGAAGTCATTTTTGGCCAGATGATCCAGAATTTGGTCAATGAAAGGTAAAGGGAAATGATCTTTCTTCGTTACCGCATTCAGCTTGCGGTAGTCAATGCAAATACACCACCTGGTGACTATTCTTTGCGGTATCAGCTCATTATTTTCGTTGGGGACTACCGTCTTGCCACCCTTTTTTGGCACACACTGCACGGGGCTGACTCACATGCTGTCTGCTATAGGATAAATAATGTTCGCATCTAACCACTTGATGATCTCCTTTTTAACAACCTCTTTTATCGCAGGGTTGATTCTGCCCTGATGTTCGATCGATGCCTTGTGGTTTTCTTCGAGACGAATTTGGTGTATACAGTATGCGAGGCTAATTCAATCGCTCGCACATGTTTCCTCAGAATGCTCATCAACGCATTCTTCTGGTCTTCATTAAGTTCAGAGGAAATAATGACTGGCAGCTTTTCATTCTGCCTTAAAATGTATACTTTAGGTGATTCGACAGGGTCTTCAACTCTATTGTTGATGGTTCTTTCAAGGACGGTTGCGTTGTTTTTTTTTCTTCATTTTTTGTTGGCTCTTCTTCTTGGGTTGCGATCATCTTATCTTCCTTGTTTGTTTTTTCTATGATTGCATTACATGTTACAATGGATGCGCTTGCATCCTCTTTTTCATTTTCTTTGTCAAGCTTTTCTTCTTCAGTCAAATTCTGGTCGTCGTCAGATTCATGCAGATCTTCTTCGTCAAGAAAATTCATGGCACAGATGATGTTGAACTTGAGCTTCTGTCCATTTATGCTCAAAGTGATCTCTCCTTTGTGCACATCAATCTGGGCATGACCTGTTGATAAAAATGGTCGCCCTAGGATGATGGGCACATCTTTTTCGGCCTCATAATCTAAGATGATGAAGTCGACTGGTAATATAAATTTGTCAATGGTGACCAGCACGTCCTTCACCTTTTCCTCTAGATGCACCAGAGATCTATTTGCAAGTTGAAGAGTCACGGTTGTGGGCACAAGTTGCCTCTCATTCAGCTGCTTAAAGATCGATAGAGGCATCAAGTTGATGCTGGCTCCATGGTTACACAATGCTTGCCCGATGTACAGTCCTCCAATGGAGCAAGGTATAGTAAAACTCCCAGGATCGCTCATCTTCGGTAGAATTATTGATTTCGAGCTCTGCGTTAAAGCCACCGTGGCAAACTTACCAGTGCTCCTCTTCTTGGTTACCATATCCTTCAGAAACTTCACATATGCAAGCATCTTCTCAATCGCTTCACTGAATGGAATATTAATATGCAATTGTTTTAACATAGACATGAGTCATTGGTACTGTACCTCGTCATTCTTCTTCTTTCTAAGTCTCTGTAGGAAAGGTGGCAACTGTACTCTCACGATCCCTTTTTCTGTCGGCTTTGAGGTGGACGCAACTTCTGGCTCTATCGCTTCTTTTTCTCCTTCTTCTTCTAGAGTCGCCACAATCTCAGGTTCCAACACAATGGGAGCAGTCCGATTAGGCTCCTTTCTTCCTCCCTCCACAATTTTTCCACTCCGCAATGTCACAACTTGACATTGCTCTTTACCTGATCTCCCTAGGTTGCTTGGGAGTTCTGTTGAACTCGGCAGGGCCCCTTGCAGTTTGTTCTTTAGCTCGCTCGCAATCTTGCCCATCTGTAATTCTAGATTGCGGATGGACGTCGCCTGGCTTTAAAGCATAGTTTCATTTTTCTTGATATACTGCTTCAACATGCCTTTCAAGGAGGAAGATTGCGGCAGTTTCAAGCTACTAGTTTGACTACTTGTCTGACCGTTATTTCGCGGGAAGAATCCAGGTGGCCCTTCTTTTTGCGCCACAGATTGGAAATTTTGCTGCTGATTCTTCCATGCAAAGTTGGGGTGGTTTCTCCACCCGGGGTTGTAGGTGTTAGAGAATGGATTATTTTTCACAAAGTAAATAGACTGTGGGTTCTGTGGGCATTCTTCCATTGCGTGTCCATCACCGCAAGTCACACACCTTGCGAGATTCTGATTAATTGTGTTTACTTGACCATTTTGTGGTGTTGGGTTGTTGATCGAAATTCCTTGAATTAGGTTCATCATTGCGGTCATCTGGCTCTGTAGTGAAGCAATAGTACCATTACTTGCGTCATTATTGTCACACCCTGCCCCAGACTACTCTTTGAGCCTAGGAAAGGACATGACTGCAGCAGTTATCAACCCTTTTGTTGACACTTACTGCCTAATAATTCTTGCAGAAATAACTCTGATACCAATGTATAAACTCATATACATCAGATGCCTCTTAGGCCAAAATTTATTAAGTTTAAAAAACACAACATATTTAGAGTAATTACATTACTAGTTTCACAAGTCCCGATACCCAATACTTTAGTCCTTATATGAACAACTGTCACATGTGTACAATATTTACAGTAACCACCTAACAGACGAGTTACAATATCTTTGTTCTTTAGTGGCAGAGCAGATGCAGAGCTATCTCCTGAGGATTTAACTGCTACCTGGGGGAAAGGAAAACATTTGAAAACGGGGTGAGCTTGCTAGCCCAGTGAGTGACTTAAGAAAGAAAACTGATTCTCATGCAATAGTCTCAATAAAGAGATTAAACTGAAATATAAACTTCTACAGTTACCTTGTACTGCTGTATAAACATTTTCCAAGCATAAAACATATAAAGCTGTTTTTATCAGAAAACATTAAAACTGTTTCTTAGTTGAGAATAACCCTGCTATGGTTAAATCCCAACATCAACTGCTAGTCAAGAGAGAACTCTTTTGCTCAATCTTTGATTACTAGTCAAGAGAGAACCTTTTTGCTCAATCTCTGGCTGCTAGTCAAGAGAGAACCCTTTTGCTCAATCTCTGACTGGTAGTCAAGAGAGAACTCTTTTGCTCAATCTCTGACTTTAACTACCTACGTGCACGGGGCCATACTAAGTACCATCATATTTTAGGTACTTCTGCTCAGATACCTTCTCTAAACTTGTCCTTTAGTATCGAGCTGCTTGGATACCTTCTCAACTGTCCTTCGGTATCGTGTTTCAAGTAGAACTAGTCATAAATGACTTTCTCTTTAAAGCATGTAAAGCATAACACATAGAAAACATGTCTTTAAAGATACTAACGCATGCTTGGTGTATTTAAACACACATAAATAGTTTTTCAATAAACTTTCATATATGGCATGCGTTTAAAACATAACTCCTAGTTTGCTTGGAAATTACTTTGTAAAACTAGCTGGCATCAGAATAATCTTTCTTTAAAACAAGGATTCTTTAAAACATTGTAAATATTTAGTCAAATATTTTAGTCACTCACCTTGATCGTCTAGGAACTTTTTCTCTCTAGAAGTTCTTTGTTTACCTCGAGCTCCCTTTTGAACCCCTAAAATCCAGATTCAATTTAAAACTCAAATTACTCATAGTTCTAAGTGCATTGAATGCAAGGGATGCGTGGATGGCTTCTAAAATCCTTTCTAAAATCCAGATACTTCCTTCTACAAACATGCTCTAAAATATCTCAAGAAGCTTACCTTAAAATCTTAGCTCATAAATCCTCGTGGTTTGGCCGGAATCACAAAATATTCAAGACTGACCCAAGCTTACCTGACAGCTTGACCCTTCTATCTTTTTCTCAGTTTCCAGCCTGATCCCTTGGTGCTTCTTCTTCGGCAGCCCTACCCTGAAAAGTAGACTCGTGGAGCTTTCAGGTGGCTTTAAAATCACTCCAAACACACGAGTATACTGGGAGAACTCTTCGTCCCAAGTTGATGCTATTTCCAGATTTAACTATCTAACTGTGTCTCCTCTTGTAGTTTTATGACCAATGCATAGATTTGCTATCAATGCATAGTTTAATCAGCTTTCATGCTCTTCTTAATGTCCTTTGAATTATGATCTGAAGAGAAGTCCTTGGCCCTATTTATAGGCGTCCAAAATCTCTCCAAGGCCGACACCTCCTACTTGGCTGCATGTCCAAGTGTCTTTTCCCCACACTATCAATGCAACCCTCAAATCACCCCAATCTAAGGTGTCTTCCTCTTCCTTAGCCAACACAAAGTGCTTAAATTTGCATGTCTTCTTATGCGTCCACCTCATTTGCTTAAGGCTTAAGATTTCTTCCCAACAAGCCACATGTCCGGATGACGACCTTGCATGCGTCCATCCAACCTCATAAGCGTTCATTCAACCACAAATGCGCCCATCCAATTGCCACAACCTTCCTATGTCGGACACCACCAATTGACACATGCATCTATTCAATCTTTCCTTGTGCATCTAATTGATGCAACTTGGTCACATATGCTAGATGCTTGCAAGGCTCATCTTTGGCCTTATATCCTTCTCTTTCGCATGGCTTACCTTGGCCCTATACGTTCAACTAGGATAATGACCAACACTCTTTCAACGCATACTACTAGCTTGTCCTATGCGCCCACATGCCTTCGGATGTCCAACGCATAGCACATCACCAACGCATAGTATTAGCCTTGTGTACTGCAAGCCTTAGCAACGCAAGACGTTTCACCATGCGTCCACCATAGCTTGTTTCATCGCCTTGCTCATCCTTTAGCAAGGCCGCCGCATAGCACCATCGCATAGTGTTACCGCATACCAATGCGTAGCATTGCCGCATCCATTGCATCCATCGTGTAGCATCTGTAAGACCCTAACACTAAATCTAGGATAGAGGTTACTAAGAGAAGGAAAAAATTCTAAATAGTAAAATGTTAAAGAAATATTACTAAAAGAAGTATGTGTTGAAGCAAGACAAAATGGTGAATGCGTTAGTGCTAAGTTTCTAGAGGAAATGGAGAGGATCAAAAGGTAGCCAAGAAAAACAAGTGCTTGGACTATGGCCAACGCATGTGAAGGGCCTAAGTGCATTGAATGCAAGGGATGCGTGGATGGCTGGCCCTAAGGGATTCGTCAGTGGCTGGCTCTATGTTGCGTTGATCATTTGGCGCAAGGGGGCGTGGGCAGCGGCCATAGGCTTGCACGCGTGAGCAGTTGACACAAGGGTGTGCACGGATGCAAAAGCATGCAGACGCAAGGGTAGGCGAGGACGCGGGCAAGGCATGCGCTGGAGGGTGGCATGCATCGATGCATCGCGCTCTGCCAAGTGCCAGTCCATGCATCGAGCGTCCATGCGCTCAGCGCCCATGCCACACGCCCATGCGTCGGTGACTAGTTAATAGAAGCGCTTATGCGTGCGGCGAATGGGTCATGGTAAGTCGATGTGGCCAAGCGCCCATGCCATACTAGCGTCCATGCGCCCATCGATGCAGCCATGGTAAGTCGATGTGGCCAGGCGCTTATGCGTCGATACTAACCAAGGCTTGCGGCGAAGGGGTTTGCAGCAAAGGAAGTATGCGTTGTTGGTTGAAGGTATGCTTCTATGATGCACGACAAAGCTATAGCATATGACAAAGGCTATGCGTCGATGGCATTGGACGGCCAAGAACATGCGATGGTTATAGCCACATTATGCGATAGTTAATAGAAGTGTGGGCGCATGGACAAAAGGATGGCTGATCGATGGAGGCTATGGATGCGGTGTTATGAATCATAACTCAAAGGTTGCGTTGACAAGAACCTCAAGAGAAGGTGGCACCATCCAAGAGATGCGTCCATAAACATACTAAATTATATGGATAAACATCCTTAGGCACTAAGTAAATGAGGTGGCGGAAGGAGGTTTCATGCAAAAGTGATTCTTATCACTCTAAGTAGGAGGTGGAAGAAGAAGGTTTCATGAAAAAGTGATTCTTATCACTCTAAGTAGGAGATGGAAGAAAGAGGTTACATGCAAAGTAAGAAATTTAGCTGGCAAATTATGGTTAATACAACTCATGGCATTGCTGGAATGGGTTAGTGTTGGTATCCTTAAAAAGAGACATTTGTAGGTTGAGTTGTCACAAGGAGGAGAGCTCAAGGAAGCTATAAATAGAGGGGTCGGGCGAGAACAGTTCATTCGTGCCATTTCCAAAATCTTAGTGTTAAGAGTCTACTTAGAGTATTAAGTTTGGGTACCGAGGTTGCCAAAATAATTAGAGTTCGAAGGAGCCAAAGTTGCGTTGATGAATTTGGAGGCTCGCACGTATGCATAAACTCGCCCAGCCAACGCATCCATCGTAATGCAGCGCGTGCCTCGACCCAGCCAACGTGTCGACCGTGACACTGCGCCCATCCGTGCAAACGCAGCGCGAGCGTTGCACCAACCAACGCGTCGACCGTGACGCTGTGCCCATCCGTGCAACACAGCATGCGCCAGCCCAATGTTGAGGCCAACCATGCGACGCAGCACGCGTGCCTTCTGCACAAAGCCGGATGCCTTAGCTGCCTGCCAGCATCCTTGCATGCACCATGGTTCAAATAACCTTTAGAGGGCTGATTTTGAGGTTTTGACTATGTTTTGAGTAGGGTAAGCTGGTACTTTTAATATATAAAGGTATTTTGACTATTTTAGCATTATTTGGTGATGTGACAGTATTAATTGGGAATTTTCATTGAAATGGAGGAAATCTCAGGGAGATACTCTCAAAGTAAGTTCCAGTTGAAAATCTTGCAAACGGTGAGTGGTTATTATGCATTACTGTATGAATAAATGTATAGGTATGTACAAGATGCATGATTGTGATGTTATTATGCTTGCCATGATATTGTCTGTATAATTACTATGGAAACTAAGATTATGCCCAAAATATGTAGTTACCATGCTTAAAAGGGTACTTGGTTGGAAAATATAGTCGGCTTCAGTTGGAGGGAAATATAGTCAAGATACCTAAGCATGGCTAGCGGGAAATAGTTGTCGATGTGCACATTGGCGGGAAAATAGGAAACAGGAAAGTTTCCATGAAAAATTGTTACTATTGTTATTATATTCAAAATATGAACATGCCTAGTATAGCATGTGATTGGAGGAAAATGATTGATTAGGATTACACGTGAACATGCATAAGTTATAATGAAATTGTTGATTATGTGATTAATTCCCCAAAAATATGTTTTTGTAATTAAAGCTATTGTTATTTTAAAAGGCACTACTCACTGGGCTTATTAGCTCACACTTTTCCAAATGTTTTCTTCTATTCCCCCCCCCCCCCCCCCCCCCCCAGGTTGCGAAGCGGAGCGTTCAGGGAAGAGTCTTCAACCATCAAACACCAGGACTTAGTAATCTTTCAAGCCATGGCTCGGATTGTGTAATAGAAGAGTATAGGAAAATTTGACTACATGTATAAAATTTGTGTGGTTATTGTAAACATGTTAAGGTTTCTAAGAGATAAATGATAAATGTTAAATTAAAAATAATGTCTTAGAATTTTATTAGTATGTCTTCATGCTCTCTTCTAAGTCTTGGGTTAAGGCTAGGGAGGGGGTGTGACAGCATCGCCGCATACCATCGCATCCATCGTGTAGCATCGCTGCATGCCTCCATCATGTAGCACTGCCGCATGCCTCCATCGCGTAGCATGGCTGCATGTCTCCATCGTGTAGCACTGCCGCATGCCTCCATCGCTGCATGCCTCCTTGATCAACCAGCGCACGCAACTCCAATGCCCAGTGCCCTTGTCCGCGCTGTCGCATGCGTTGTTCTAACCTCTCAAGATATTGGCTGCCGCATGCATTTCTCTTGGCCACATTTTGGCTTCCTTCAATTCCCCAAATAACCTCTAAATGAGCAAGGCCAATGCATGGAAAACACTTAGTCGATTTTCTAGCTTCTAACACATGGGTTATACTTTCACCCTTTTCTTCTAATTTCTTTCACCCTTTTCACATTAGTTTCCACATTAACCTCCTCATCACACTGGTCTCAGTAGGGAACATACTCAAGTAGAGAAATTAGGGTCTAGGGTTCACAGTTATCCTTTATTCTCAATCTCTGATCACTCTCTCTCCAATCCTCGTGATATTTAGAGATGCGATCTAGTATGTTCTTAGCCTCGTCATACGTTTTGTTTAGCAGACCACTAGCGGCTGCCGCATTGGTAGCGATCTGCGAAGCGGGATTTAAACCGTGATAAAAGATTTCCATTTGAAGGTAGTGTGGTAATCCTTTGTGTGAACAGTCCCTGACCAACCTCTTAAACCTCGCCCAGGCATCGCTGAGCGATTCGTCCATGCCTTGTTCAAAATTGATTATTATTTTACTTCGTCTAGTATTCTCAGTAGGTGGGAAATATTTCTTCATAAACTTCTCTACGACATGTTCCCATGAAGTGATCTCTCCCGGCTCGAGGGAATATGCCCACTTTCGTGCCTGATCACACAGAGAAAATGGAAACAAAGTTAGTCAAACTTCTTTGGTAGAGATGTTCGGGAACACAAAAGTGTTGCAAATTTCTATAAAGCTATGGAGGTGGGCGTGCAGGTCCTTACCACGCCGTCCTCCGAATTGTCCTACAGTCTAGATCATCTGCAACATCATCGATTTCGTTTTGAATCGGCTTCCATCAAGGGCAGGCCTCATGATTCCTGGAGAGAAATCGTAGAGGTTTGGCGATGCATAGTCCCGAATGGGCCTATTATGATCGTTTGCCAGTAGGATTGGATTCGCCATGACGTTGTTTTCGTTTGGTGCTCCATTTCCAGGCTGCTTCATCATATCTTCTTTATCTGGTTGTTGTTGTTGCCAGCCGTCTCTTAATCTCCTTTGGAACGTCCTCTCAATCTCCAGTCGTAATTCGCCAGAGATTGAGAGTCTGTAAAGAAATCAGAAAAAATTACCATTAGCACACTGATTTGCCGAAGTCCCCGGCAACGGCGCCAAAAACTTGATGCGTTATTTTATGTGATGGAAATATGTAATGAAATGCAGTGATGGAATTGCATTGAGCAACAAGTTTTCTCAGTGGAATCCAAGTATAAACCCCACTGAGTTTCTTGGTAAGTCCAGGGTCAAACTCAAGGACCTGGGAAAACAGTTTGCGGTGGTAATTTCCAAGAAGACTTTGCGGTAACCAAATAATCAAATGGTTGTTTGGATTGTTGTTTGCAATAATAAAAATAAAAAAATGCAGCAGAGTTTCAAAAAGAGTTGATAAAATGGGAGATGCGATGAGTATGCGGTGAATGGGTTGAGAAGGGTTCGGCTAACACTTCCTAGGATACGTTCATGTTATGCGACCATGCAACACACATAAAATAGTAAACCATCTCTCGACGCAAATGCTACGACTTCTAATGCTAGAACGCACGCGATATATGCAATGAATCTATAGGACCTACACATAAACCTCTATTCTTATCCATGCGATGACAAAATGACACACACACAAATAAGGCGACCACATAATATCATAACCTATCTCTAGGGTGTATGCGATGTATGTTGGCAAACAGAGCTTATCTCTAAGTCCCTATCTCTCATTTATGCAGATCTAATCTTGCTCTCTCGAGTCCAGATTCTAATCTAGCTTTCTCAAGTCTTAGGTTCTTTCTTTAGACTCTCTCTCGAGTAGTTCTAAAAGGATGTTGGGCACAACATAAAACAAGATAATTGCAAGCAATGAAGATCCTAGGTCATGTTAGCTTAGTTCTTCTCAACCCATTCGACAAGTTTAGCTACTCATGCATGCTAAGAGAGTGAACAGATGTAGAATAAGAACTTCCATTGTATAAATATAAAGTTGAAGTACAAAATAACAATGCAAAAATAAAATAAAGAGCCTGGTAGCAATCTCTTGCTTCCCAGGCTTTTACATTGTCTTTTCTACTCTTGTTCAAAAGATAATCTCGCTCTCGCGAGAGTCGGCCCGCTGTCTGCTTTCCACACCTCTGGGTTCTCTCTCGAGTTGCCCTAAGCGATCTTCCGGCGTCTCTTCCCTTCTCTTGCTCTGCCTTCTAAAAATAAAAGAAAACTATGAACACGGCTAAAGCTATGAACAAAAACTTGCTGAACTGTTGAACCCCTTTTTTGAAGGATGCCTTCGGTATTCATAGAGCTTAGGGGTGAAGGGCGGCTTTTCTCTTATGATTGCACAGATGGGATGGCTTTAATTCTCTGACTGATGCGCCGAATATTTGTCACTGAAAAGCTGAGTGTACTTGTTATCGTTAGCGGCTTGTCAACTTAATTTGGATTCGACCGTCATCAGCTTTCTGTCCCATCGTAATTAATTATGCTTTTCACCCAAATGCGCCCACCAAGTTGCACCGACTCTATGCGAAAATCCTTCTTGAGCAGATCTTTGCGAGCACAAATCACCACAAAGCCTTGCGGTAATCCTGCGCTCGACCATTGATTTCTTGTGATCGCGCTTTCTACCTTGCATCAACACATATTCTGCATAAAAATACAAAAATTAACATGTATATGTGACAACGGGCATAAATGCATATTATCATAGTACTAAGTTCTTAAGCAATGTTGGATTGCGTTGATGAAATATGTTAAATTGTGTCCATTAAGCATAAATTCTATAATATTGCGGTCACACACGTCCAACGCATTAGAGCAGTTGATCTTTATATTTTTGTGCAGAATATGCGTTAATGCAATGCAGAGATTATGATCATAGGAATACATTGGTCGAGCGCAACTTCACCGCGAGACTTTATGTTGATCGTGCTCGCAAACATTCACCTAAGAAGAATCACCGCAACTTGTTTGGCGCAACATGGTGGGTGCATCTGGGTGAAAGGATAATTAAGATCGATGGGACAGAAAGCTGATGGTAGTCGAATCCAAATTAAGTTGACAGCCGATAACGGTCACAAATGTGAACCCCGAATCCTAATTTCTCTACTTAAGTATGTTCCCTACTAAGACTAGTGTGGTGAGTAGGTTGATGTGGAAATTAGTGTGTAATGGTAGAGAAAAAAGTGGAGATTTGAAGAAAAGAGGAAATTTGGAAGTTTAACTCTTGAGGAAAATTTGGAAATTTTGGCTAAGTATAGAATTTTGTGTGGGATGCGTTGGAAGGGACCAATGTGTTGGAAGGGTGTGTTGATGATGGCATGCGGCTGAAGAAGGAAAAATTGAGATGACGCATTGGAAGGCACAAGGGTAGACAAGGCATGTATTGAAAGGCAGCCCATGCGTCGTGCAGCCTCGGCCAGCGCTCATGCTATGCGTCGAGTAGGCTCAGCCATATGCCCTACCCATGCATCGAGCAGCCTCGGCCAGATGACCTGCCTATGCATCGAGTAGCCTCGACCAGACGTTCTGCCAATGCGTCGAGCAGCCACACCCATGCGTTGAGTGCCCTGCCGAGCAGCCATACCCGTGCGTCGAGGTGCCCTGTCATGCAGCCAAACGCGCAGCCCATGCGGCCAAGCATGCCCATGCGGTCGAGCGAGCGAGCGATGGCCAGCCTATGCTGCATGCCCATGCGTCGAAGCAACACGCCCATGCATCGATTCAGCAGCCTATGCCGCCCGCCCATGCGCGGTGGCCAGCATCATACGCCCATGCCAAGTAAGTCGTGTGATGCTGCCTAGTGAGCCATGCATCGAGGATGGACGGTCACTCTATGCGTTGGTGATGGTTAGCTCGTTGCGATGGCTAAATTGGATTGTGATGGCTAAGTTGAATTGTAATGGTAGTGAATTGGCTTGCTATGCGTTGATGATAGGCTAGGCATTGAGTATGGACTATGCGTTGAACATTCAAGAGTTGGATGCATACAAAGGATGTGATCACTTGGAAAACGTCATCAAACCATGTGTCTTCTTGGGAGGAAAGCATTAAGCCTTAAGAATTTGAGGTGGTGGCATCAGATTGGAAGCTCATGCATTGGCTACACAGGAGGAAGGCACTTAGGTTGCGTTGATCAAAATGATGTGTTGGTAGTGTGTGGGAGAAACACTTGGCCATACAGCCAAGTAGGTGGTGTCAACTCTGGGGAAGGTTTGGACGCCTATAAATAGAGCCAAGAGACTTCATTTTAGATCACAATTCAAAAATACCGTAAAAAGAGTGGGAAAGTTGAGCAAACCTTGCGTTGGAGCCAAAATCCATGCGTTGGTCATAGTATTTCAAAGAGGACGCATTGGACAGTGAAGTCTGGAAAGCAGCATCAAATTGGGACGAGGAGTTCTCCCAATTTACTCCTACGTTTGGAGTGATTCCAAAGCCACTTGAAAGCTCTGTGCGAGTTATAGCAGTCCTAGGGAATTTGTTCGGTGTCTTGGAGAGTATTTTTCAAGGTAGGGCTGTCGGAGGAAAATCTCGAAGGGATCAGGCTGGAAACTGAGAAGAAGACAAAAGGGTCAGGCTGTCGGATAAGCTTGGGCCAGTCTTGAAGATTCTTTGATTCTGGCTAAACCATGAGAGGGAGCTCAAATTTTAGGGTAAGCTTCCTGAGACATTTTAGAATATGTTTGTAGAAGGAAGTATCTCAAAATAAGATTTAGAACTATGAGTAATTTGAGCTGTAAGTTGAATCTGGATTCTAGCGGTGAAAAGGGAGCCCGAGGTAGAAAAGGGAGCTACTAGAGTGAAAAACTCCTAAGCAATCAAGGTGAATGGCTAAAACGTTTTGACTAAAACATTTGCTTAAAATGTTTGATTACAACGTGTTATAGAAAGCATGTTTTAAAGAAGATTATTCTCATGCCAGCTAGTTTTACAAAGTGATTTCCAAGCAAACCATGAGTTATGTTTTAAACGCATGCATGTGTGAGAAATTGTTGAAAAGCGATTTATATGTGTTAAATATACTCAACATGCATTAGCACCTTTAAAGCCATGTTTTTATATGTGTTATACTTTACATGCTTTAAAGAGAGAAAGTCATTTATGACTAGTTTTACTTAAAACACGATACTGAAGGACATTTGAGAAGGTATCCGCCCAACTAGATACCAAAAGACATTGAGAAGGTATCTATTGGTACTGAAGGACGTTTGAGAAGGTACCAAACCAACTAGATACTGAAGGACATTTAAGAAGGTATCTGAACAGAAGTACCTAAGGTATGACGGTACTTAGTATGGCCACGTGCACGTAGGTAGAGTCAGAAATTGAGCAAAATGGTACTCTCTTGACTAGTAATTGGTGTTGGGATTGTTTTTACCCACAGTAGGGTTATCCTCAACTGAGAAACAATTTACTGTTTTATGATTAAAATAGCTTTATATGTTCCATGCTTGGAAAATGTTTATCCTGCAATACAAGTACTATAGAAGCTTATATTTCAATTACACTCTTTATTGAGATTTTGCATGAGAATCAATTATTTTTCTTAAGTCACTCACTGGGCGCAAGCTCACCCCATTTTCAAATGTTTTCCTTTCCCACCCCACAGGTAGCAGTCAAATCCTCTGAAGATAGCTCTGCATCTGCTCTGCCACTAAAGGACAAAGAGATTTGTAACCCGTTTGTTTAGGTGGTTTCTGTTCATATTGTACACATGCTACTGTTGTTCATATAGGGACTAGAGTTTTTGGGTTTTGGGACTTGTAAATCTAGTGTTGTAATGACTCTAAATATGTTATGTTTCTAAATTAATAAATTTTTGGCCTGAAGACATCTCACTGTATATGAGTTATATTTTGGTATCAGAGTTATTCAGTAAGAATTATTAGGCAGTAAGTGTCAGCCAAAGGGTTGATAACTGCTGTAGTCACGCCCTTCTCTAGGCTAAGAGGGTGGTCTGGGGTTGGATGTGACAACAAAGTACATTCAGTTTTATCGATGACAATTATCCGGCGTATCAGTTAGGAATTAAAGCTGTCTCATCTGTACAACCAAGAGAAAGAAGCCGCCTTTCACCATGAAAACTCTATAAATACCAAGTGCATTCTTCAGAGAGGGGGTTAAGCAGTCGATTACTTCATCACGTTAAAAGTTCATGCCTCTGTCCATAGTTCTCTTCCATTTTAAGGCGGACGCGAGGAAAAAGGTGTACCGATAGATCGTTCCAACAAGCTTGGAAAAGCACCGGAAGCTCCAAGACAGAGAGAGGGCCGACACCTGCAGAAGCGGGAACCTTTGTAGATCAGAATAAAAATTCAGTGTAAAAAGCCTCGGTCAGCAAGGAATTGCTATCAGGCTCTCTACCTTTATTTTCCATTATCATTTTGTACTCAACTCAGTTATAAGAATGGAATGTCTTTCTCTATATCTATTCACTCTCTGTTACTTAAGCACGAGTAGCTAAATTAGTTGAATGGGTTGAGAAGTAGTTAGCTAGCGTAACGAGGGAATCTTCATCTTTGCGATTATCTTGTTTATGTATGCTTCATTCGTCTATTAGAGATACTCAGGAGGGTTGTCTAAAGACAGGATCTAGACCTGGGAAGGTCAGGTCAGAATCTAGGTTTGGAAGAACTAGATTAGAACGTATAAACAGGAGATAGGCGCTTAGGAATGAGCACTATTTATTATTAACGCATCGCATGCATCTTAGCAATAAGGTATGATTGTATGCGGTCACCTTGCTTTCATGCATTTTGCATCAACGCATAGGACAAGAGTAGAGACTTAGAGATAAGCTCTATGGACATTTTGCATTCAACACATGCATCCTAAACTTAGGAGCATCGCATTTACATTGGGAAATGACTTGTTGTGCATGGTTGTAACATGAGCGCAAGGTTTGATGCATTCCCGAGTAACGCTAGCTAAAGATCTTCTCAACCCGTTTATCGCATACCCATTGCATCTATCAACGTAACTATCTTTCTCAAATCCGCCGCCTTTATTTACTTCTTTTTCATCAACGCAACAACACACCCATACTTTATTTATTTATTTGGTTACCACAAAGCTTTCATAAACATTACCAACGCAACTATTTTCACAAGTCCCTGTGTTCGACCCTGGACTTACCAGGAAACTCGGGGGAATTTACACTTGAATTCCGCTGAGGAAACTTGAGTGCACAACACAATCCATCCACGCATATCATCCATATTTCCATTTATAAAAAAACGCATCAACATACATTTGATATATGTTATAATTGTTATAATGTATATAGTATGCATGTTAAGTTTTTTTTTTTTTAATATAAAGTGTTATATTAAAGCATGATCATTAAGTATGAATGTATGTTATAGATGTATGATTCTAGGATTATAATGGTTATAATTTTATTTTATAATTGTTATAAAATAACCTAGACTGTAAAATCTATAACAAAGGTAAAAGTTGCATGCTCACCTAGGATTAAATTGGTGCAATTTCAATCGGCTTTTCTAAAGAGTTAGAATAGGTCGATTACTTGTTAAACAAAGAGTTATTTACTTACCCGGAGAGATCTTGTCTAAAGTTGGGGGTTCTTAAGATGACGGTTTACAGAACACCTCCTACCTGGAGATTAAACTGGCATCTAAGTCAAATAACCCTAGTTTTAATGAGCATGCGTGTGAGATATGAGGAAATAAAATTTGTTTATCACCTAGACATCATAGGTTAAAATCCAGTATAAGAGTTATACATGGATCTATCACCTAGACTTAGGATTTGTTTAATTTAGCTGAAATATATCTCCAAGTATTTTTTTAATATATACCCTAAACCATTATAGAACACTTCAGCTAGAGAGAAGTAGTGTACTTTTAGCTCAAGCGTCCCTAAGAGTTCACATCGTGAGATCCATGCAGGGCTTTGGGTTGTGGTTAGGAGCGGACTCCATTCGGAGAGTATTTGCATGGATCAATATCAAGGTGAATAGGGGAAGTAGTTCATAGTAAGTGGGTGAGGGATATATAACAACATATCCCACAGTCTCTTCCATTAGGTCGCACCGTGAGATTTCTATAATGCACCTGCATGTCTGCCCTGGAGCGACCTTTCCCTTCGAAGGGTTGTATTATAGGATTCGGAACACCACAAACTCAAAATATGGATAGGCTCTCAGATTTCATATTGACTTTCCACTTTCCGGAGCATGTTGATTCTGGTTTCTGAAATCCAAAAATGGAAGGTTACACTTACAAGAATTACTAAGATGTTAGTATATTCTCGAACAAAGTAGAGATAACTAAAGTGCTGTAAGAATAAAGAGTTATTTTGGGGTTAGCATCTAGTCAAGATTGTCTTAGTTCAAAAGAGGAATAATCGACTGCCCTTCGGTGGAAGTTACTCTAAACTTTTGAAATATCGTTGCAAAATATAATAATGAAGGGTACATTATTATTTTTTGCTAAATTAATTGGTTTCTTTGTGATTATAGTTTTTCTAAAAGAATATGTTTATCTTTTTCAGCATGAATAGCTCAATAATTCAACTCTTAGCCTCCGAGAAACTAAACGACGATAATTATTCGGCATGGAAATCAAATCTAAACATAATACTGGTAGTTGACGATCTAAGATTTGTCTTAACTGAGGAATGTCCTCAAGCCCCAGCCTCAAATGCTAACCGAACTGTTCAGGAAGCATACGATCGATGGGTCAAAGCCAATGAAAAGGCCTGCGTTTACATTGTTGCTAGCATGTCTGATGTTTTGGCAAATAAACATGAATCCTTAGCTACGGCTAAAGAGATAATATATTCATTAAGAGAAATGTTTGGGCAACCATCATGGTCCCTTAGACACGAGGCAATTAAGCACATTTACATAAAGCGGATGAAAGAGGGGACCTTTGTTAGAGAATATGTCCTGGACATGATGATGTACTTCAATATCGCTGAAGTAAACGGTGGACCCATTGATGAGGCTAATCAGGTTAGCTTTATCTTACAATCTCTTCCGAAGAGTTTTATACCTTTTGAGACAAATGCGTCTTTAAATAAGATAGAATTTAACTTCACTACCCTTCTTAACGAGCTCCAACGATTCCAAAACCTTACTTTAGGTAAGGGGAAGGAAGTGGAAGCAAATGTTGCTACTACTAAGAAAAAATTTATAAGAGGATCGTCCTCTAAAAACAAAGTTGGACCCTCTAAAGATCAAATGAAAAAGAAGGGAAAAGGGAAGGCTCCCAAGATAAGAAAGGGAAAGAAGGATACAGATAAAGGAAAATGTTTCCACTATAACCAAAACAGGCATTGGAAGAGAAATTGCCCGAAGTACCTTGCAGAGAAGAAAGCTGAGAAAATGACACAAGGTAAATATGATTTACTGGTCGTTGAAACATGTTTAGTGGAATATGATACTTCAACCTGGATACTAGATTTAGGAGCCACAAATCATATTTGTTTCTCGTTTCAGGAAACTAGTTCTTGGAAAAAGCTTGAAGAAGGTGAGATAACCCTCAATGTTGAAACAGGAGAGGTTGTCTCAGTTGAAGTAGTGGGAGATCTGAAGTTGTTTTAAGATAGATATCTAGTACTTAAAAATGTTTTATATGCACTTCTTATGAAGAGGAATTTGATATCTATCGCTTGTATTATAGAATTATTATATATAATATCTTTTAATATAAATGAAGCATTCATTTTTTGTAAAGGTATTCAAATTTATTCTACTACACTTGAAGGAAATTTATATAAGTTAAGACCAACTAGAGCAAATTTTGTTTTAAGTACAGAAATGTTTAGAACACTAGAAACTCAAAATAAAAAACAAAAGGTTTCTTCCAACGCCTATCTATGGCACCTAAGACTAGGTCACATAAATCTCAATAGGATTGGGAGATTGGTCAAGAGTGGACTTTTAAGTCAGTTAGAAGATAACTCTTTACCTCCATGTAAATCCTGTCTTGAAGGAAAAATGACCAAGAGATCTTTTACTTGAAAAGGTCTCAGAGCCAAAGTACCCTTAGAGCTCGTACATTCGAAACTTTGTGGACCAATGAATGTCAAGGCTTGAGGTGGGTATGAATATTTCATCAGTTTTATTGATGATTATTCAAGGTATGGTCATGTTTACCTGCTTCATCACAAGTCTGATTATTTTGAAAAGTTCAAAGAATATAAGGCTAAAGTTGAGAATGAATTAGGTAAAACAATAAAGACACTTCGATCAGATCGAGGTGGAGAGTATATGGACATACGATTCCAAGACTATTTGATAGAAAATGGGATCCAGTCACAACTCTTTGCACCTAGTATGCCTCAGCAGAGCGTTGTATTAGAAAGAAGAAACCGAACCTTATTAGATATGGTTCGCTCTATGATGAGCTATGCTCAATTGCCTGATTCCTTTTGGGGATATGCACTTGAATCTGCTATCCATATTTTGAATAACGTTCTCTCTAAAAGTGTTTCAAAAACACCTTATGAGCTATGGAAAGGGCGTAAAAGTAGTTCACGTCACTTTAGAATTTGGGGTTGCCTAGCACATGTGTTGGTATAAAATCCCAAGAAATTGGAACATCGTTCAAAATTATGCCTATTTGTAGGTTATCTAAAGGAAACAACGGGTGGTTTGTTTTATCATCCTCAAGAAAACAAGGTATTTGTATCAACAAATGCCACATTCTTAGAGGAAGACCACATTAGAAATCATCAACCATGCAGTAAAATAATGTTGAAAGAAATTTCAAAAGACGCTACAAATATACCTAGTTCATCTACTAAAGTAGTAGATAAAGCAAGTATTTCTGGTCAATCACATCCTTCTCAAAAGTTGAGAGTGCCTCGACATAGTGGGAGAGTTGTTCACCAGCCTGACCGCTATTTGGGTTTAGCTGAAACTCAAATCATCATGCCTGATGAGGGTGTAGAGGATCCATTGACCTATAAACAGGCAATGAATGATGTGGACCATGACCAGTGGATAAAAGCTATGGACCTCGAAATGGAGTCAATGTAATTTAATTTAGTCTGGACTTTTGTAGATAAACAAAGTGATGTGAAACCAATTGATTGCAAATGGATCTACAAGAGAAAACGAGATTAAGCCAGTAAAGTACAAACTTTTAAGGCTCGACTTGTGGCAAAGGGTTATACCTAGATTATGTGGAGACATGAAAATGGGGGCATCCTATGTAAAGAGTTTACATAAAACTGAACCATGAAATAGTCACTTTTACGTTCTAAATGTCGTTTAATGTATAAAACTAACTATTTCGTTAATTGATGACCTAGGTAACTTAATCTTAATCCTAAGCTAACTATGAACTCATGTTCACTCGGAATTATCCTTAGATCTGCATAGGTGAGGGCAGCTCATTATTGCTGGCCCAATAAGCCTCCCATTTCAGGGGTAAGATCAGGTGGATAACTGGGAACATAGGGTGCAAGACGGAATTCACTCCTACCTATTATGGGAATAGTAGATAGGTTTTTTCCTTTAGTACTGAATCTAGGTCTTGAACAAGGGGCCTCACCCTCTCCTTAGCCCGAGAGGGGTTCGGATGATAGGTTGGACCTTAAACCAATTGTTCATTAGAGGATCAGTGGAACTTAAGGAATAAGATGTAGTCTCAGGGGTAAAACGATTTTTATGACCCAACCGAGATTACGAACAACCTGTGAAGGATTAGCTTACTAATCATGGTAATATCATATGGACACAAATATATCTATAGTGAATGGAGTGCAACTATAGGACTATAGTGGAATGACCCGTGAGTTAACAAATGTTGATTAGCTCCATCTAAAGAGTTTAGCCAGCTAATCTCGGATCGTTGGAGCCCATGATCTATAAGTCCATTAGGTTCCCCTATTAGCTCATATCGAATAAACTTAGAATAGTATGATAGAATAATTCGAATTGTTCAAATTAGGTGAAGAGAGAGATACCGACAAGTATATGTGATATAGTGGTCGGTTTTTCTGTTTAGAGATACAACTTTAATATTTAAATGTGATTTAAATATCAAGAATATGAATACGTTCATATTCGAAAGCTCGGAAATAATGGAAATGGTCAAAGATGTAAAAAGTCAAAGAGTTAACTTTTGACTATGAAAAGTCAAACTTTGACCGATCTTATATTCAAAGTGATTTGAATTTCGAGAAAATGAATGAAGATTCATGCTCGGGACGTCAAAATTAGTCAAGACAAAAAAAATCATAAAAAGTCAAAATGTTGACTTTTCGGTCAAAGTTTGACTTTGACAAAATGACTATTTTGCCCTTTGACTAAGTTAGTGGGGAAATCCAAACTTTTGTTGGATAATTCCACTAACAAGATAGTGGGCTAGGTGTTGGCTTATAGTGGAGACATCAAGCCCACTTAGATAGTAGATTTTGAGGTGTTGGTTTTTACGAATTTGTTTCATGTAATTTTGCATGGCTTTTTTCTATAAATTTGGGCTTTCAATTTGGATAAAATACTTTTGAACATTTTGCCAAAATTGGTTTCTAAATTTGGGCTGGAAAAAATCACCATTTTTTGAGAAAAATTCAAAACCCAAACCCAACCCAAAAATCCATCTTCTATTTTCATCTCTTTCTCTCTCTCGGTTCTTCATCCATCGGGTCCCATAACCCGGTTCTAAGTCCAGAGGATAGTAGGTCAGATCTAGTGGTTGTCCCGTTCGTGTTCGAGTAGAGATAGAAGAGTTTTGGGAGCTTCAAAGGTAATATTTCAAACAAAAAAAACCCTAATTAATTAATTTAGGGTTGTATGTTTTTTCTGGAGTTAGAGTAAAATTGATCCTCATTTTCGCTACACATGCCTATTTTTCTAACAATTTCACTATACTAAGTAGGAGAGTAAAGAGAATTTGGTGGAAGAATTTAAATTAATTTTTCAAGAAAGCATTAGTCTTTTTCAATTTAAAAAACAAGACAATTTATAGACAGTGTCCATGCAAAATCTCATCTTGCACGTCTTCCACTTCAAACTCCATTAGCATGTAATCTCTAGGTGTCAAGCTTGGGAAATGCCACTCTAAAGTCCACTTAGTTAGTGGGAAAATCCAACAATTGGATTTTTCCACTAACTAATTTTTTAATAAAAAATGAAAAATAATTTTCAAATTTTGGAAATTATTTAATCAAAACAATTTCAATTAATTAAAAAATAAACAAATTTAATATCACATATTAAATTGTTTAAGACACCTAGCTTTGATTAATCACATTAATCAAGTTTAAAAAATACCTTCATGCTAATGATCAAATATACTCGAAAAAAATAATTAATTAATAAATAAATTATTTAATTGTAAATTATATCTCATATAAAATACAATTCTCCCTTAAGACCGAATTTGAACCTTTTAAATTCTCACTTCACCTAGTTCTTTAATTTTGTCTATATTGAGCTAGCAAGGAGACCCGATGGACCTTCAGATCATGGGTTCCAATGATCCAAGACTAATCGGTTAAACTCTTTAACCTAGTTAATCAACATTCGTTAACTAACAGGACTGTCCACTATAGCCTGTAGTTTCCCTCCCTTCACTATAGATATATTATGTGTCCATTTGATATAACCGTCATCAATAAGTTGATCCTTCACAGGTTGTTCATAACCTCAGCTAGGTCAAATATCGAAATACCTCTGAGTTACATCTTTTCTCCTTAAGTACCACTGTCTCTCTAATGAGTAATTGATTTAGGATCATAATCATAAATCTATTCCCTCTCAAGCTAACAAAAGGATGAGGCTCCTTGTTCAAGACCCGGGATCAACCCTTAAGGGAACAACCTTTCTACTATCCCTGAAATGAGTAGGAGTAAATTTCATCTTGCAAATTTCATGTCCTCAGCCATCTACCCGGTCTTATCCCTGAAATGGAAGGCATATTGAGCAGTGACGCTAGGCTTATCCTCACCTATGCAGATCAAAGGATAATCACAAATAAACAGGAGTTCATAGACAGCTCAGGATTCAGATCAAGTTATCTAGGTCATCGAGAAGTGAAATTAATCGATGTTAACAGTAAACGGTGTTAATACATAACAATGATTATTTCTTGATTTGTCTTACACAATCTCATTGTGTAGAACACTCCCGCACACATGTCTCTATATGAACGAACTGATCACATCATTTATGACACTACAACATTTGTAACAATCATAAAGCGGGTCATATTCGATAGTATCTCTAGAAATAGGTACCCAACCTAATCCAAGTACTATAGATGGTTTAGGTTATTTTACTCGAACTTGATCTAGTTTATGTCTCCACATAAAGTCCAAGTATTCATAACAATAGCCAAGGTTCGTAGTTTTATTGGATTTAGAGTTATTAAACTATCAGCAACACTTGTCTGAATAAACTTCATATATGTTTACTGTTAACAAAACTACAAGTGTTAGGACATACAACCCAATACTTTGGGCATCTCCGAGCTGATGATGATTCGCTACCTTCAACCTTCTCCTTGCCCTTATCTTGGACGACCACAAGTTGGGCCCTTTGGTGCCTTATGCGCGCCCTTTCTCTCTCCTGATCAACTTTTTCTTTTTTCCATTCCTCTTTCTCCTTGCGTTTAAGTTCAATGTCGCATTGGACCTTTTCCCTTTGATGCAACTCCTTCTTTTTCTTCTTCCTCCTCTCAGCTTCTTCTTCCTTCTTTAACTCCCTTTCAAACTGCTCGAAGGCAAGAGGAATGCACCACTCACCCTCGAGCTTCTTTTCGGCCTCTTCTTCTGCCAATGCGTTAACACGACGTACTTTCTCATCGTGAAGCCGTCTAGCCAAATCTGTTAAGGAAATGGTTAGGTGCGTCTATTCCAACTTTTCTTCTTTTTCTATTAACTTCCTATCTTGTTCTTCCTTCTTCTTCTCTTTGCGCTCAATGATTTCTCTGTCCACAAAGGACTCTAGGTGATTTACTGGAGGCGCATTCACTGTCTTCATCTCCTTATCTTTTGTTGTAAGTGTTCTTGAATGTTGGACTAGTGGGGTGATTGATGTGTCAACATCTTCTTCCTCAGAGCATTTTGGTTGGGCCCCTGAGGTGACCAGCGGTCTTGCGAAATTGAGGACTGGCTTTGCGTTGCTTGCTCTTTAGGTGGCATTGCCACAGATTCATCCACCCTTACGGTGGTTGATTCACCTTCTACAACAGAGCTCTCAGCCCTTTGTCTACGCTTCTCTTCGTGCTTGAGGGGCTTTTCTTTGCACTTGCATTTTTTTTCCGACCCTCCTTCTATCTTTCCTTTCCTTTCTTGCGCTGGGCCTCTTCTTCATCCTCATATCTTCTTGCTTCTTCTTTTCCTTTCTCTCACTTCTTCGTTTAACTTTTGTTGCTTCATCTGCGTCCCCCTTCTCCTTGGCGAGTTGCTCAGACCTTCTCTTCGACTCCACATCCTCCAGTACTGCTTTAATCGGTCCCTCATTGAATTTTGCTGGCATATTCTCCTTAGGATTAGTTAATAAAAGGACTTATCTTTGCGAAGCAGTGACTGCCACATCTTTTTGAGGCAGTGGCTAGTTTACCACTCAGGCCTCCGATAACCCTCCATCTCGTTCTATAGTGCTTAAAATACTTTCAAACACCTCCCTGTCATCATTTCTCTTTAGTTCACTTTTGGTTGGAGGCTAGGAAATAACCACCTCAGGACTGGTGGTAGGGCACTCTTCTTGCTTGGCCCCTCACGACGGACAGATAGCGAGGCACTAGCGGAGGAGAAGTCTTTTCTTTTAGGTTTTGTGGGGATTCGGGGAAGGAGGTTAGGTTGATTGGCCAAACAGCGGCTGGCAGCCAAAATGGTTGCCTCTCAAGCAAAAATAGGGGCTTTGGCTAGGGAGGAAGGTTGGGAAGAAGAGTTTGACGATTGACCGGCCATGGATTCTGACGAAGGCTGGGGGAAGAAGAAAGGCTGCGTTTGATTGACTGATGAGAATAATGCAGAAGGATTGAGAGTGCTGGAATGCTTGAAGGCTCAAAATGCAGACAGTGGATTAATGATGCCTAGAAACCTTGAATATTTAGTCCGTCCACATTCCCACGTAGACGTTCAAACAACTCTCATATGAGTTAGGAAGAAGATGGGCACAATGAATGCCCCACACATCGCAATAATTATCGCAAAACCGTTCAAAGATAAATTATCGTATTTGCAAAATCAAATTCTCAAAACAAAGACTGAATCAAAACTAAGTAATGAAAGCAGTAAAGGATAGGATAATAGATGTCTTTAAAAGAGTATAACATGTTACCGCGAGGCGCATCCATATGGCGATCATGCTTACCCGGCTAGGTCAATGGTTTTTTGTTGCGATCCACCAAGATCCCATAGTAGGGCTTTCTGCGTTAACCATTGACCTTGAAGATGTTGCTCCCGTCCTCGCTAGCTAACTCCACCGCTCCGTGTGGGAAGAAATTCTTGATTGTAAATGGGCCAGACCATCATGACTTCAATTTCCGTAGAAACAACCAAAGGCAAGTGTTAAATAACAAAACTTGTTGTCCAACTGCGAAGTTCATCTTACTAATTCTTTCATCATGCCATCTTTTTGTTTGCTCTTTATAAATCTTGGAATTCTCATAAGTAGTTGTGCGCCATTCAGTGAGTTCATTCAATAGTATCTTTCGGGCCTCCCCTGCATTGGTTAGATCAAAGTTTAACTTCTTAAGCACCCATTGCACTTTGTGCTCCAGTTCCAGAGGCAGATGGCAAGCTTTTTCGAAGACAAGGGCATGCGAAGACATCCTAATAGGTGTTTTGTAGGTTTTTCGGTATGCGCATAAGGCTTCATCAAGCTGCTACGCCCAATCCTTCTGTAAGGTGCTCACCACCTTCTCTAGAATAAACTTGATCTCCCTGTTAGAGACCTTTACCTATCCATTTGTTTGTGGATAATAGGCGGTTGCAACCCTGTGACTGACATTGAACTTGATTAATAAATTCATAATGATGTGATTAATGAAGTGTGTACCTTTGTCGCTGATTAATCCATGGGGCGTGCCAAATCTCGTGAAAATGTTCTTTTTGAGAAACCTAGCCACCGTGATCGCATCATTCTTGGCACAAGAGATGGCCTCCACCCATTTGGAGAAATAATCCATAGCAACCAAGATATATTGGTGGCCTTCAGAGGCTGGAAAGGGGCCCATGAAGTCTCTGCCTTAAACGTCAAACAATTCTACTTCCAAGATAGAAGTTAATGGCATTTCGTCTTTTCTGGTCATATTCCCTGTCCACTGGCACCTATCGCATTGCACTGCATGGGCGTGGACATCCTTGAATAGAGTTGGCCAGAAGTAGCCACTCTGAAGGACTTTAGCAGTGGTCATTTTGTCACACCCCCTCCCAAGCCTTAAACCCCAAGACCGGGAAGCGAACGTGAGGGTAACAGATAGCATCCTAAGACAATACTCATGTTCAATATTTCCCCCCATATTTATTACAAATTTTAATAAGTTTACAACATTCGTTCTATCTATCTCTACATATATTTAAATTTACTTTCTATTCATGGTCTGAGCTGTGCCCCGAGAGTTTACCGAATCCTGAGCTGGTGGTAGTGGGTGATGGACTCTTCCTTGAACGCTCCGCTTTGCTACCTGAGGAAAGGTTAAGAAAACATTTGGAAGAGTGTGAGCCACTAAGCCCATTGAGTGGTTCTTTTAAGATGAAATTCACTTTGAAAATCATCATTTTTTTGGGAAATCAATCACATGCCAACACTCGCATTATAACTCATGCACAGTCAAAGATATAATCATGCAACCAGTAATCTTTATCCCAAAAGCTACACGTAGCATGCATATCATATCATCAATCAATACAATCATCTATGGAAACCTTCCTATGATCCCAATTCCCGCCAATGTGCACATTGACTATTTTTATTTATCCCGCTAGTCATGCTTAGGTACTTGACTATATTTCCCATCGATTGTCCTCGACAATTATTTCCCGCCGATCGAAGCCGACATTATTTCCCGGCGACCGAAGTTGACTATTTTTCCTGCCAAGCACCTTTTGTTAAGCATGCTAACTATATCCCGTGCATAATCTCAGTTTCCATAGTCACACACAAACAATATCATGGAAAACATCATATTACCAAAGCATGTAATTTGCACCTACTTATGCATTTGTTCCTATATCAACATGTAGGGTTAATTAAATATTCATAACATGCATTTATTAATAGCCGGTGTAAATTTCACAATATATTTTACTTAACATAATTTCACAGTACACCTCTATTTATTAAAATTGTTTTATTAAAGCTGTGTAATATGTACCAAGATGATATATATTAAACAAGATCACGTAAATAGTACTGAGCATGCATTTCTTTCATAAACCTCTCAGTACTTAACAAGATCATCATACATCCTACTATGTATTTCTCTATTAAAATTATGTAAATATTCACAGTGGACTTAACACTTCCAAAGCTATAATATTCACGAGAAATAATAACAAACCCTAATACTTCAAAGCTGTAATATTCATGGTAGATAATAACAAACCCTAAATTTATGCAGCTATAACACTCACAATGCATACTGACTTATCAAAAGATGTAACACTCACAATATTCTCTATTTATCAAAGCAACATAACACTCACGATATATCGAACTATAAAGCTATAACACTCACTATTTTGCCAGTTTCCCCTTTCGTATTTTATTCCCTGCCATTATCGTTGTTTGCAAGGAAAAATTCCCAATTAATATTACTTCTTAAATATAATTAAAAATACTTCCTAAAGAACTACCAGCTTACCCTACTCAGACCAAATTGGAATTTGAGCAGCACCTCCTTCGAATTTCCTTCCTTCCAGACCAACGGCAGCCTATTCACTAAAAACTCACTCTCTCTATAGGATTTTTACTGTTGGAATTTGTTTTGGAATGAGTTTAACTTTCAGCCCGAGCCTCCTATTTATAGCTTTTCCCAGCTTCTTTCTATGCGACAAGTCACCATACAAATGGCTTCTCCTTAAGCTACCCACGCTAACTTAGGCTAACTGAGCTTTGAGTTGTCTAATTCTGAGTTTGCCAACCAAAATTACCTTAATTTGCATGTAATCTTAGCCATACACTACTTTCTTAAGTCTTCCTGCATGAAATCTCCCTTTGCTACATCAACCGCTTAATTTTTGAATTAATTATCCAAATTATTAATGAACGCGTCTAGCCCCTTGAAAATGCATTCGTCTGTTCAATCTCGCTCTCTCCACTCTCGTGGCTCTCGCTTTCTCTTACTTTCTCTGACTTTCTCGCTGGTTCTGCTCTCGTGGCTCTCGCTCTCTCCCACTTTCTCGCTGACTTCGCTCTTGTGGTGCTCGCTCTCTCCCACTTTCTCGCCGGCAGATCTCACTCTCTCCTACTTTCTCGCTCAAACCAATCTCACTCTCTCCCATTCTCTCGCTCAAATCAATCTCGCTCGCTCTCTGCCATTCTCTCGCTGCCTTCACTCTCGTTGGTGTCGCTCTCTCCCATTTTCTCTTCACTCTTGCTTGGCATCACGCGTAGGATAGTTGTTTGGTCCAATGCTTCCATCACCGCATGCCCTTCGCAACACGTAGACAATACTTAAACCATTGCGTTATTCCATACTTAATTCCTTTATCTTGGTTTCCCGCGTCTAAATTTAATTATATTTAATATCCTATGCCTTCCAAATTAGGGTTAGGGTATTACACCTTTGCCCCCAAAGTGTCCTCCATAAGGGAACTCGTGACACTGTTCTAGGACGTGTTGGATTACATGCTCAGGAACGCATCACCACATGATGTGATCTGGCCCCAAGTTATACAAGAAGGGGTCGTCCCAAAAGTAAACTTTTGCGTCATGCCTCAACTTCTTTTTTTTTGCTAATGAGAGTATCCTTCTAGTGTTTGGCCGGAAACTAAAAAGTTCACGATGTTCACATACCAGGGTTTATCAACACGTATTGTCATCAGCTTCTCGTCTGGGAAGCCATCTTCAATATCCTTCTCTTTTCCTTGAACCTCAATATTCTCCAACCGTGACAAATGATTAGCCCCTTGATTTTCGTACCCTTCCGATCTCTGATTTCTAAGTCAAATTCTTGCAGAAGCAGAACCCACCGGATTAGTCTAGGCTTCACATCCTTCTTTGCCATCAAGGTTTTGATCGCAGAATGGTCAGTGGATACCACTACGTTAAACCCTACCAGATATTGACGGAATTTGTCCAATGCAAACAATACTGCAAGCATTTCCTTTTCCGTAGTGGTATAGTTTTCCTACGAAACATTTAGCGTTTTACTAGCATAGTAGATAGGATGCAGGATTTTATCTTGCCTCTGGCCTAGTACAGCCCCCACCGCATAATTGCTAGCATCACACATTACCACAAAGGGTTGCGTCCAATCAGGTGCAACCAAGATAGGTCTTGATATGAGTGTATCTCTTAGAGTATGAAACACCTTGGTGCATGCTTCATCGAACTCAAATACTGGATTGGTTTCTAAAAGCGTACTTAAAGGCCTGGTGATCTGGGAGAAGCTTTGGATAAATCTACGGTAAAATCTCGCATGTCCCAGGAAATTCCTAAATGTTTTGACATTTACCAGTGGTGGTAGTTTAACTATTGCGTCAACTGATCTACCTCAATCCCTACCTTGGACACTTTGTGTCCCAACACAATGCCTTCAGATACCATGAAGTGGCACTTTTCTCAATTCAAAACAAGATTCGTTTCTTCACACTTCTTCAACACCTTCTCCAAATTTCTAAGGCATACTTCGTAAGTGTTGCCAAAGATGGAGAAATCGTCCATAAATACTTCTACTGATTCTTCCAAAAGTTCTGAGAATATTGGCATCATGCACCTCTGAAAGGTGCCTGGTGCATTGTAGAGTCTGAACGGCATGTGACGGAAGGCAAAAGTGCAAAACGGGCATGTGAATGTGGTCTTTTTCTAGTCCTCCAGCGCAATGGCAATCTTATTGTAGCCCAAGTATCCATCTAGAAAGTAGAAGAATTCATTACCCGCAAGCTTGTCAAGCATTTGATCGATGAATGGTAGTGGAAAATGGTCCTTTTTGGTAGCTTGATTCAGCTTGCGATAATCTATACATATACGCCACCCGGTCATAGTTCTTATAGGGATCAGTTCATTTTTACTGTTGGTCACGACAGTCATCCCACCCTTATTTGGAATGCATTGGACTGGGCTGACACAACTACTAATGGAAATGGGGTAGGTGACTCCCGCATCAAGCCATTTAATGATCTTTTTCTTGACCACCTCCCGCATGGTTGGATTCAATCAGCACTGCCTTTCTATTGAGCCTGCTTTGGCTTCTTCTAAGGGATCTTATGCATGCAGTAAGAGGGGCTAATTCCTCTGATATCTGACAAGGTCCAACCAATTGCACTAGTATATCTTTTTAGAGCATTTAGTAGCACCTTCTCATCTTCTTCGTTTAGGGAAATAGAGATAATGATGGGGAGAGTGTCATTTTCTCTCAGATAAGCATATTTGAGATGCACTGGCAATGCCTTTAGCTCCAATGTAGGTGGTTCTTCTAAAGATGGCTTAATTTTCTGCAATGTTCGTTTAGATAAATTCAGAGACTCAAAACCAAGATCAGTTTGTATCAACGCATAGACTTCTTCATTATTGTGTTGTTTTCAACCTCTTCCTTCTCAATCTTCTTTTGGATTTCATCCCAATGCTCTATTTGTAATTCATCTATGTATTGACAGGTCTCCATATCATCGAGGAATTTCAATGCATTGAAGATGTTGAATTTGACTTTTTGATCGTCAACTCTAATTGTAAATTCCCCTTTTTGAACATCGATCAGTGCTCACCCTATAGCTAGAAATGGGTGCCCTATGATGATAGGGACGTCAATGTCTGCTTCGTAATCCAAAATGATGAAGTCAGCGGGGAATATAAACTTATCCACTTGTACAAGTACATCTTCAATCTTCCCCTCAGGGTGCGTTATTGATCTATGTGCTAGCTGTAGGGTTACAGTGGTGGGTCTTGCCTCACCAATTCGCAGCTTTCTAAAGATTGACAGTGGCATCAGGTTAATGCTAGCTCCCAGATCACATAACGCGTTGCCAACTTCTTTTCCCCCAATAGAGCAGGGCAACGTGAAGCTTCCAGGGTCCTTCAATTTCTTGGGGATATTATTCTGAAATAACGCATTGCACTCATGCGTTAATGCTACTGTTTCATGTTCCCCAAATTTCCTTTTGTTCGCAAGGATATCCTTAAGGAACTTCACATAACTCAGAATTTGTTTCAGTGCCTCTACAAGAGGTATATTGATGTGAAGTTGCTTGAGGACATCCAAGAATCACCTGAACTACTTGCTGTCATCTTTCTTCCTTAGCCTGCTAGGAAATGGTGGGAGATCCTGCCTCATTTCCTGAGTTGTTGCTTGTTCTTCAGGGTTCTTGTCTTTTTGCGCAATCGGAACTGGACTGATGTTTTAGGAAGCAGGTTGTGTTATTACTTTCTCAATACTTGGTTCAGATGTTGGTGAAGTAGTGTTGTTTGATATGTTGATCGCAATGGTATCTTCTGTTGCAGTGTTAATAGGCTTACTACAAGTAGTTGATGGGTTGTCACTGGTGGTTTCTTCCTTCGTTCTTCTAGTTCCTTTGTGAGTTGATGACGCGGGAATAGCCATTTTTCCACTTTGCAAAGTCATGGCTTGGCATTGCTCTTTCTCATTTCCTCGAGGAACCTCTGAGTTGCTTGACAAGTTTCCTGGCTGCCTGTTTTTCAGTTCACTCGCAAGCTGTCCGACTTGAACTTCAAAATTTCTTATTGAGGAAGCTTGCGATTGAATCAATGCGTCATATTTTTTAATGTACTCTTTAGCAAAGATTCTAGAGAAGATGAATTTTTTGAGCTAGATGGTTGTAGGGTTGTTTGTTCTGATACTGTTGGTGACCTTGTGGTGTTTGATGGAATCCCTGAGGGTTCCCTCTATGCCCTTGATTATTTTGTTGCAGATTCCTTTGTCCTCCTTGATCAGTGTTACCTCCCCATCCAAAATTGGGGTGGTTTCTCCAGCTAGGGTTATATGTGCTACTGAAGGGGTTATTATGAATGGAGAATATGGATTGTTAGTAGCTAGGCAGACATCAATCGAATGGGCTTCAACACATTGAACGCAGCTGTTTGCAGCAACTTGTGTCAATGTATTAGCCTGCACGGCATTTTGGGTAAGTGCATCCTGGTTGATAGCCATGGTTTGAAAGAGAGAAGTGACTGCAACCATCTGCGTGGCCAATGAGGTCACTGTGTCGACTGGGATTATCGCTCCCTTCGTCTTTCTTTTTTCAGTAGTCCTGCCTCCGTACCCATCGTCAACCCAATCATCTGTATTCCGTGAAATACTATCCAAGATCACATTCACTTCAGTATAAGTTTTGTCCATGAACCCTCTGTTGCTGAAGCATCTGCAACAACTTGCGTTGTTCTGTTCAAGCCATTAGGTCAAAAAGAGATGAACGTGATGAACGCAAGGTTGATTCCATCTATGGAAATACTTCTTGGTTTAGTTAACACATTCTTCCAACCTTTTCTCGATAGGCAGAATAACATCTTCACTTCTTCTCTCACAGGTGAAGATGTCGCCGAGCATGCTTTAACTAAACTTAATTGATTACCTTAACACAGATTAACTCACTCGCTTAATTCTCCCGTTTTACCTAGGGGATTAAAAACACATCATGGAGAAAATGGATGATAAATGTATGGAAAGGGACAGAGAGATGATAATGATGACGATGATAACATTTAATTCTAAATATAAGCGTTTGATACATGATTGTGAATGAGGGATTAAAGAAGATGAACACAGAAGATGGATTAAAGAATAGAAACAAATACGGAAAGAGTGTCAACGTCTTGACACATATCCCGATCGGAGACTTGTGCTTGCCGGCATATGGATGTAATGGAGAGGAAAGCTTCCCTCTCAGGCTTGCTTTCCTGGTAGAATTGACCTTTTGCATAGAGCTTCAGCTTTAGGAATCAGAAGAATTCCTTGCTCGGAGACTCACTTTTCAGGCTTGTCTCGTAGTTCTCCCGGATTTACTCTGTAAAGTCTCTTCAGGCCAACCTCTCTCTTTTTCCCCGTATGTTCAAGGAAGCTATTTATAGAAAAGACCTTGGCTCTTTGAATTTGTGGTTCCACTGTATAATTCTGATAATTCCTGACATGGCGTAATGGAAAATTCATCTCTGTTCCACGATCAATCTGTCAGAATTACACAACAGAAAGCTGTACACTTGTCAAAATCGTCCGTGAATGTGTTGCTCTTCACATCTTCGATCGATCGCCGCATGCGGTGTTGTTTTTTATTACCGCATGCGGTTGAAATGCGTTGATCTCTAGAGTCCATGATCAATCGTCGCATGCACCGTCATTGCGTTGATCATTTCTTTATTCTTGATCGATTGGCACATGCGATGTAGATGCGTTGTACATTTTGTCTTCATGCCATTAACGCATGCGGTGACCTATTTCCTGCAAAATAGAGACTGAAACATTTTATTTCACCATCGTAATGGGGTTAGTGGATGCGTTTATGACATTTCATAATTTTCGTATTTCTCAGCCAATTCTTATACTATTGATGTAACTTTCCTCTCTTTTTGCCGCAATATCTAAATAAAACAGCGTAAATAACTTGTATTTCTACAAGTTGTCACACCCCCAAATTTAGATATATGTTTGTCCTCAAGCATATCTTCAACTAAGGTAATTTCGCTCAATTCCTATCCTAACTTTGCGTTGATTGGCTACTCCGAATGCTCCACCTCTACAACATTACTTAACAACGAAATTTCCTTCTATCCTTTAACAATTCATCAACATACTCTACTTTATTATTTTCTATAACAAACCTCTACCCAAAAATTCACTTCTTGTTTTGAGAAGAATGTTTACCTCTTCTTGCAAAAACAACTAGGTGCGTCTTTATGCGGTGGTTTGGTTTGCGTCATTTTATTTGAGACTGTTGATCATGGTTACACCCTTCATTTTGGCTTGCTCCCATGGGTGTCATGCGAGCATCCAACTATGGTTGTGTATCAAACTCAACTTCAACTCTTGATTTTCAGCCAGGTTTTACTTTTGCTGATCAGAGGAGTTGTCTCTTATATTCTTATTTTCTTTTTTTTTTTCTTTTCATATTGCATCGATCCTGGAAATTTACCTTCGTTTTGACTTGCTCCCATGAGTGAAATTTACCTTAGTCAAAATTTTGAAAAGAAGGTTTGAGCAGAGTCTTGAAATAGAAAAGGTAAAGAAGTGCTATTGTTATGAATTATCTAAGTGTTAGTCAGAAAGTGCAAAGTGTAAGCAATGTTACTAAGGGTATGCATAGTACTCATCATGGCAGTGCAATTAATAACGCAAAATAAAAGACAAGGAATATCGCAATAATTGACAAAGGATGAAAAGTAAAGAGGCTAATGCATATGGAAAGAATAGTTACTCAGTCGTATTAAAATTAACTAAGTATACAAAAAATTACAATCATCACAACGCAAAATTTAAGCATGTACAAAAAATCAAGGTATAGCTTCTATACATAAAAAAAATACTGAATGTATAAAAAAATGGCCACAAATGAAAAATTGCAGATTTATTGAGAAGGTGGCATACCCCCAAATTTAGAGTTGTGACGGGGGCTCTAGAGGAGGATTTTGCGGAGGAAATCGAGGAGCTGCTTCAAAATGCAGAGGTTGCTATAAATGGGGAGGCACCATGGGACCATGTAAATAGGCTGTCAAAAAGTTAAAGTATTCATGGTTGCGCTCCGCCATTTGTCTCTGGTTCAGGTGGATAGTGAAAATATTGCGTTGAATATTGATCAGCACCTACCGCGTCATCGCAATACTGCATTGCACCTCTGCATGGCTCTCTTGTAACTCCATTATTCTTCGGCAGAAGAAATCTTGTTGTTGAAAGAGAAGAGAACGCATCTCTACTAGGTCAGCAGTAAGAGTTGCGGTGGTGGTATGCGCCTGCGATGTTTAACCATCAACGGTTTGAGGTTGAGCGGAAGTGCCTTCACCCAAACCGTGTGGGTCGTCAACATGCGGCGATGGAGGTGAAAAATGCGGTGGAGATGGAAGGGGGGAAGATGCTGCTGGGGATGCGTTGGTTGAGTCGGGAGCGAGGAGAAGATTAGTAAACTGTTCCGGGAGTGGGGAAAGGGGTTCCATAGGTGGGCTTAGAGGGCGAATAATTAAAGGTAAGGGTCCAAGGGTATTTGGTCTTGCGTTGATTGCTCTTGGACTTTTTTCTTGCCTTTGTCATCTTTGCGTGGCTTCTTTGGCTTGGGCTACTACAACGCATTCAGATCGATAAGGGTCCATTTTAGTGGAAGCTCGGGGCAGTGAGAAGAGTCCTTGAGAAGCATTCTCAAGATCTTTGTGTTGATGAGACCGTGGACTTCTAGCATTGGCTTCTCTTCAATACCTACACCCACAGAGAGGCATAAGCTCGAAATTCTCCAAGGAAAGAAGTACTGGCCTCTCACACACCCTACAAAACCTCGAATTTTCTTTGTAATCAGTTGGCCCACGTCAATCGGTATACCGCGTGCTATGCAATATGCGGCCATTACTTGATCCCTTGAAACTGTTTTGTCATGCGATGTAGGGATGAGTCTCCTTTTCACCAAGTAAACCCAAAGACGCGCTTCAGGAAGCAGTTTGTTGGACGTAAGAGTCTTAATGCCTTTCAAAGATACCGACCACTGAGTGCCCGGTTGCATTAATGTTCTCAGTGTATCCTCCATTTGTTCTTTTTCGAGATCATCAATAATTTTGTTATCTAGCGCATCCGGGATGTCCTTCATCTTATATAATTCGTTGATGTACCTTGCGCTGAATGGCACTGTACACCCTTTCATGATCACAGCATCTTTGGTGCCATGGAGTCGTCCATTATAAAAAACTCTTACTATCGTTGGAATTATGATAGATGGGCATTGGCAGAATGTCTCCCACCCATGCTCCAGCATAACACTTGTAATTAAGTCAAGTAGTGGCGTTGACGCGGGAAAGAACCCCATCTCAATCATCATGTCATCATTTTCCTTCTTCGATGATGGGCGCCTTTTGGTCAATGCAGGCTCGCTGATTCCAACTTTTTCTTTGCCCTTATCTAGAGCCAACGCAAGGCGAGACTTTTGTCTCTGTTTGCGTTCCCATTCCTTGCATTGTTCTTCTTCTTCCCTTTCCCACTTTGCAACTTCTTTTCTTTTCTTCTCTCTAATGCCCTACACATTGGCTTTGCACCGTTTCTCCTTTTCTTCCTCTTCTTCTTCTCTCATTTCTTTTTCAAATTGCTCCAAGGCCAACAATATGCACTGCTCATCCTCGAGCCTTTTTCTTTCTTCTTCAGCCGAAATTGCATTGTTACAGCGCACCTTCTCTTCGGGAGTTTTCTTGCTAAATCGCCAGATGCGATGATTTGGCGCGCACGTAACATCTTTTCTTGTTTTTCCTCTTCTTCTCTTTTTCTCTTTTCCTTCTCCTCTGCTATGCGTTGTAAAAATTGTGGGTCACTTGTTGACCCTTGCGGCGCATTCTCCTTGTGACGCCGCATTAGAGGGGTAATGTCCGGATCCTCTCGGTCTTCAGCCGCAACCGTTCTTATATGCGTTGATGCCTCTTGAGATTGCGCTGATTCTTTTTCTTGCGGTGACACCCCCTCTTCCACCCTTGCGGTGGTGGGTTCCCCATCGACATCCGGGCTTTCCGCACTCTTCCTCTTTTCTTCCTTCTTCAGGCGCTTCTCTTCTCGCCTGCGCTCCCTCTTCTCACTCGACTTCTTTTCTTTTTTCTCCTTCTTTGGTCGGGCCTCTTCATCTCCTTCTACCCGCTTGCCTTTTCTTTTTCTTTTCTCCTTTCTTTCAGCTGTCTCAGGCTACTTCTTCACTTCTACCTCCTTCAAAGCGACCTTGATGGGTCCCTCATAGGATTCTGTTTGAACAGTTTCCTTAGGATCCGCAATGGCCAGGGCGCTTCTTCGCAAAGCTTCTGCCATATCCTCCTCCGAAGGCAAGGGCTGATTAACAACTCCGGCTTCGGGTAGCCCTCCCTCTTTCTCCATGTTGCTCAGAATGCTCCCAAATACTTCTTTGTCATCTCTTCTTTTCTTCTCACTTTCCGATGACGGTACTGGGAATGGGGCACTCTCCGTGCTCGACCCCTCTCAGATTTGGAGTGGTTTGGCTACAAAAGGTTTTCGCCGAGGCTTTCCGACGATTCTTTGGATAGGCTTCGGCTGGGCGGCGAGGCGGCGGCTCGCTGTGAGGAATGCTGCCTCCCTTGCAGTGACTTGGGCTGGGGAAGGGATGAAGGTAGGGAAGATGAATGTGAGGATTGCTTGGCCATGGTTTCGGTGAGTGGGAGAGTTGGAAAATTTCTTTGGTTTGAGAAAGAAATTTTGAAGGTCTTGGTATGCAGAGAGTTCTTAGGGTTTTCTTTTCGCTTGAAATTCAAATAAACTTCCTCAAACGAAGGAAGGGGGAATTTATAGGTTGGGCCTCGATGGGCCCAACGCAATCCTTTCATGGCAGGCTTCAAGATACTCAAAAAGTATGCCCGTCGCACTCCTCGAATTTATGAATTAGCAGAACAGGACGTCCTTTCATCTGTTAACTCATCATTTCCTTGGAAGCCTAAATGATTCGACTACTCTCTCGCAAAAAGAATTTCTCTTTTGTATTTTATTCGGACAGGCGCAAGGTTAAAGATTAACGCAATACATCCGTTACCACAAATGCATAATTGCAGAGGACGGGCAACAACGCATGCATTAGCGCAACACACCCCTCAACTCAGCGCATTTATGGAGGACGGATGCACGGTATTTCTACTGGCGTAACACTACCTCAACATAGTGCGTTTTTGCTAAGGACGGGCGCAGAATACATACGCGCGCAACACACCCCTCAACGCAATGCATTTGAGGAAGATGGATGCAAAGTGTATCTTTATCAGCGCAAGATGCACCCGTCATCGCAATGCATACCTGATGTTTAAAGTTTATTATTATTATTATTATTATTTTATCAACAACGCAAGTCGATAAGACTTTGCTATGTTCATTTTCTTTTAAGTCAATCATTCACCAAGAATTAAGAACAACGCAAACTATAGCAGAAAGGTAAGTAAATTGAACAAGGCATGGAATTAACTAACGTAAACAATAAATTTAACATAATTCTAAAGAAGTAAACTAATTTATGAAAGCAGTAAAGAAACCATTAAAGAAAGCGATAAATAAAGCAGTAAAGAAAGCGGTAATAAAGCGATAAAGATAGATGTAGTGATGCTGATGAAAGAGGTTCTTCAGAGTTACTGCAATAGCATCCCTGCAAGCGGTCAATCCTGCTTGCCTAAGTCAATGGTCTCCATGCGTCGTTCCACATTGCCCCCATAGTAGGGCTTAATTCTTTGACCATTGACTTTGAATGCGTTGTTTCCATCCTTAGTTGTTAGCTCCACTGCTCCATGGGGAAAGATAATCTTGATGTGGAATGGCCCAGACCAGAGGGACTTCAACTTTCCTGGAAACAACCGCAAACGTGCGTTCCTCGAAGAACGTCCTTTTGCTTATGCGGTCGTCATGCCACTTCTTGGTTCGCTCTTTATAGAGCTTGGCATTTTCGTAGGTATTCATTCGCCACTCGACCAGCTCATTCAACTGCAACTTTCGGACTTCCCCCGCGCTTGACAAATCATAATTCAGCTTTTTACTTGCCCACATTGCTTTGTGTTCCAACTCGAGAGGCAGATGACAAGCTTTTTCGAAGACCAGAGAATATGGGGACATGCCAATTGGAGTTTTGAACGCAGTTCTGTATGCCCATAATGCTTCGTCAAGCTTGGGTGACCATTCCTTCCTGAAGGTACTAAGTACCTTCTCCAAAATGGTCTTGATTTCTCTGTTAGAAATTTCTGCCTGCCCATTTGTTTGTGGGTGATATGCGGTTGCAACTCTATGGCTGACATTAAATTTGGTCAATAGGTTAGTGATGATGCGGTTGATGAAATGTGTGCCTTCATTGTTGATTAAGGCACAGGGCGTTCCATATCATGTGAAGATATCTTTCTTGAGAAATTTCGCCACCATGGCCGCATCGTTTTTAGCACATACGATGGCCTGAACCCACTTTGATACATAATCAACTTCAACCAGAATATATTGATGACTTCTGAATGCGAAAATGAGCCCATAAAGTCGATTCCTCATACATCAAATAATTCAATTTCTAAGATCGAAGTCAAAGGCATTTCATCCCTTCTGGACATGTTCCCTGTTCTCTGGCATTTGTCGCATTGCACAACATGGGCATGGGCATCCTTAAATAGTGTTGGCCAAAAATAGCCACTCTGTAGGACTTTTGCGGCGGTCCACTGCCCCCCAAAATGTCCTCCATAAGGGGACTCATGACAAAGTTCTAAAATGTGCTTAGTCTCATGCTCAGGAATGCATCGACGCAAAATATGATCAGGTCCGAGTCGATATAAGGAGACATCCCAGAAATAAAATTTGACTTCGTGTCTCAGCTTCTTCTTCTGCTGGTATGAGTAGTCTTCTGGTACTTGGCCACAAACTTTGAAGTTTACAATGTCTGCATTCCATGGAACATTAACGCATACAGACATAAGTTGCTCGTCAGGGAATCTTTCTTCAATTTCTTTCTCTTTCTTCTGAACCTCACAGTTTTCTAACCGTGATAAATGATCTGCGACTTGGTTCTCAGTGCCCTTCCGATCTTTAATCTCTAAGTCAAATTCTTGCAGGAGTAGTACGCACCTTATCAATCTTGGCTTTGCATCCTTCTTCGTCATGAGGTATTTGATCGTAGAATGATCAGTATACGCCACTACATTTGATCCAATCAAGTACTGTTGAAATTTCTCCAGCATAAACACCACTGCGAGCATTTCTTTCTCTGTGATTGTATAATTTTTCTGCGAATCATTCAACGTCTTGCTGGCATAATAGATAGGATGCAAAATCTTGTCTTTGCGCTGACTCAAGCGGTTGCATCCAATCCGACGCAACCAGAATAGGTGCGATGATGAGCACATTTTTCAGCGTGCGGAATGCTTCAGCGCATATGTCATTAAAATCATATTCGTGATCAATCTCGAGGAGCGCACTTCGGGGTCTTGCAATCTCAAAAAATTTGCGGATGAATCTTCGATAGAACCCCGCATGTCCCAGAAAACTCCTAAGTGTTTTCACATTGACTGGTGGTGGTAACTTGGATATTGCATCAATTTTCGCTTGATCAACTTCCAATCCTGCCTTTGATATCTTGTGACCTAGCACGATTCCTTCTTCAACCATGAAATGGCATTTCTCCCAGTTCAGAACCAGATTTGTTTCAACGCATCTCTTCAAGAATTTTTCCAGGTTTGATAAACAGGAGTCATAGGTGTTGCCAAAAAGTGAAAAGTCATCCATAAACACCTCAACTGACTCCTCCAAGAAATCCAAAAATATGGCCATCATACATCTTTGGAAGGTACCTAATGCATTACAGAGTCCAAATGGCATGCGACGAAATGCAAATGTGCCAAATGGGCACGTGAAAGTTGTTTTATCTTGATCTTCCGGCGCAATCGCCATTTGGTTATATCATGAATAGCCGTCAAGAAAGCAAAAGAATTCATTCCCCGCAAGTCGATCTAACATTTGATCAATAAACAGGAGTGGATCCTTCTTTGTGGCTAGATTTAACTTGCGGTAATCCATACATATTCTCCACCCTGTGGTTGTCCTTGTAGGAATTAACTCATTTTTGCTGTTGCTGACAACTGTCATACCCCCTTTCTTTGGAACGCATTACACTGGGCTTACCCAGATACTATCAAATATGAGGTAAATGACGCCTGCATCAAGCCACTTCACAATCTCTTTCTTTACAACCTCCCTCATGGCAGGATTCAAACGGCGCTGCCTCTCTATGGATCCTGTTTTTCCTTCTTCAAGACGAATCTTATGCATGCAATACGAGGGACTGATCCCTCGAATGTCTGCTAAGGTCCATCCCAAGGCTTTTGCATTGTTCTTAAGGATCTGAATAAGTGCTTCCTTCTTTTCTTTGCTCATTGAGGCAGAGATTATAACCGATAAAATGTTATTTCCTTCTAAATAAACGTATTTGAGGTGCACTAGTAATGCCTTCAACTCTAACATGGGTGGTTCTTCCAAAGATGGCTTAGTACGTTGCGTTGTTCATTCAGATAACTTGATTGTTTCAAAATCTGACTCAATTTGTATTGTGGCGCAATTTTCCTCCCACATTGTGCCAATCCCAAAGTCTTCTTCCTTCAATTCTTTTTTAGACTCGTGCCAATGTTCTTCCTGCAGCTCTCCAACATATTGACAGTTTTCCATATCACCTGGGTATTTCAATGCATTGAGAACGTTGAACTTGACTTGCTGATCGTCGACCCTTATGGTAAGTTCTCCTTTATGCACATCAATCAGCGCTCGTCCTGTTGCAAGAAACGGGCGACCCAAGATGATAGGCACCTCAATGTCAGCTTCATAATCCAATATAATAAAATCAGTAGGGAAGATGAATTTATCCACTTGCACAAGTACATCTTCTATTTTTCCCTCTGGATGCGTTATTGATCTATCGGCCAATTGCAACGTAACTGTGGTGGGTCTTGCGTTACCGATATTTAAATTTTTGAAGATTGACAAGGGCATCAGGTTTATATTTGCCCCCAAGTCACACAGCGCATTTCTGACTTCTTTTCCCCCTATTGAGCATGGCAATGTGAAACTCCCTGGATCTTTCATTTTAGTGGGGATATGGTTCTGAAAAAGCGCACTACACTCATATGTTAATGCGATCGTTTCATTCTCCTCGATCTTCCTCTTGTTGACAAGTATGTCCTTGAGGAATTTCACATAGCTCGGCATTTGTTCCAATGCTTCTACTAAGGGAATGTTGATATGTAATTGTCGGAGAACATCCAGGAACCTCTTGAATTGTTTGTTATCATCTTTCTTTTTCAGCCTAGACGAGAAAGGTGGAGGATCCCGTCGTACTTCCTGTTCAATTGGCTGTTCATTGAGGTCCTTTGCTTGCTGTGTTTTAGGAGCTGGAGGTTGTAGTGATTTTGATTCTGAGTCTTGCTAAGATTTATTCTTTGTAGAGGTATTTTCTTCTAAACTGGTAGTTCTATTGTTTGTCGTTGAGTGGTCATCATTGATGATTGAGTCATTGGCCTTTTCACTGAATCCAGTACTGGTGGCACAGGGACCGTCATCTTGCCACTTGTCAATGTCACTGCTTGACATTGTTCTTTACTGTGTGGTCCCGGTGCTCCCGAGCTGCTGAGCAACGTACCAGGTGCTCTATTCTTAAGTTCGATTGCAAGCTGTTCAATCTGCACCTCCAAATTTCTAAGGGAGGAAGCTTGTGATTGCTTGATTGCCTCGTTCTTCTCAATATATTGTTTCAATAATGTTTCCAAAGATGAGGTACTAGAAGAGGTGTCAGAAGAGGACGGTTGGTCGTATGGTTGTACACTCTAAAAACTACCTTGGCTATGATTCTGACTAAGGAAAACCGGAGGATTAACTCGATTCCCGGGATGACTGTTCTGATGATTACTTTGGCCCCTCTGGTTGTGATTCCCTCCCCAACTGAAAGTTGGATGATTCCGCCAACCAGGGTTGTAGGTGTTGCTGAATGATTCATTGTGAATAGAGTATATGGATTGTTGATTTAACGGGAAAAATTCCACTGAGTGCCCCTCTCTGCATTGAATGCAATTTATTGCAGCCATTTGCATCATCGCATTGGCTTGCGCTGAAGTTTGAGAGAGATGTCCTTGCTGAATAGCCATAGTCTGGAGGAGCAAGGTTATTGTGGCCATCTGGGCGGCCAGGGTGTTCATTGTATTAGCTGGTACAAGGGCACTTTCTGCTCTTCTTCGTTCCGAGCCTTTTTCCTCATACCCGTTATCTATCCACTCATCTGTATTTCAAGAAATGCGATCTAAGTGATCTTTGCTTCCATATACATCTTGTCCATTAACCCTCCTGCCGCGGAGGCATCAACAACTTCTTGCATTGAGATCCAAGCCGTTATAAAAAGTCTCCATCAGAACGCAATCGGGAATCCGGATGTGCAAACAGTTCTTCACTAATTGTCGGAATCGCACCCAGGTGGTGCTCAAAGTTTCATATCCCTTTTGTCCAAAATTCAACACATCCCTCCATCTCCTTGTGTTGACTGCTGGAGGGAAGAATTTATTCATAAACCTCTTGACCAACTGGTCCCATGCGTTGATTTCATTTGGCTCTAGTGACTGAGCCCACCTCTTTGCCTCATCCCACAGTGTATACGGGAAGAGATACAACCTAATTCCTTTGGGAGTCACACCAGGTATGGAGAATGTGTTGCACATTTCTACGAAGCTGGTCAAATGAGCATGCGGGTCTTCTCCTTGTAGACCTCTGAATTGTCCAACATTTTGGATCATTTGAAGCATGACCGGCTTTATCTCAAACCTTGCATTCTCCGCAACCGTGGGTCTTGAAATTTCGGGCGAGAAGTTATAAAGATTCGGCGCCGCATAGTTCCTCATAGGAATGTTACGGTCGGCAGCAAGAAAAACAGGGTCTTGCACTGGCCAATTTACCCCTTGATTCCCATCGGGCCTCTCATTATTATTTGCCATGTTTTTTCTTCGCGTAATTTGGTTCTGATGTGCTCTTGCGTGAAAAATACATTTGATCTCTGGGTTAGCTTAGAATTCTAAATCAGTTTCAGTACTCATAAACTGTCAGCCTGTTCTTCAAGATAAACAGACATTACAGCAGAGATCTATCCTGCAAAATACCACAAAAGCATTCAACACTAACCGTTACCAATCCTCAGCAACGACGCCATAAACTTGTGCATATACAAATATGTATGTTTTTTTTATGCTGTGTATGTTTTGTATCGCTTATGCACACTACTGATGGATGAATCATACAAGCTCATGTTGCCATAAACTTGTAATGATAAAAAAAAATTATTAATCTTTATCTTTATGGACAATTATGAATATGAATGTAATGCAAGTTCATGTCCCCAACTATTGCACTAATAAATGAATGAAAGTGCTCTATATGCATCAAGTGCTTTGTGATAAAGATATTATGCGATACTACATTCTAAGTGTATGCGTTGATAGTGATATGCTCGTAGTATGCAATGAAGTAGTGCATGTCACAAGTTTCCTCACGCTGAAACCAAGTATAATTCCAACGCAAGTTTCTCAGAATGATCTATGGTCGAACATGGGGATTGTTGTCATTAAATGTGATACTAATGTGATATGCGACCGGTAATAATAAAGAATAAAGAATTTTGATTTTGCAGAAATATAAATTGCGCTGAAAGTAAAAATGCATTGATAAAGTAAATTCCTAAACTACTATGATACAGGGGGTCGAGGACTGGCTGTGAAGTTGTATAAAAGAATCTATGAATGCGATGGCAAGTCTTATGAATGAGGCAGAAAGAGAATGAGTAAAGAGTAAAAACATGGCAAGTTCATCAATCACGTTAAGGACGCACTAAGGTTTCGCTTTCCCTTGGCGTACCTTTCAGTGATCAATCGCGTTCCCATAGTCTATGGTCAAATAGAGATGGACGTGATGAACGCAAGGTTGTTTCCATCTCTGGAAATACTTCTCGCTTTAGTTAACGCATTCTTCCAACCTTCTCTCGATAGGCGGAATAACATCTTCACTTCTGCTATCACAAGTGAAGATGTCGTCGAGCATGCTTTAGCTAAACTTAATTTATTACCTTAACACAGATTAACTCACTCGCTTAATTCTCCCGTTTTACCCAGGGGATTAAGAATACATCATGGAGAAAATGGATGACAAATGTATGGAAAGGGACAGAGAGATGATAATGATGACGATGATAATATTTAATTCTAAATATAAGCGTTTGATACATGATTGTGAATGAAGGATTAAAGAAGATGAACACAGAAGATGAATTAAAGAATAGAAACAAATACAAAAAGAGTGTCAACATCTTGACACAGATCCCGATCGGAGACTTGTGCTTACCGGTGTATGGATGTAGTGGAGAGGAAAGCTTCCCTCTCAAGCTTCCTTTCCTGATAGAATTGACCTTTTGCATAGAGCTTCAGCTTCGGGAATCGAAAGAATTCCTTGCTCGGAGACTCACTTTTCAACATTGTCTCGTAGTTCTCCCGGATTTACTCTGTAAAGTCTCTTCAGACCAGCCTCTCTCTTTTTCCCCGTATGTTCAAGGAAGCTATTTATAGACAAGACTTTGGCTCTTTGAATTTGTGGTCCCACTGTATAATTCTGATAATTCCTGCCATAGCGTAATGGAAAATTCATCTCTGCTCCACGATCAATCTGTCAGAATTGCACAATAGAAAGTTGTACACTTGTCAGAATCGTCCGCGAATGCGTTACTCTTCACATCTTCGATCGATCGCCACATGCGGTATTGTTTTTTATTACCGCATGCGGTTGAAATGCGTTGATCTCTAGAGTCCATGATTGATCATCGCATGCGCCGTCATTGCGTTGATCATTTCTTCGTTCTTGATCGATCGGTGCACGCAATATAGATGCATTGTACATTTTGTCTTCCAGCCATTAACACATGCGGTGACCTATTTCCTGCAAAACAGAGACTGAAACATTCTATTTCACCATCGCAATTGGGTTAGTGGATGCGTTTACGACATTTCATAATTTTTGTATTTCTCAGCCAATTCTTATACTATCGACACAACTTTCCTCTCTTTTTGCCACATTATCTAAATAAAACAGTGCAAATAACTTGTATTTCTACAAGTTATCAGAGAGCTAGGTTAGAATCTAGATCCAAGAGAGCAATATTAGATCTGCATAAGCAAGAGATAGGGACTTATAGATAAGCTCTGTTTGCCAACATGCATCGCATGCACCCTAGAGATAGGTTATGGTAGTATGCGGTCGCCTTGTATATGTGTGTGCCATTCGTCATTGCATAGGCAAGAATAGAGACTTAGATGTAAGTCCTATAGACATCATCACATATATCGCATGTGTTCTAAAACTAGAAGTCGTAGCATTTGCATTGAGAGATGATTTATTGTTGTATGTGTGTAGCATGATCGCATAACAATGAACGCAATCCTAGGAAGTGTTAGCTAAACCCCTTTTCAACCAATTCCCCCACATATTCATCGCATCTTTCGTATTATTAACTCTTTTCTCAACTATGCCGCATACATTTTATACTGCAACCAACAAACCAGCCAACCCCTTGATTTATTTGTTACTGCAAAGTGTTCTAAAAAATTACCATCGCATAGTGTTTTCTGTAGTCTCTGAGTTCGACCCTGGGCTTACCAGGCAACTCAGTAGGGTTTATACTTGGACCTTGTTAAGAAAAATTGCATGCACAACGCATTTTCCACCACCGCATTCTTCATCATTATTTTATCGCATAACAACACGCATCAAGTTTTTGGCGGCGTTGCCAGGGACTTCGACAATACATTGTGCTAACGATAATTTTCTGATTTTCTTTACAGCTTTCAATCTCTGGCGAATTACGACCCAGAGATTGAAAGAACGTTTCGACAAAGATTGAGAGAAAACCGCCAATAACAACAACAAGAGAGAGATAACATGGCGGAACAATCAGGAAATGGAGCACCAAATGAAAATAATGTCATAGGCCCATTCGGGACTATGTGTCGCCCAATCTCTACAATTTCTCCCCTGGAATCATGAGGCCCGCTCTTGACGGATCGAGATTCGAAATGAAACCGGTGATGCTGTAGATGATCCAAACTGTCGAACAGTTTGGTGGTAGGCATGGCGAGGTTCCGCACGCCCACCTCCGGAGTTTCATTGAGATCTGCAACACGTTTGTGTTCCCTAACATCTCCACTGAGGAGGTTCGACTAACTTTGTTTCCATTTTCATTGTGTGACCAGGCACGAAAATGGGCTTATTCTCTCGAACCAGGGGAGATTACATGATGGGGGCAAGTAGTACAGAAGTTTATGAAGAAGTACTTCCCTCCGACGGAGAACGCTAGAAGAAGGAAGTTGATCACCAATTTTGAACAGGATACTGACGAATCGCTCAGGGACGCTTGGGCGAGGTTTAAGAGGCTGGTAAGAGATTTCCTGCATAACGGCTTACCAGACTGCTTACAGATGGAGATTTTCTACCACGAATTAAACCCTGCTTCACAGACGACTACCAATGCGGCAGCAGCTGGAGGTCTGCTGGATAAAACTTATGATGAGGCCAAGAATATCCTTGATCGCATTTCTAAAAATCATGAAGACTTGAGAGAAAGCGATCAAAGATTGAGAATCAAGGACAGTGCGCGAATAACGAGGCCATCGCATCCCTTCAAAGTCAAATGACTGCAATGATGAACTTGATACAGGGAATCACAATCAATAACCTAGCAATGCATAGTGGGCAAGTGAATGCAATCAACCAGACGACCGCAAGTTATGCTACTTTCGGTGAAGGACACCAAATGGAGGAATGCCCGAGAAACCCATAGTCAGTCTATTTTGTGAAGAATAATCCGTTTTCTAACACGTACAACCCTGGGTGGAGAAACCACCCCAACTTCGCATGGAAAAATCAACAGCAAAATTTTCAATTAGTGGCACAAAAAGAAGGGCCACTCGGATTTTTCCCACGAACCAACAGTCCAACGCATAATCAAGCCGGTAGTTCGCAGTCACCGCAATCTTCCTCTTTGGAGAGTTTGTTGAAGCAATATATTAAAAAGAACGAAACAGTGCTTCAAAACCATGCGATGTCTATCCACAACCTGGAAATTCAGATAGGCCAGATTGCAGGCGAACTCAAGAATAGACCGCAAGGGGCCTTACCGAGTTCAACAGAACTCCCACGTAACCTAGGGGGTAGGGGAAAAGAGCAATGTCAATTGGTGACGTTGCAGATCGGAAAGACTGTGGCAGGGGAAAAGAATGAGCCTAGCCGGACTGCTCCAATTGCGCTGGAACCAGAGATTGTGTTTACTCGAGGCGAAACAAAAGAAAGGGAGGCGATGGAACCAAATATTTCGTCCACCTCAGAGCCGAAAGAACAGGGGACCGTAAGAATACAGCTGCCACCATTCCCCCAAAGACTCAAAAAGAAGAAAAATGATGAGGTACAGTATCAAAGCTTCATGGATATGCTAAAAAAGTTGCATATTAACATTCCGTTCACTAAAGCGATTGAACAGATGCCCGCATATGTGAAGTTTCTAAAGGATATGGTGACAAAAAAGAGAGGCACTGGTTATTATTTTCATTAACGCAATAACAACCCAACACTTATTATTCAACTGGTTACCGCAAGTTTTCATAAAAATCTCCAACGCAACTATTTTCACAAGTCCCTGTGTTTGACCTTGGACTTACCAGGAAACTCAGAGGAATTTACACTTGGATTCCTCTAGGGAAACTTGAGTGCATAATGCAATCCATCAACGCATATCATCCATAATTTCCACATTCAATAAAATCAAGCATCAAGTTTTTGGCGCCATTGCCAGGGACTTCGGCAAATAGTTGTTAATGGTAATTTTTGTGATTTCTTTGTAGAACTCTCAATCTCTGGAAAACTATGACCCGGAGATTGAGAGAACATTTCAAAGGAGACTAAGAGACCGCCAACAGCAACCACAATCTGATAAAGAAGAGATGGCGGAGCAGCCTAGGAATGAAGCACCAAACAACAACAATGTCATGGCAAATCCGATTCTGTTGTTAAATGATCGCAATAGGCCCATTAGGGACTATGCATCGCCAAACCTCTATGATTTCTCTCCGGGAATCATGAGGCCTGCCTTAAACGGAAGTAGATTTGAAATGAAACCGGTGATGCTACAGATGATCCAGGTTGCAGGTCAATTCGGAGGAAGGCGCAGTGAGGATTTGCACGCCCATCTCTGAAGTTTTATTGAAATCTGTAATACTTTTGTGTTCCCGAACATCTCTGCTGAAGAAGTTCGTCTAATGTTGTTCCCATTTTCTCTCTGTGATCAGGCTAGGAAATGGGCTTGTTCACTCAAACCAGGAGAGATCACTTCTTAGGAGCAGGTGGTGGAGAAGTTTATGAAGAAGTATTTCCCACCTACCAAGAATGCGAGACGGAGAAAGCTTATTACTAATTTTGAACAAGACGAATCGCTCAGCGATGCTTGAGCAAGGTTTAAAGGGTTGTCCAAGATTGTCCATATAATGGGCTACCAGATTGCCTGCAAATGGAAATTTTCTACCACAGTTTGAATCCTGCATTGCAGACCGCTACCAATGCGATAGCAGCTGGTGGTCTGCTTGACAAGACTTATGATGAGGCGAAGAATATCCTGGACCATATCACCAAGAATCATGAAGACTGGAGGGAGAGTGACTAGAGATTAAAACTCAAGGATTCTAACGCAAATAACGGTGCTATTATCTCATTGAAAAACCAAATGACCGCAATGATGAATTTGATTCAAGGAATGACGATCAGCAGCCCAACATCGCAAGGTGGGCAAATCAATGCAATAAGTCAAAACACCACAAGGTGTGCGACTTGCGGTGATGGGCATGTGATGGAAGATTGCCTGCAAAATCCCTTGTCTGTATATTTTGTAAAGAATAACCCCTTTTCAAACACTTACAACCCCGGGTGGAAAAACCACCCAAATTTTGCTTAGAAGAATCAGAAACAAAATTTTCAATTTGTGGCGCAAAAAGAAGGGCCACCAGGATTCTTTCAACGCAACAACGGTCAACAGAGCAACCAAGTAAGTAGCTCACAACAACCACCACAATCTTCTTCTCTAGAAAGCCTACTGAAGCAATATATCGAGAAAAATGAGATAGTGCTTCAAAGTCAAGCTACGTCCATCTGCAACTTTGAATTGCAAATGGGCTAGATTGCGAACGAGCTTAAAAGTAGACCGAAAGGGGCGTTACCAAGTTCAACCGAGCTTCCACGCAACCCAAGGGGATCAGGTAAGAAGCAATGTCAGGTTGTGACATTGAGTAGTGGAAAGACTATGAAGGGAGAAAGAAAGGACCAGAGTAGAACAACTTCCATCACAGCTGAACCTGAGATTGCGGCAACGCAAGAAGAAGAAAAAGAAAATGAAGCAATAGAACCCGAGGTTGCGTCAACCTCAAAGTCAAATGAAACAGGAATCGTGAAAGTCCAGTTACCACCTTTCTCTCAGAGGCTAAGGAAAAAGAAAAACGAAGAGTTACAGTACCAACGCTTCCTGTCTATGCTATAACAATTACATGTTAATATTCCTTTCAGTGAAGCGATTGAGGAAATGTCTGCCTATGCCAAGTTTCTAAAGGACATGGTAACTAAGAAGAGAGGCACTGGAAAATTTGCCACGGTGGCACTAACGCAAAGTTCCAAATCCATTATCCCACCGAAGATGAGCGATCCTGGGAGCTTCACTATTCCTTGCTCCATAGGAGGACTCTATATTGAGCAAGCCCTGTGTGACTTGGGGGCCAGCATAAATTTGATGCTGCTGTCAATCTTTCGACAATTAAATGTGGGGAAAATTGTGCCCACATCCGTGACTCTCCAACTGGCTGATAGATCTCTGGTTCATCCAGAGGGTAAGGTGAAGGACGTGCTGATCACTATTGATAAATTTATTTTGCCAGCTGACTTCATCACCCTAGATTATGAGGCTGATAAAGATGTGCCCATCATTTTGGGGCGACCTTTCCTTTCAACGGGTCGTGCTCAAATTGATGTGCACAATGGAGAAATCACTTTGAGCATAAACGGATAAAAGCTCAAATTTAACATAATTCGTGCCATGAAATTTCTTGATGAGGAAGATCTGGCAGTTTCTGAGGATGACCTGAATTTGATTGAAGAAGAAAAGTCTGATGAAGAGTGTGAAGAAGAGGATGTCGATGCATCCGTAGCTGCCTGCAATGCGATCGTAGCGAAAACAAACAAAGAAGAAGGATTGATCGCAATGCAAGAAGTAGAGCCGAAAGAAGAAAGAAAAATAACGCAACCTTCTCTCATGGAACCACCAACACTTGAATTGAAAACCCTACCAACACATTTGATGTACGCATTCTTGGGGCAGAATGAGAAGCTGCCAGTGATAATTTCCTCCACACTTAATGCAGATCAAGAGAATGCGTTGATAAGCATTCTCAAGAAGCATGTGCGAGCAATCGGCTGGACGCTCGCTGATATCAGAGGAATTAGCCCCGCATACTGCATGCACCACATTCGTCTTGAGGATGACCACAAAGCAACCATTGAAAATCAACGCAGACTTAACCCTGCACTGAAGGAAGTCGTCAAAAAGAAGATTATCAAGTGGCTGGATGCGAGCATTATCTATCCCATTGTAGATAGCACGTGGGTCAGCCTCGTGCAATGTATGTCGAAAAAGGGAGGAATGACGGTAGTCCCAAATGAGAACAATGAATTAATATCGCAAAGGACCATCACTGGATGGTGCATCTACATAGATTACCGCAAATTGAATGCGTCCACAAAAAAAAATCACTTTCCTTTGGCATTCATCTATCAAATGTTGGATAGATTAGCAGGGAATGATTTTTATTGCTTCTTGGATGGATATACTGGGTATAATTGGATCATGATAGCTCCTAAAGACCAAGACAAGACCATATTCACCTGCCCATATGGGACATTTGCTTTTCACCGCATGCCGTTTGGCCTCTGCAATGCGCCAAGCACGCTCTAGAGGTGCATGATGGCGATCTTTTCAGATTATCTCGAGGACTTAGTAGAAATATTTATGGATGAATTCTCCGTTTATGGGGACACTTATGAAGTCTATCTGGCCAATTTGGAGAAAATTCTGAAAAGATGTTAAGAGATGAACCTAGTGCTCAATTGGGAAAAATGTCACTTCATGGTGAAGGAGGGAATAGTGTTGGGACACAAGGTCTCCCGAGAAGGGTTGGAGGTGGACAAAGCAAAGATTGACGCAATTGAAAAGCTTCCACCTCCAACCAACGTGAAGGTTGTGTGAAGCTTCTTGGGGCATGCCAGATTCTATAGACGATTCATCAAGGACTTTTCTAAAATAGCAAGACCACCGAGTGCGTTGTTAGAGGCAGACATAAAGTTTGAATTTGACGACAATTGCCTCAATGCACTCAGAATTTTAAAAGATGCGTTGATTACCGCACCCGTCTTGATTGCACCAGATTGAACGCTCCCATTCGAACTCATGTGCGACGTAAGTGGGTATGCGATGGGAGCTGCATTAGCGCAAAAGAAGAAAACTATTTTGCACCCCATCACATATGCAAGTAAAACTCTGAACCCTGCACAACTCAATTATACCACCATTGAAAAAGAGCTCTTGGCTGTGATTTTTGCGTTGGAAAAATTTCGGGCATATCTATTAGGAACCAAGGTATTCATTCACACTGATCACTCGGAAATCAAATATTTAATGATAAAGAAGGATGCAAAGCCGAGGTTGATCAGATGGGTTCTCCTCCTTCAAGAATTTGATATCGAGATAATTGATCGGAAGGGGACAAAGAATCAAGTTGCGGATCACTTGTCCAGATTAGAAAATCTTGAGGTTGACTGCAATGAATCTGAAGTGAGTGTCGTGTTCCCGAATGAGCAGTTGTTTCGCATAGAAGAAATGCCCTGGTATGCGGACATCATTAATTATTTGGTTTGTGAACAATTTCCTGAAGATTACACCTACCATCAACAGAAGAAGCTCAAGAATGAATGCGGACACTATTATTGGGATGAGTCGAATCTGTATAAAAGAGGTGCAGACCAAAACATTCGATTATGCATCCCAGATGCTACTCAAAAGCATATTATCGCAGTGCCACGATTCGCCATATGGAGGGCACTTTGGAGGCCAATGTACTGCAGCCAAAGTTTTACAAAGTGGATTCTTCTCCTTCATTATTTAAGGATGCTGCTGACTACACAATGAAATGTGATCAATGTCAATGCACAGGTAACATTTCATAGAAGAATGCAATGCCAAAGAATACTATCTTGGAGCTGGAACTATTTGACGTATGGGGGATTGATTTCATGGGACCATTCCCTCCTTCAAATGGTTAGCACTATATTCTATTAGTCGTTGACTATGTCTCCAAGTGGGTATAGGCAATTGCATGTGCCGCAAGTGATGCGGCAGTAGTCTCCCAGTTCCTGAAGAAAAATATTTTCACGCGTTTTGGCACTCCCCGTGCCATCATAAGTGATGAAGGATCACATTTTGTCAACCACAATATAAAGGAGCTGTTGCGCAAGTACAATATCCTCCACAAATTGGCCACCGCATACCATCCGCAAAAAAATGTCCAAGCTGAAGTGTCCAATTGGGAAATTAAAGTGATACTTGAGAAGGTAGTCAAACCTTCATGGAAGGATTGGGAAATGAAGCTTGATGATGCGTTATGGGCATATCGGACTGCATTTAAAACACCTATAGATATGTCCCCTTATGCATTGGTATTCGGCAAGGCGTGTCACTTGCCTTTGGAGCTAGAATATAAAGCATTGTGGGCGGTCAAGAAACTGAATTTCTATTTGAAGAAAGCAAGGGAAGCGCGAAAAGTGCAACTGGTCGAGCTAGAAGAATGGAGGAACAACGCATATGAAAATGCAAAAATTTATAAAGAGCGCACCAAGCGCTGGCTGATCAACGCATATGCAGTAAGAACCTTCAAGACGAACAAAAAGTCTTGCTTTTCAAATCAGGTCTGCGACTCTTCCTAGGAAAGCTAAAGTCTCGTTGGTCCGGACTGTTCATAATTCGACAAGTACGTCCGCATGGCATGGTGGAATTATCAAATAACGACGGAACTAACATATTCAAGGTCAATGGGCAGTGAGTAAAGGCATACCATGGAGAAGACTGGCATCGCCAAGTCGACTCCATGGAATTAAGAAGCCTTGAATGAAGAAGGAAGTAGGTGGTCCCTGCGTTATCAGATGATGGCAATTTACCAGGGACGCAAAGTTTGGGAAAATCTCAAGTCTTCAGCTCTTTTCTCCACTACTCAGAATTATCCTTACTTTACTATCTTTTCATTTGTCACTTCTATATCTAAAAAAAAAAATTGTTTAAAATAATTTGACCCTCTCTTTGTTTTCCTTACAACGATCGAGGTACTTGATTGCGGAAATGTTATGCGAAGCAGCACTTATCTTATTCCATCACCGCAACCCAACGAAGAATGATCGTTGCAAGATGGATGCGTCAATACAATACGGGCGACAGCGATAAATTTGGGGGTGTACTCTTCCTTATCCTTACTTCAAAATTTGCGCTATCACATTGCATATACGTTTCAACGTTTTATCACCACATCCTCCTTGACTACCGCAAACATATCACAAGTAGATAACTTTAGTAGTTTATCGCATGTATTCTTGCCAAGTATGATTTCAATGATGAAAAATATGCTTCTATCTCTTTCGTATATACTAGAGTCAACGTAAATCTTAGGATAGTCACCTCATCAAATATTTCTCGAAGTTAGGGATTTTCTAGCTTTCTTTCAAATTTTATTTACAATGCATTCTATGACCATCGAATGACTTATTTTAACTTTTGGCAATGAGGACATTACCGTATTTTAAATTTGGGGGTGGGGTATTTGTTTTCGACCTTGCTATAAGTAAAAAAAATTGAATAACAACTCCACTGTCAACGCAATGGGAAACCCATGTTGATAAGAGTAAGTTGTTAAAGGCACTTACTCGTAGTTGGATGTCCGCATGGGGGCAAGCCAAAACAAAAGTAAGTCACCAGGATCAACGCATAAATAAATGACCGCAACTCCACTGCTAAGTTGATATGAGTTTAGTCTGGGAAAGAGTGCATTGTTCGTAGTTGGATGTTCGCATGATACCCGTGGGGGCAAGCCAAAACGAAGGCAAGGCACTCGGATCGGTGCAATGTCAGAAAAAAAATATAGCAATGAAGAAAATTTTTGTGCAAGGATAAATCATTTGACACCCCGGTGGAAAATTTTCTTTTTGAAATAAATCATGCGATGTTCCGGAATTCAATGAAGTTCTTTTGAAAGTTAAGCTTGCAATACCTAAGTCTTAGAAATATTTGAGGAAGAGATTTGAATAAGACTTAAGGAAATTCTGGCATATAGGATTTGAACGAAGTATCCTTAAGAAATCTAGGGAAAGAACTTTGCGGCTAACTTGCTAAAGAAATCTTTAGCTTATGCTTGAGGACAAACATTATTTAAATTTGGGGCTGTGATAATGGGAAAAAATGCACGTTATCATAGTACTAAATCCTTAAACAATGTCGGATTGTGTTGATGAAATATGTTAAATTGCGTCCATTAAGCATAATTTCCATAATATTGCGGTCACATGCGTCCAATGCATTAGAGCAATTGATCTTTATATTTTTGTGCAAAAGAATGCGTTAACGCAATGCAAAGAATGCGATCATAGGAATACATTAGTCGAGCACAACTTCACCGTAAGACTTTACATTGAACGCGCTCGCAAACATTCACCCAAGAAGAATCACCGCAACATGGTGGGCGCATGCGAACAAAAGGACAATTAAGATCGATGGGACAGAAAGCTGACGACAGTCGGATCCAAATTAAGTTGACAGCCGATAACGGTCACAAAGTACATCCAGCTTTATCGGTGACAATTATCCGGCGCATCAGTCAGGAATTAAAGCTATCCCAACTATACAACCAGGAGAGAGAAGCCGCCTTTCACCTTTGATGCCCTATAAATACCAAGTGCATTCTTCAGAGAAGGGGTTAAGCAGTCGATTACCTCATCACCATTACAAGTTCATACCTCTGTTCATAGTTTTCTTTTCCATTTTACGGTGGAGCAAGAGAAGAGTGGTGACACCGGAGATCGTCCAAGGCAGTGGGGCATAAGAACAGAGAGCGGGCCGACTCTCGCGAAAGCGAGAATATCTTTAAAGCATGAGTAGAAACAGTGTAACGCCTGGCAATAAGAAATTTCTTCAGGCTCTTTACTATACTTGCATTGTTATTCTGTACTTCATCTTATATCTATTCAATGGAAGTTCTATTTCTACATCTGCTCACTCTCTTAATACGCATGAGTAGCTAAACTAGTTGAATGGGTTGAGAGGAACTAAGCTAACATGATCTAGGAAGTTCATTGCTTGTGATTGTCTTGCTTTATGTTGTGCAAAATACCTCTTTAGAGTTACTCGAGAGAGAATCTAAAGAAAGAACCTAATGTCATGAGAGAGCTAGGTTAGAATCTGGACTCGAAAGAGCAAGATTAGGCTCGCATAAACAAGAGATAGGGACTTAGAGATAAGCTCTGTTTGTCAACTTGCGTCGCATACATCCTAGGAATAGGAATGATATTATGTGGTCGCATATTTGTGCGAATGTCATGTTGTCATCGCATAAATAGAGATAGAGGTTTATGTGTAAACCCTGTAGACTTATAGCTTATTTATCACATACGTTCTAGCCTTAAAAGTCGTGGCATTCACCGAGAGGTGGTTTACTATTGTATGCATGTTGCATGATCGCAAGGCATGAACGCATCCTAGGGAGTATTAGCCGAAACCCTTCTCAACTCATTCACCACATATTCATCGTATTTCCCATTCACCAACTCTTTTCGAACTCTGCCACATTCGTTATTATTTTTTTAAACGCAATAACAACCCAACACTTATTTATTCAACTGGTTACCGCAAGTTTTCATAAAAATCTCCAACGCAACTATTTTCACAAGTCCTTGTGTTCGACCTTGGACTTATCAAGAAACTCAGAGGAATTTACACTTGGATTCCTCTGGGGAAACTTGAGTGCACAATGCAATCCATCAATGCATATCATTCATAATTTCCACATTCAATAAAATCAAGCATCATTGATGCAAGGCAGAAATTGCAATCATAGGAAATCATTTGTCGAGCGCAACATTACCGCAAGGCTTTGGGGTAATTGTGTTCGCAAACATTTTCTCAAGAATGATTGCCGCAACTTGGTCGGCGCAACTTGGTCGGTGCATCTGGGTGAAAGGCATAATTAATCACGATGGGGCAGAAAGCTGATAACGGTTGAATCCGAATTAAGATGACAACCGCTAACGATAACTAGTACATTCAGCTTTTCGGTGACAAATATTCAGCGCATCAGTCAGGGAATTAAAGCCATCCCATCTGAGAAATCATAAGAGAGAAGCCGCCTTCACCCCGAAGCTTTGTAAATACCAAAGGCATCCTCCAGAAAAGGGGTTCCATCAGTTAACGAATTCACTTGTTCACCACTTGTTCACCAGTTAACAAATTCACCTGTTCACCAACTCAGGAGCTTTAGCCGGAGCTCTATAAACAACGTCATGGAGAATCTAATCCTTCTGGCTAACAATCGCAATAGACCCATTAGGGACTATGCATCACCAAACCTCTATGATTTCTCCCCAGAAATCATGAGGCCTGCCCTTGATGGAAGCCGATTCGAAATGAAACCAGTGATGTTGCAGATGATCCAGACTGCAGGACAATTCGGAGGCCGGTGTGGCGAGGACCCGCACGCCCACCTCCATAGCTTTATCAAAATATGCAATACTTTTGTTTTCCCGAAGATCTCTGCCGAAGAAGTTCGACTAACTTTGTTCCCATTTTCTCTTTGTGATCAGGCAAGAAAATGGGTGTATTCTCTCAAACCGGGGGAGATAACTTCGTGGGAACAAGTGGTGGAAAAGTTTATGAAGAAGTATTTCCCACCAACCGAGAATGCTAGGAGAAGGAAATTAATAGCAAATTTTGAACAAGAAGATGACGAATCGCTCAGCGATGCCTGGGCGAGGTTCAAGCTGCTGGTAAGAGATTATCCACATAATGGCTTACCAGACTGCCTGCAGATGGAGATCTTTTACCAAGGACTGAATTCCTCTTCGCAGACTGCTGCCAATGCGGCAGCTGCTGGTGGTCTGCTTGAAAAAACATATGAGAAGGCAAGGAGTATACTGATAGCATTTCCAAAAATCACGAGGATTGGCGGGAAAGCGATCAAAGATTAAGAATAAAAGATAATGACGCAAACAATTTGGCCATCGCATCCCTACAAAATCAAATGACTTCGATGATGAGTTTGATACAAGGCATCGCAATTAATAACACGGGAGCGAAGAAAAGGCAGGTCAACGCAATTGCTCAAACGACCGCAAGTTGTGTCATTTGTGGAGATGCTCACTTGATGGAAGAATGCCCAGCAAACCCGCAGTCGGTATGCTTCATGAGAAATAATCCCTACTCTGATACATACAACCCCGGGTAGATGAACCACCCAAATTTCGCATGGAAAAATCAACAACAAAGCTTTCAATCTGTGGCACAAAAAGGAGGGCCACCTGGATTTTTCCCACGAAATGATGGTCAGACGAGCAATCAGGCCAGTAGTTCACAACCACCTCAATTCTCGTCCTTAGAGAGTTGTTGAAGCAGTATATTGAGAAAAATGAATCAGTGCTTCAGAATCAAGCAACATCCATTCAAAATCTACAGATTCAGCAAGGACAAATTGCGGGCGAACTAAAAAATAGACTGTAAGGAGCGTTGCCAAGCTCAACTGAGCTCCCTCGCAATGCTGGGGTGTACCAGGAAGGAAAAATCCTTAGCAGTCTCTGTGCTAAGCGACAAAATGACTGCAGAAGTAAGGGAGGAACCCATCGCAACCAACTTGAATGTAGGGACAACTGAGATCCCGTTGACTTATAATTCGAAAAAGCCCGAGAAAATGAACCCCGAAGTTTCGTCCACCCTCAAGCCTTCAGAACATGAGCCAGAAGAAGTCCAGCTACCACCAGCTCCTCAAAGATTGAAAGAGGAACAAAATGATGAAGAAAAGATCACAACAGTGGCCGCAACGCAAAATGTTATGATCCCACCAAAAATGGGCGACCCAGGAATCTTTACGATACCATGTTCCATTGGAGGGGTCTACAGTGGCCAAGCGATATGTGATCTTAGGGCAAGCATAAACATAATACCATTATCAATCTTCCAACGATTGAGTATTGGCACACTCACACCCGCGACAGAGACTCTCCTACTTGTGCACAGATCCTGAATACATCCTGAAGGAGAGTTGAAAAATACCGCAATCTCAATTGATAAATTCCTCTTGCCGACTGACTTCCTTATTTTTTATTATAAAGTGGACGAAGATGCACCCATCATATTGGGACGACCTTTCCTTTCGACCAGTCACGCTCAAATTGATGTGCGCAAGGGGGAGATCATAATGAACATTCATGGGGAAAATCTCTGGATTAAGGCAGTCAAGATCCCAGAAGACAAAGAAAAGAGAGAAAAGCCACCATGGATGTGAACAGACCAACCTAGAATAAGCAGTCCCTGAGTTACGATATAACTCAACCTCATCAGGGACGCAATCCTTTTGAATATCCTTTCCTGCATCAATACTTCATGAATTTTTATCATCCTGTTATTTATTATCGCAATTACCTTTTTGTTACCAGCACCTTTCTTATTCTAAAAAAAATTGCGGTAAAAGAATGTTATTTTGTGTAAACTTATTTGAGCCTCTCTCTATTTTTCTTGCAACGATTGAGGCGCTGGATTGCGGAGGTATTACACGAAGAAGCAACTTATCTCATTCCATCACCGCAATCCAAAGAAGATAGATTGCCGCAAAGAAGGATGCATCAATACACAATGCAGGCGACAATGCAAATTTGGGGGTTGTATTCTTCTTTCACTTTTTTTTTCAAATTTCGCACCATCACATCACATTTTTGTTTTAAAAAATTTTATCACCGCATCCTCTTTGATTACCGCAATCATTTGACATGGATAAATTTAGTAAGTTACCGCATGTTGTTTCTTTGCCAATTATGAATTCAATGATGAAAAACATACTTCTATTCCTTTTGTATATACTAGAGTCAACCTAATTTTAAGATAGTCACCTCATGAAATATTTCTAGAAGTTAGGGGTCTGTTAGCTTTCTTTCAAACTCTCTTTACGAAGCTTTCTAAGAACATCGCATGACTTCTTTCAATCTTTTGGCAATGAGGACATTGCCGCATTTTAAATTTAGGGGTGAGGTATTTATTTTTGACCTTGCTATTTTTAAATAATAATAATAATAATAATAAATTGAGAATAGCAACTTCACTGTCAACACAATGGAGAAACTCATGTTTATAAGAGTTAAGTTGAGAAGGACACTTATCCATAGTTTGATGTCTGCATGACACACGTGGGGGCAAGCCAAAACGAAAGTAAGTCGCCAGGATCAACGCATGAATAAATGACCGCAACTCCGCTGCCAAGTAGGTATGAGTTTAGTCTGAGAAAGAGTGTATTGCTCGTGGTTGGATGTCTGCATGACACACGTGGGGGCAAGCTTAAACGAAGGCAAGGCACTTGGATCAGCGCAAGGTCAGAAAAAAAAATAATGTCAAGAAATATGCAAGGATAAAAAAATCCATTGACACACCGGTAGAAAAGTTTTCTTTTTGAAATAAATCATGCGATGTTCCGGAATTTAGTAAAGTTCTTTTGAAGGTTAAGCTTGATATCCCTAGATCTTAGAAATATTTTAAGAAGAGACTTGAATAAGACTTAAGGAAATTTTGGTGTATAGGAGTTGAATGAAGTATCCTTGAGAAATCTAGGAAAAGAATATTGTGGTCAACTTGCTAAAGGAAATCTTTAGCTAATGCTTGAGAACAAGCATTGTTTAAATTTGGGGGTGTGATAACGGGCAGAAATGCACGTTATCATAGTGCTAAGTTCTTAAATAATACTGGCTTGCGTTGATAAAATGTGTTAGATTGCGTCTAAAAAGCATTAAGTTTATTACATTGTGGTTGCATGCGTTCATGGCATAGGAATAGTTGATTTTTGTTTTTTTATGCAGAATATGCGTTGATACAAGGCGGAAATTGCGATCATTAGAAATCATTGGTCAAGCGCAGCATTACCGCAAGGCTTTGCGGTGATTGTGTTTGCAAACATTTTCTCAAGAAGGATTGCCGCAACTTGGTCGGCTCAACTTGGTGGGCACATCTGGGTGAAAGGCATAATCAATCACGATGGGACAGAAAGCTGATAATGGTCGAATCCGAATTAAGCTGACAGCCGCTAACGATAACCAGTACATTCAGCTTTTCAATGACAAATATTCATCGCATCAGTCAGGGAATTAAAGTCATCCCATCTGAGCATTCATAAGAGAGAAGCCGCCTTCACCACGAAGCTCTATAAATACCAAAGGCATCCTTCAGAAAAGGGGTTTTACCAGTTAACGAATTCACATGTTCACCAACTTAAGAGCTTTGGTCGTGTTCATAGTTTTCTTTTATTTTTAAGTGGAGTAAAGGAAGATAGAGGCACCAAAAGATCGCTCAGGGCAACTCGAGAGAGAACCCAGAGGCGTAAAAGCAAAGAGTGGGCCGACTCTCGCGAGAGCAAGATTATCTTTTGAACATGAGTAGAAAGACATGTAAAAGCCTAGGTAGCAAGAGATTGCTACCAGGCTCTTTATTCTATTCTTGCATTGTTGTTTTGTACTTCATCTTTAGATTTATACAATGGAAGTTCTTATTCTACATCTGTTCACTCTCTTCGCACGCATGAGTAACTAAACTTGTCGAATGGGTTGAGAAGAACTAAGCTAACATGACCTAGGAAGTTCATTGCTTGCGATTATCCTGTGTTATGTTGTGCCAAATATCCCTTTAGAGCTACTCGAGAAAGAGTCTAAAGAAAGAACCTAACTCGAGAGAGCTAGGTTAGAATCTAGACTCGAGAGAGCAAGATTAGAACTGCATAAACAAGAGATAGGGATTTAGAGATAAGTTCTATTTGCCAACATGCATCGGATGCACCCTAGAGATAGGTACGATATTATGTGGTCCCCTTATTTGTTTGTGTGTCATTTTATCATCGCATAAATAAGAATAGAGGCTTATGTGTAGGTTCTATAGACTTATCGCATATATCGTATGCGTTCTAGCCTTAGAACTGTGGAATTCGCATCGAGAGGTGGTTTACTGTTGTATGCATGTTACATGATCGCATAGCATGAACGCATCCTAGGAAGTGTTAGCCAAAACTTTTCTCAGCCCATTCACCGCATACTCATCGCATCTTCCGTTTTATCAACTCTTTTCAAACTCCACCGCATTTATTTATTTTCATTACCGTCAACAACAACATTAACAACTATTGATTTATTTGGTTATCACAAAGTTTTCCTAAAAATTACCACCGCAACCTATTTTCCCAAGTCTCTGAATTCGACCCTGGACTTATGTAACTGAAATCTATAATTCCTTATTATGCATGCACTATGATGATAGATAATGTGCTACAAGCTCATGTCCCCAGAAACGGCGCTATAAACTTGATGACTGAAATTTGATCTTTATCTAACTCTAACGCGTGACTTGTGAATGAAATGAATGATGTGCTATATGCACTCAAGTGTTTTGCGATAAAGACATTTTATGTGATACTATGTTCTAAGTGTATGCGTTGATAGTGATATGCTCGTAGTATGCGATGAAGTAGTGCATGTCACAAGTTTCCTTGCGCTGAAACCAAGTATAATTCCAACGCAAGTTTCTCAGAGTGATCAAAGGTCGAACACGGTGATTGTTGTCATTAAATGCGATACTTATGTGATACATGGGACCAATTTTAATAATGAATAAAGAATTTTTGTTTGTACAGAAATATAAATTGCGCTAAAAGTAAAAATGCGTTGATAAAGTAAAATGCATTATAAAGTAAAGATGTGTTGATAAAGTAAATTCCTAAACTACTATGATACATGATACTGGGGTTGAGGACTGACTGTGAAGTTGTAAAAAAGTGTCGATGAATGTGATGGCAAGTCTTATGAATGAGGCAGAAAGAGAAAGAGTAAAAAGTAAAAACATCGCAAGTTTATCAATCGCATTAAGGACGCAACTAAGGTTCCGCTTTCCCTTGGCATACATCTCTCAGTGATTATCCGCGTTCCCATATGCCTATGGTGAAACAGAGATGAACGTGATGAATGCAAGGTTGTTTCCATCTCTGGAAATACTTCTCGCTTTAGTTAACGCATTCTTCCACCTTCTCTCGATACGCGGAATAACATCTTCACTTCTACTCTCACAGGTGAAGATGCCATCGAGCATGATTTAGCTAAACTTAATTGATTCCTTACCACAAATTGACTCACTCGCTTAATTCTCGCTTTTTACCCCAGGGATTAAGAACACATCATGGAGAAAATGGATGATAAATGCATGGAAAGAGGTAGAGAGATGACAATGATGGCAGTGATAATATTTAATTCTAAAATTAAGCGTTTGATACATGTTTGTGAATGAGGGATTAAAGAAGATGAATACAGAAGATGAATTAGAGAATAGAAACAAATACAGAAAGAGTGTCAATGTCTTGACATAGATCCCGATCGGAGACTTGTGCTTGCCGGCGTATGAATGTGGTCGAGAGGAAAGCTTCCTTCTCAGGCTTGCTTCCCTGGTAGAATTGATCTTTTGCACAGAGCTTCAGCTTCGAGAATCGAAAGAATTCTTTGCTCGAAGACTCACCTCTTGGCCTTGTCTCGTCGTTCTTCCGAATTTACTCTGTAAGTTGCTTCAGACCAGCCTCTCTCCTCGTATCAATATATGCATCTATATCTTTTCAGCGAATTTGAAGAAGCTATTATAGGCGAGACCTTGGCTCTTTGAATTTGTGGTCCCCACTGTCTAATTATGGTAGTTTCTGAAATGGCAGAATGGAAAATTCCTTTCCGTTTCACGATCAATCAATCAGAATTGTACAACTAAAAGATGTACACTTGTCAGAATCGTCCGCGAATGCGTTGCTCTTCACATCTTCGATCTATCGCCACATGCGGTGTTGTTTTTTATTACCGCATGCGGTTGAAATGCGTTGATTGCTAAAGCTCATGATCGATTGTCGCATGCGCCGTCATTGCATTGATCATCTCTTCGTTCTTGATTAATGGGCGCATGTGATATAGATGCGTTGTAAATTTTGTCTTCAAGCCATTAACACATGCGGTGACCTATTTCCTGCAAAACAGAGACTGAAACATTCTATTTCACCATCGCAATGGTGTTAGTGGGTGTGTTTACGACATTTCATAATTTTCGTATTTCTTAACCAATTCTTATACTATCAACGCAACTTTCCTTTCTTTTTGCCGTAATATCTAAATAAAACAGCATAAATAACTTGTATTTCTACAAGTTAACATAACCCCAAATTTAGATATATGCTTGTCCTCAAGCATATCTTCTACTAAGGCAATTTCGCTCAATTCTTATCCTAACTTTGCGTCGATTGGTTGCTCCGAATGCTCCACCTCTACAACATTACTTAACAATGCAATTCCCTTCTATCCTTTAATAATTCATCAACATGCTCTACTTTATTCTTTTATACAACAAACCTCTACTCAAAAATTCCCTTCTTGTTTTGAGAAGAATGTTTACCTCTTATTGCAAAAACAACTAGGTGCGTCTTTATGTGGTGATCTGATTTGCATCATTTTATTAGAGACTATTGATCATGGTTACACCCTTCGTTTTGGCTTGCTCCCACGGGTGTCATGCGAGCATCCAACTACGGTGGTGTACCAATCTCAACTTCAACTCTTGATTTTCAACTAAGTTTAACTTTTGCTGGTCAGAGAAGTTGTCTCTTGTATTCTTATTTTTCTCTCTTTTTTTTCATATTGCGTCGATCTTGGAAACCTACCTCGTTTTGACTTACTCTCATGGGTGACATGCGAACATCCAACTACGAGCAGGTTCCTTTCACGACTTAACTCTTATCAGGTTGGGATTTTCCCTTGCGCTGACATTGGAGTTTTTATGAGATATATATATATATATATATATTGATAACGAACGCATTTTCCTGATAATGACCGCATCTGCTCAAACCTTCCCCACACCCAAATTTAGAGATGTGCAAGGTCCTCATTGCATTGTTTTGGATAGAATAGACAAAACACTTAGTCAAAATTTTGAAAAGAAGATTTGAGCAGAGTCTTAAAGTACAAAAGGTAAAGCAGTGCTATTGCTATAAATTATCTAAGTGTTAGCCAGAAAGTGCAAAGTATAAGAAATATTGCTAAGGGTATGCATATTACTTATCATGGCAGCGCAATTAATAATGCAACATATAAGATAAAGAACATCGCAATAATTGAAAAATGATGATAAGTAAAGAGGCTAACGCATACGGAAAGAATAGTTACTTAGTTGAATTAAAATTAACTAAGTATACAAAGAATTACAAATATCGCAACCCAAAATTGAAGTATGTACAAAAAATCATGGTATAGCTTCTATACATAAAAATAATGAAATGAATAAAATAAAAGAATGACCGCAACGAAAAATTGCAGATTTATTGAGAAGGTGGCACACCCCCAAATTTAGAGTTGCGGCGGGGGCTCTGGTGGAGGATTTTGTAGAGGAACTCGAGGAGCTTCTTCAAAATGCAGAGGTTGCTGTAAATGCGGATGCACCATGGGACCATGTAAATAGGCTGTTAAAAAGTTAAAGTACTCATGGTTGCGCTCTGACATTTGCCTTTGGTTCAGGTGGATCGTGAAGATATTGCGTTGAATGTTGATCAGCACCTGCCGTGTCATCGCAATACTACATTGAACCCTCTATGTGTCTCTCTTGTAACTAGGTTATTCGTTGGCAGGAGAATTCTTGTTGATGAGAAAGAAGAGAACACATCTCTGCTAGTTCAACAGCAAGGGTTGCGGTGGAGGGATGCGCCTGTGATGTTTCGCCATCAACGGTTTGGGGTTGACCAGAAGTGCCTTTATGGGTCGTCAACATACAGCGATGGAGGAGAAAAATGCGGTGGAGATGGAGGTGAGGAAGATGCTACTGGAATGTGTTGGGTGAATCGGGAGTGAAGAGGAGATTTAGGAAGTGTTCTGGGAGTGAAAAGAGGGGTTCAGTAGGTGAGCTTGGAGGGCGAATAACTAAAGGTAAGGGGTCCAAGGGTATTTGATCTTACGTTGATTGCTCTTGGACTTTTTCCTTGCCTTTGTTATCTTTGCACTGCTTTTTGGGCTTTAGCTGCTACGGCGTATTTAAATCAATAAGGGGTCGTTTAAGTGGAAGCTTGGGGAATGAGTAGAGTCCTTGAGAAGCATTTTCAAGATCTTTGTGTTGATGAGACCATGGACTTCCAGCATTGGCTCTTCTTCAATACCTACACCCACAGAGAGGCATAAGCTCGAAACCATCTGAGGAAATAAATATTGGCCTCTCACACGCCCCACAAAACCTCAAATTTGCTTTGCGATCAGTTGGCCCACGTCGATTGGAATACCATGCGTTATGCAGTATGCGGCCATTACTCGATCACTTAAAACTGTTTTTTCATGAGATGTGGGAATGAGTCGCGTTTTCACCAAGTACTCCTAAAGACGCACTTCCGGAAGCAGTTTGTTTGACGCAAGGGTCTTAATGCCTTTTAAAGATACCGACCACTGAGTGCCCGGTTGCGTTAATACTCTCAGTGCATCCTCCAATTGCTCTTCTTGAGGATCATTAATAATTTTGTTACCCGGCGCATTCAGGATGTCCTTCATCTTATATAATTCATTAATGTCCCTTGCGCTAAATGGCACTGTACACCTTTTCATGATCATCGCATCTTTGGTGCCATGAAGTCGTCCATTGTAAAAAGCTCTCACTACCATTGGAATTATGATGGATGGGCATTGGCAGAATGTCTCCTACCCATGCTCCAACACAACACTTGTAATTAAATCCGATAGTGGCGTTGACGTAGGAAAGAACCCCATTTCCATCATCATGTCATCATTCTCCTTCTTCTTTGATGGGCGTCCTGTGGTCAACGCAGGCTCACTGCTTTCAACTTTTTCTTTTCCCTTATCTTGTGCCAACGCAATGAGGGATCTTTGTCTTTTTTTCCGTTCCCGTTCCTTGCACTGATCTTCTTCTTCCCTTCTCCACTCCGTAACTTCTTTTCTTTTATTCACTCTAATGCACTGCACATTTACTTTGCGCCGTTTCTTCTTCTCTTCCTTCTTCTTCTTTTCTTCCTCCTCTTCTTCTCTCATTTCTCTTTCAAATTGCCCTGAGGCCAGCAATATGCGATGTTCCTCCTCGAGCCTTTTTCTCTCTTCCTCTGCCGAAATTGCATTGTTATGATGCACTTTTTCATCGTGTAGTTTTCTTCTCAAATTGCCCGCTGCGATGATTTGTTATGCTCGTAACATCTTTTCTTGTTTTCCCTCTTCTTCTCTTTTTCTCCTTTCCTTCTCTTCTGCTACACTTTGGCAAATTTTTGGGTCGCTTGTTAACCCTTGCGGCGCATTCTCCTTACGACGCCGCATTAGAGGGGTGATGTCTAGATCCTCTCGATCTTCAGTTGCAATCATCCTGATATGCGTTGATGCCTCTTAAGGTTGCACTGATTCTTTTTCTTGCGTTGACACCCCTTCTTCCACCCTTGCGGTGGTGGATTCTCCGTCGACATTCGGGCTTGCAACCCTCTTCCTCTTTTCTTCCTTCTTCAGGCGCTTCTCTTCTCGCCTGCGCTCCCGCTTTTCACTCGACTTCTTTTCTTTCTTCTTCTTCTTTTCCTTCTTTGGTCGGGCTTCTTCATTTTCTCATGCCCGCTTGCCTTTGCTTTTTCTTTTCTTCTTCCCTTCAGTCGTTTTCGGCAGCTTCTTCGTTTCCACCTCCTCCAAAGCAACCATGATGGGTTCTTCATAGGATTCTGTTTGAACAGTTTCCTTAGGATCCGAAACGGCTAGGGCGCTTCTCCGCGAAGCTTCCGCCATCTCCTCCTCCGAAGGAAAGGGCTGATTAACAACTCCGGCTTCAGGTAGCCTTCCCTCCTTTTCCATATTGCTGAGGATGCTCCCAAACACTTCTTTATCGTCTCTTCTCTTCTTCTCGCTTTCCGATGATAGTGTTGGGAGTGGGGCACTCTCCGTGCTCGGCCCCTCTTGGATTTGGAGTGGTTTGGCTACAACAAGTTTTCGCTGAGGCTTTCCATCGATTCTTTGGATGGGATTCGGCTGAGCGGCGAGGTGGCGGCTTGTTGCGAGGAATGCCGCCTCCCTTGCAGTTACTTGGGCTGGGGAAGGTGATGAAGGTAAGGAAGATGAATGGGAGGATTGCTCAGCCATGGCTTTAGTGAGTGATAGGGTTGGAAAATTCTTTGGGACTTAGGAAGAAAGTTCGAAGGTTTGGTATGCAGAGGATTCGTTAGGGTTTTCTTTTTCGCAAAAGATTCAAATAGACATCCTCAGACAAAGGAGGAAGGAATTTATAGGTTGGGCCCTGATGAGCCCAATGCAAATTCTGCGTGGCAGGCCTCCAGATACTCAAAAAGCCTGCTCGCTGCGCTCCTCGCATTTATGAATTAGCAAAAAAGGACATCCTTTCATCTGCTAAGTCATCATTTCCTTGGAAGCCTAAGTGATTGGACTGCTCTCTCGCAAAAAGAATTTATCTTTTGTGTTTTATTCGGATGGGCACAAGGTTAAAGATTAACGCAATACATCCGTTAACGCAAATGCATATTTGCAGAGGACGGGCAACAACGCATGCATTAGCGCAACACACCCCTCAACTCAGCGTATTTCTGGAGGACGGGTGCACGGTATTTCTACTGGTGCAACACTACCTTGACATAGTGCGCTTTCACTAAGGACGGGCACAAAATACATACGCTTGCAACACTACCTCGACATAGTGCGCTTTTGCTAAGGACGAGCGCAAAATACATACGCGCACAACACACCCCTCAGTGTAATGTATTTGAGTAGAATAGACGCAAAGTGTATCTTGTCAGTGCAAGATGCACCCATCATCGCATACCGGATATTTATTCAAGTTTATTGTTATTATTATTTTTTTTTTCTTTTTTTTTTTTCATCAACAACACAAGTCGTTAAGACTTTGCGGTGTTCATTTTCTTTTAGTCAGTCATTCACAGAGACTTAAGAACAATGCAACTAATGCAGAAAAGTAAGTAAATTAAACAAGGCATGGAAATAACGCAATTGAATTAAATTGCAAGTAAATTCATAAAGCAGTAAAGGCTAACTTTTAGAAAACAGTAAATAACGCAATGCAGAAAACAGTAAAGGAAAGTTGTAAAGAAAACATTTAGACATAGATTTTAGGGATGTTGATTGAAAGAAATTTCTCACGATTACCGCAATCCACACCCCTGCAGGCGGTCAAGCTTTCCTGTGTAATGTCATCAAGACATTGTTCCTTCCCATGAGATCCAGGGGCTTCTGAGTTACTTGGTAGCATTCCCGGTGTTCTGTTGCGAAGCTTGGCTGCCAATTGTCCGACTTGGATCTCTAAGTTCCTTATTGAAGACGCTTGCGACTGCATGACTGCGTCATTTTTCTCAATATACTGTTTCAGTAAGGACTCCAATGATGATGAATTCACATAGGTGTTTGATGAGGACGGTTGGTTATGCGGTTGCCTTTGATGATTCTAATTCTGATTCTGGTGAAAAGATGGAGGATTTCCTCGATTCCCCGAATTGTTGTTCTGATGATTACTTTGGTCCCCTTGGTTGTGATTCCCTCCCCAACCGAAGTTAAGGTGATTCCGCTAACCTGGATTGTAAGTGTTGTTGTAAGGGTTGTTTTGGATAGCAAACACTAACTGCGGGTTCGATGGGCACATCTCTGCAGCATGGCCCCACTCCGCATTGGACGCAACTTATTGTGGCCATTTGCGTCGGCGCATTGGGTTGTGCTGAACTTTGAGAGAGGGCACCTTGATTAATTGCAATCGTTTGAAGGAGAGAGGTCACCGCAGCCATTTGTGCGGCCAAGGTTATCATTGTATCCGCTGGTACAATGGCTTTTTCGGTTCTTCTTCTCTTGGGGCCTCTTCCCCCATACCCTTCATCCACCCAGTCATCCGTGTTTCGCGAAATGTAATCAAGGATGACCTTGGCTTCCGTGTAGGTCTTATCCATAAATCCTCCTGCTACGGAGGTGCCAGCAACGGCTTGCATTGATCGATTCAGGCCGTTATAAAATGTTTCCATCAGAACACAATTGGGAATCCTGATATGCGGACAATTTTTCACCAATCTGCTGAAACGCACCCAAGCGGTGCTTAGAGTCCCATTATCTATTTGCTCGAAATTCAGCACATCCTTTTGTCTCCTTGCATTGACAGTTGGAGGGAAGTATTTCTTCATGAACCGTTCCACCAACTGGTCCCATGACATGATTTCATTTGCCTCCAACGAATGAGCCCACCTCTTTGCCTCATCCCTCAGTGTGTATGGGAAGAGGTAAAGTCTAATTCCTTCAAGGGTGATGCCAGGGATGGAGAAAGTGTTGCACATCTCCATAAAGCTGGTCAGATGGGCGTGCAGGCTCCTTGTAGACCTCTGAATTGTCCCGCATTTTGGATCATTTGAAGCATGACCAGCCTTATCTCAAACCTTGCATTCTCCGCGACTGTAGGTCTTGAAATTCCAGGCGAGAAGTTATAAAGATTTGATGCCGCATAGTTCTTCATAGGGATGTTGGGGTCAACAGCAAGAAAGACAGGATCTTGCGCTGGCCGATTTGCCCCTTGATATCCTTCGGGCCTCTCGTTATTAGCCATATTTACTCTTCTTCGCCTAATTTTGTTCTAGCGTGCCCTCGCACGAAAAGTACGCTCGATCTCTGGGTCAGCTTTGAATTCTAGATCAGTTTCAATACTCATAAACCGTCAGCCTGCTCTTTGCGATAAACAGACAGTACAGCAGAGATCTATCCTGCAAAATACCACAAAATATTTAACACTAACCGTTACCAATCCCGGCAACGGCGTCATAAACTTGTAACTGAAATTTATAATTCCTTATTATGCATGCACTATGATGATAGATAATGTGCTACAAACTTATGTCCCCAGCAACGGCGCCATAAACTTGATGACTGGAATTTAATCTTTATCTAACTCTAACACATGGCTTGTGAATGGAATGAATGATGTGTTATATGTGCTCAAGTGTTTTGTGATAAAGACATTTTATGCAATACTATGTTCTAAGTGTATGCGTTGATAGTGATATGCTCGTAGTATGTGATGAAGTAGTGCGTGTCACAAGTTTCCTTGCGCTGAAACCAAGTATAATTCCAACGCAAGTTTCTCAAAGTGATCCGAGGTCAAACACGGGGATTGTTGTCGTTAAATGCGATACTTATGTGATACATGCGACCAGTTTTAATAATGAATAAAGAATTTTGGTTTGTACAGAAATATAAATTGCGCTAAAAGAAAAAATGCATTGATAAAGTAAAATGCGTTGTAAAGTAAAGATGCGTTGATAAAGTAAAATCCTAAACTACTATGATACATGATACTGGGGTCGAGAACTGACTGTGAAGTTGTACAAAAGTGTCGATGAATGTGATGGCAAGTCTTATGAATGAGGCAGAAAGAGAGAGAGTAAAAAGTAAAAACATCGCAAGTTTGTCAATCGCGTTAGAGATGCAACTAAGGTTCTGCTTTCCCTTGGCATACACCTCTCAATGATCGGCCGCGTTCCCATATGCCTATAAACAGAGATGAACATGATGAACGCAAGGTTTTTTCCATCTCTGGAAATACTTCTCGCTTTAGTTAACGCATTCTTCCACCTTCTCTCGATACGTGGAATAACATCTTCACTTCTGCTCTCAAAGGTGAAGATGCCATCGAGCATGATTTAGCTAAACTTAATTGATTTCTTACCACAGATTGACTCACTCGCTTAATTCTCGCTTTTTACCCCAGGGAGTAAGAACAAATCATGGAGAAAATGGATGATAAATGCATGGAAAGAGGTAGAGAGATGACAATGATGACGGTGATAATATTTAATTCAAAAATTAAGCGTTTGATACATATTTGTGAATGAGGGATTAAAGAAGATGAATACAAAAGATGAATTAGAGAATAGAAACAAATACAGAAAGAGTGTCAATGTCTTGACACAGATCCCGATCGGAGACTTGTGCTTGCCGGCGTATGAATGTGGTGGAGAGGAAAGATTGCCTCTCAGGCTTGTTTCCCCGGTTGAATTGATCTTTTGCACAGAGCTTTAGCTTTGGGAATCGAAAGAATTCTTTGCTCGGAGACTCACCTCTCGGCCTTGTCTCATCGTTCTTCCGGATTTACTCTACAAGTCACTTCAGATCAGCCTCTCTCCTCGTATCAATATATGCATCTATATCTTTTCAGCGAATTTGAAGAAGCTATTTATAGGCGAGACCTTGGCTCTTTGAATTTGTGGTCCCCACTGTCTAATTATGTTAGTTCCTGAAATGGCGGAATGGAAAATTCCTTTCTGTTTCATGATCAATCAGTCAGAATTGCATAACTAAAAGCGATACACTTGTCAGAATCGTCCGCGAATGTGTTGCTCTTCACATCTTCGATCTATCACCGCATGCGATGTTGTTTTTGATTATCGCATGCGGTTGAAATGTGTTGATCGCTAAAGCTCATGATCGATTATCGCATGTGTCGTCATTGCGTTGATCATCTCTTCGTTCTTGATTGATGGGCGCATGCGATGTAGATGCGTTGTAAATTTTGTCTTCAAGCCATTAACACATGCGGTGACCTATTTCCTGCAAAACAGAGACTAAAACATTCTATTTCACCATTGCAATGGTGTTAGTGGGTGTGTTTATGACATTTCATAATTTTTGTATTTCTTAGCCAATTCTTATACTATCGACGCAACTTTCCTTTCTTTTTGCCACAATATCTAAATAAAACAAAATAAATAACTTGTATTTCTACAAGTTATCAACTTACCAGGAACTCAGTGGGATTTACACTTTGGATTCCACTGAGAAAACTTGAGTGCTCAACGCATTTCATCATCGCAATTCATCCATACATTCCACATCACGAAATAACACAGCAGTTTCTGGGGCAGAATGAAAAGCTATCGTTAATCATTTCCTCTGCACTTAATGAAGACCAAGAAAATGTGCTGCTGAGAATTCTGAGAAAGTATGTAAAAGTAATTGGCTAGATGCTCGCAGACGTTAGAGGAATCAGCCCAAATTAAAGGAATTAAACATGACATGGAAAGATACTAATGAATTAAATTGAAGGAAAATATAGAAAGCATTAATGGCTATTTCTAATAAGCATTAAATAACGCAATTTAGAAAGCAGTAAAGAAAGCAATTAAACATAGAGATAGGGATGCTGATTGAAAGAAGTTTCTCAGAGTTACTGCAATAACATCCCCTGCAAGCGGTCAAGCTTGCCTGCACAATGCCATCAAGGACATTCTTCACCTCCTTGCCTCATCCCGCAGTGTGTACGGGAAGATATATAATCTAGTTCCCTTGGGAGTCACACCAGGTATGGAGAATGCGTTGCACATTTCTTTCTGATGTGTTCCTGTGCGAAAAATATACCTGATCTCTGGGTCAGCTTAGAATTTCTGGATCGCTCCAGTACTCATAAATCGTTAGACTGCCCTCCGCAATAAACAACCAGTACAAAGAGATCTGTCCTGCAACATATCACAAACATGCTCAACACTAACCGTTACCAATCCCCGGCAACGGCGCCATAAACTTAATGACTTGAATTTGATGAATGTGATGTGCATGCATGATGATGTGCTACAAGCTCATGTTGCCATAAACTTGTAACGCAAAATGTAATCGTATGATGTGTTGTTGCTCATGCACACTTTATGCGATACTACTTCTAGATGTATGCATTATTAATGGAATGCTTGTAGTATGCTATGCGTTGTCACAAGTTTCCTTGCGTTGAAACCAAGTATAATTCCATCGCAAGTTTCTCGGAGTGATCTGAGGTCGAACACAGGGACTGCATAGTTAATGCATTACGCTCATGATATATGCGATCAGGGGTTTTTCAATTAATAAAAAGAGTGTGTGTGTGCAAGTATTTAAAATTGCGGTAAAGTAAAGTTGTGGTAATAAAATAAAGTGCGATAAAAGTAAACCTAAGCTATTATGATACAAGATACAGGATACCGATATATGATACTGAGTTTGAGACTGACTGTGAAAATTATACAAAGGGTCGTGTTATGCGGTGACAAGTCTTTATGTATGAAACAGAAATAGAAAAGATTACTAGTATAAACATTGCAAGTTATTAATTGCATTAAAGACATAACTACGGTTCCGCTTTCCCTTAGCGTACACCTCTTGGTGATCGACCATGTTCCCACATCTCTGTGGTGAAACAGGGATGAACGTAATGAACGCAGGGTTACTTCTCGCTTTAGTTAACGCATTCTTCCAACCTTCTCTTGACAAGAGGAATGGCATCTTCACTTCTACTCTCACAGGTGACGATGTCGTCTAGCATGCTTTAGCTAATCATACTAATTTCTTTAGCACATATTAATTTACTTGTTAGATTCATGCTAATTACCAAGGGATTAAGAAAACATCATGGAGAAAGCAATTAATGGAGGAACGGAAATAGACAGAAAGATGGAGATGAAAATGATCATGACATTCAATACTAATATTTAGTGTCTAATACATGGTGCGAACGATAGACTAAGAAGATGAATACAATTGATGATAAAGAGATAGAAACAAATACAGAAAAGTGCCAACGTTTTAATACAGATCTGGACGGTGGATTTGCTTGCCGGCGAATGGAGTGAATATAGAGAAGAGCTTCCCTCTCAGGCTTGCTCATCCAGTAGAAGTGACCTTGGTACAGAGCTTCAACGGCGGGGATTGAAAGGATTTACCCTGAGACTCACCTCTCGACCTTGTCTCTTAAATCTTCCCGGATCTTCTCCGATCAGGCTCTTCAGACCAGTCTCTCTCTCAGTATACAAATATCAAAATATGCCCGTATCAAGTATATTTTCTCAAAGAATATCAGAGGCTATTTATAGGCTCAGCTTTGACTTTCTATAGTGTAGACCCTACTTTATTGTTATGGCAATTTCGAAAATGATGGAGTGAATATTCCATCTGTTACGCGATCAATCCAGTCAGAAATGCACAACGGTCAGCTGTACACGTGTCTAGATCCTTCGCAATTGGGTTGCTCTTTTGCATCTTCGACCGTGTGCTTGCATGCGGTGTTGTTTTTTATTACCGCATGCGGTTGAGATTGTGGTAATCGCTTAGCTCTTGATCGATTGTCGCATGCGCCGTCATTGCATTGATCATCTATTCATTCCTAAATGATGGGCGCAATGCGATGTAGATGCATTGTTCTTTTTATCTTGATCCATGAACGCATGCGGTCACTTGATTTCTTGCAAAACAGACTTGAAATATTCTTTTCTACCATCGCAATGGTGTCAGTGGGTGTATTGACGAAAATTTATAATTCTTGCATTTCTTAGCTAATTTCTCTACAATTGACGCAACTTTCCTTTCTTTTGGCCGCAATATCTAAATAAAGCAGTATAAATAACTTGTATTTTTACAAGTTATTACACCCCCAAATTTAGATATATGCTTGTCCCCAGGCATATCTTCTACTAAGGCAATAATGCTCAATTCCTATCCTAAATTTTGCGTCGATTAGTTGCTCCGAATGCTCCACCTAGGCACATTACTTAACATCGCAATTTTCTTTCTATCCTTGAAAATTCCTAACAAAGCCCTACTTTATTCTTCTATACAACAAATTTCTAATAAAAAATGCTTTTCTAGTTTTAAAAAGAATGTTTACCTCTTCTTGTCAAAACAACTTCATGCTTCTGGATGCGGTGGTCAAATTTTGCGTCATTTATTAGAGACTGTTGATCATGGTTACACCCTTCGTTTTGTCTTGTTCCCACAGGTGTCATGCGAACATCCAACTACGGTTGTGTGCCAATCTCAACTTTAACTCATGCATTTCAAAGGAGTTGTCTCTTGCATTCTTTTTTTTCTTTCTCATTTTTTTTCTTTTCATATTGCATTGTTCTTGAAAACCCACCTTCGTTTTGGCTTGCTCCCACGGGTGTCATGCGAACATCCAACTACGAGCAGGCTCCTTTCACAACTTAACTCTTATCAGGTTGGAATTGTTTTTGAGGTTTCCCTTGCGCTGACATTGGAGTTTATATGAAATTTTATATATATATATATTTGAAATGATGATCGCATTTTTCTTAATGACCGCATCACTTGATCTCATCTGCGCAGACCTTCCCCACCCTAAAATTTAGAGGTACGCAAGGTCCTCATTATGTTGTTTGGACAGAATAAACAAACACTTAGACAAAATTTCAAAAAGAAGATTTGAGCAGAATTTTGAAAGATAAATGGTAAAGTATTGCTATAGCCATGAATTAACTAAGTGTTAGTCAGAAAATACAAAGTGTGGGAAATGTTACTAAGTGTATGCATATTATACATCATGGCAGTGCAATGAATAACACAAAAGGAAAGATCAAGAATATCACAAAGTTCGTGTGAGGAAAGATCAAGAAACTCCAACGCAATATGAAAAGAAAAAAATGAGAAAGAAAAATACAAGAATGCAAGATATAACTCCTCTGAAATGCATGAGTTAAAGTTGAGATTGGCACACAACCGTAGTTGAATGTTCGCATGACACCCATGGGAACAAGGCAAAACGAAGGGTGTAACCATGATCAATAGTCTCTAATGCAAAATTTGACCACCGCATCCAGAAGCATCAAGTTGTTTTGACAAGAAGAGGTAAACATTCTTTACCTTGGAACTTTGCGATATTATGCATCAGTCATAATATGCGTCGGTCATATTATACATCATGGCAGCGCAATGCATTTCAGATAGCTTGGCCCTTCTGTCTTTTCCTCACTCTCCAGCCCGATTCCTTGGAGTTTCTTCTTTGGTAGCCCTATCCTAAAAACTAAACTCTCAGAGCTTTTAGATGGCTTTAGAATCACTCCAAACACACAAGTATTCTGGGAGATATCCTCATCCCAAGTTGATGTTACATCCAAACTTCACTATCCGACAACATCTCCTACTCTTGGAACTTCATGACCGACGCATGATCTCACTCCCAACGCATAGCCTTCATGATCAGCGCATGGTCTCCTCCAAATCCATCCTCTAACATTTTTTCTTACGTTCTTTGAAGAGGATTTAGCTTATGAATGGAAGAGACATCTTGTGGTGGTATCTATAGGCCAAAGGAAACGATCCTTATCATCTTTACCAAGCCTCCAATGCATGACACCTCCTACTTTAGAGTGTTTGCACCATGTTTTGCCACCACCAACTTTCTTGACACTCACTTACTCTCATGCCACACACCTACTTGCATTGTCCTCCTCATGCATAAGACTTTCTTTGCATGAAACTTAATTCGTCTAGCTTCTACTAACTCAAGTCTAACCATCTCTCGGTACAGCCATTTTTCCAGATGAGTTCATCAATCTTGTGTAACATAAGCCTCAGCACTGCTCCATCGTTTAGTTCTTACATCTATCGCTTAGCTCCAACAACCCATCATGTAGCTCAATTGTTTAGTAAACAATCTCGCTCTAAACAATCTTGCTCTCAACGATCTCGTGCATAGCCTATTGCTTAGCTACCGCGCCCATCGTTTAGCGCTGATGCCTTATCGTCTAACACATCCACTCATCGCTTAGTGTCATCGCCCAGCGCCTACATCTATCGCCCAATGCCCATCGCTTAGTATTCTGTCTATCGTGTAGCGTGTCTGCTCATCGTCTAGTGCAGCACAACTATCGTCTATCGCTAATGCCCATCACGTAGCGCCATCGTGTAGTCTATCGCTTAGCACCCGCGCATCGTTTAACGCTTAACGTTATCGTCTAGTGCTATCGTTTAATGCTATCGTCCAGCTTCCACGCTTATCGTCTAGCGCTTACACTGATCCTGCAGTACTTTTCCTATCGTATAGCCCGATCGTCTAGCACGTCACTCCTCATCGCTTAACGTTGCGCGCATTGATAACGGGCAGAAATTCACGTTATTACAGTGCTAAGTTATTAAACAATGCAGGATTGCGATGATAAAAATATACAAGATTGTGTCCAAAAAACATTAAGTTCATAACATTGCAGTCGCATGCGTCCATCGCATTAAAACAGCTAACTTGTGTATTTTTGTGCAGAATATTGATAACGGGCAGAAATGCATGTTATCATAGTGCTAAGTTCTTAAACAATGTTGGATTGCATTGATGAAATATGTTAAATTGTGTCCATTAAGCATAAAATCTATAATATTGCGATCGCATGCGTCCAACGCATTAGAATAGTTAATCTTTATATTTTTGTGCAGAATATGCGTTAACGCAATGCAAAGATTGCAATCATAGGAATTCATTGGTCGAGCACAACTTCACCGCAAGGCTTTGCGTTGATCTTGCTCGCAAACATTCGCCCGAGAAGAATTGCCGCAACTTGGTCAGCGCAACATGGTAGGTGCATCCGGGTGAAAGGATAATTAAGAGCGATGGGACAGAAAGCTGATGACAGTAGAATCCAAATTAAATTGACAGCCGATAACGGTCACGAAGTACATTCAGCTTTATCGGTGACAATTATCCAGCGCATCAGTCAGGATTATAGTTGTCCCATCTGTACAACCAGGAGAGAGAAGCCGCCTTTCACCATGGAAGCTCTATAAATACCAAGTGCATTCTTCAGAGAAGGGGTTAAGCAGTCGATTAATTCACCACTTGTGAACCCCGAATCCTAATTTCTCTACTTGAGTATGTTCCCTACAGAGACTAGTGTGGTGAGTAGGTTGATGTGGAAACTAGTGTGGAATGGTAGAGAAAAGGGTGAAAAATTAGAAGAAAAGAGGAAATTGAGAAGCTTAACTTTTGGGGAAAAACTTGGAAATTTTGGCTAAGTACAAAATTGTGTGATGGATGTGTTGGAAGGGTTATGTTGATGCGTTGGAAGGGTTGTGATGGACGCGTTGGTGGTGGTATGCGGCTGAAGGAAGGAAAATTGAAGTGATACATTGGAGGTTGGATGGCACAAGAGTAGGCGAGGACGCGGGCAAGGCATGCGTCGGAAGGGTGGCATGTGTCGATGCACAGCGCCCATGCGTCAAGCACCTCTACCAAGTGCCCAGCCCATGCTAAGCGCCTCTGCCAAACGCCCAGCCTATGTGTCGAGCGCCTTGCCAAGCGGCCATGCATCGAGCACCCCTGCCATGCGTCGAGCGCCCTGCCAAGTGTCCATGCGGCCGAGCAAGCCCTGCGAGCGGTGCCCAGTGCCCATACATCACGCCCATGCGTCGGTGACCAATGTCTATGCCAAGTGCCATGCGTCGATGCCAAACGAGCCTTGCGGTGATGCTGAGTGAGCAAATATTTCGAGGATGAGCGGCCATCCTATGCGTTGGTGGTGGCTGGATCTTGCGATGGTTAAGGCTTGCGGTGACTAAGTGAGTTGGCTTGCTAGGTGTTGATGGCATTATGCGTTGAACATCCAAGGGTTGTGGACGCATATGAAAGATGAGCTCACATAGAGGACATCATCAAACATGTGTCTTCTTGGGAAGAAACCTTAAGCCTTAAGGATTTGAGGTGGTTGCATAAGAGGACATGCAAAATTTAGTCCCATGCGTTGGCTATGTAGGAGAAAGACACTTAGATTGCGTTGATCGAAAGTTTTGTTAGTGTGAGGAGGAAACACTTGGACAAGCAGCCAAGTAGAAGGTGTCGAATTTGGAGAGTGTTTGGATGCCTATAAATAGAGCCAAGGACTCCTTTTTCATATCACAATTCAAAAACAAATTAAAAAGAATGCGAAAACTGAGTAAACATTGCGTTGAGAGAAAAATCCATGCGTTGATCATAGAACTTCAAAGAGGACGCATTGGATAGTGAAGTCTCGAAAACAGCATCAACTTAGGATGAGGAGTTCTCCCAAAATACTCATGCGTTTGGAGTGATTCTAAAGCCACCTGAAATCTCTGAGAGTCTAGTTTTGTACTCAACTTATTTTGTACACAACCTTTCTACCTTTACTTTCCATTGTCATTTTGTTCTCAACTTATTTATAAGAATGGAATTTCTTTCTCTATATCTATTCACTCTCTGTTGTTCACGCATGAGTAGCTAAATTAGTTGAATGGGTTGAGAAGCAATTAGCTAGCATAACGAGGGAATCTTCATTCTTGCGATTTTCTTGTTTATGAATACTTCATTCGTCTATTAGAGATACTCGGGAGGGTAGTCTAAGGATAGGATCTAGACTTGGGAAGGTCAGGTCAGAATCTAGGTTTGGAAGAACCAGATTAGAACACATAAACGAGAGATAGGCGCTTAGGAATGAGCACTATTTGTTATTAACGCATCGCATTCATCTTAGCGATAAGATATGATTGTATGCGGTCACCTTGCTTTCATGCATTTTGCATCAACGCATAGGACAAGAGTAGAGACTTAAGGATAAGCTCTATGGACAGTTTGCATTCAACACATGCGTCCTAGACTTAGGAGCATCGCATTTACATTGGAAAATGACTTGTTGTGCAGGGTTGTAACATGATCGCATAGTCTGACGCATTCCTGAGTAATGCTAGCTAAAGATCTTCTCAACCCGTTCATCACATACTCATTGCATCTATCAACGCAACTATCTTTCTCAAATCTGCCGCCTTTATTTACTCCTTTTTCATCAACGTAACAACACACCCGACACTTTATTTATTTACTTGGTCACCGCAAAGTTTTCATCAAAATTACCAATGCAATCTATTTTAACAAGTCCCTATGTTCGACCTTAGACTTACCAGGAAACTCAGGGGAATTTACACTTGAATTCTGCTGGGTAAACTTGAGTGCACAATGCAATCCATCAACGCATATCATCCGTATTTCCATTCAATAAAATAACGCATCAAGTTTTTGGCACCGTTGCCGGGGACTTCGGCAAAATAGTTTGTTAACAGTAATTTCTGTGATTTCTTTGCAGAACTCTCAATCTCTAGCGAACTACGACCCGGAGATTAAGAGAACGTTTCAAAGGAGACTACGAGACTGCCAATAGCAACCACAATCAGACTGCCTTCTTGGGAGCATGTGGTGGAGAAGTTTATGAAGAAGTATTTTCCACCTATCGAGAACGCAAGACAAAGGAAGCTTATTACTAATTTTGAACAAGACATGGACGAATCGCTCAACGATGCTAGGACGAGGTTTAAAAGGTTGGTCCAGGATTGTTCGCATAATGGGTTACTAGACTGCCTTCAAATGGAAATTTTCTATCACGGTTTGAATCCCGCTTCGCAGACTGCTACCAATGCGGCAGCCACTGGTGGTCTGCTTGACAAAACTTACGATGAGGCGAAGAAAATTCTGGACCACATCTCCAAGAACCATGAAGACTGGAGAGAAAATGACCAGAGATTGAGACTTAGAGATTCTGACGCAAAATACGGTGCCATTGTTTCATTACAAAACCAAATGTCCGCAATGATGAATTTGATCCAAGGAATGGCGATCAGCAGCCCAACACCGCAAGGTGGGCAAATTAACACAATAAGTCAAAACACCGCAAGGTGTGCGACTTACGGTGAAGGGCATGCGGTGGAATATTGCTCGCAAAATCCATAATCTGTATATTTTGTAAAAAAAATAATCCCTTTTCAAACATTTACAACCCTGGGTGGAGAAACCACCCCAATTTTTCCTGGAAGAATCAACAACAAAATTTTCAACCTGTGGCACAAAAAGAAGGACCACCAGGATTCTTCCAACGTAACAACGATCAATAGAGAAATCAAGCAAGTAGCTCACAACAACCACCGCAATCCTCTTCTTTGGAGAGCCTATTGAAGCAATATATAGAGAAAAATGAGACAGTGCTTCAAAGTCAAGCTACGTCCATCTGCAACTTTGAATTGCAAATGGGCTAGATTGCGAGTGAGCTGAAAAGTAGACCGCAAGGGGCGTTGCCAAGTTCTACCAAACTTCCACGCAACCCAGGGGGATCAGGTAAGGAGCAATGTTGGTTGTGACATTGCACAGTGGAAAGACTGTGGAGGGGGAAAAGAAGAAGCATAGTAGAACAACTTCTATCGCAACGGAGCCTGAGATTGTGGTAACGCAAGAAGAAGAAAGAGAAAATGAAGTAATGGAACCTAAGGCTGCGTCGACCTCGAAGTCAAATGAAATGGGAACCGTGAAAGTTCAGTTACCACCTTTCCCTCAGAGGCTAAGGAAGAAGAAAAACGAAGAGGTACAGTACCAACGCTTCTTATCTATGCTAAAGCAATTACATGTTAACATTCCTTTCAGTGAAGCGATTGAGGAAATTCCTGCCTATGCCAAGTTTCTGAAGGACATGGTAACTAAGAAGAGAGGCACTGGAAAATTTGCCACGGTGGCATTAACACAAAGTTCCAAATCCATTATCCCACCGAAGATGAGCGATCTTGGGAGCTTCACTATTCCTTGCTCCATAGGAGGACTCTATATTGGGCAAGCCATGTGTGACTTGGAGGTCAGCATAAATTTGATGCCGCTGTCATTTTTTAGACAATTAAATGTGGGGCAACTTGTGCCCACATCAGTTACTCTCCAATTGGTTGATAGATCTGTGGTTCATCTAGAAGGTAAGGTGAAGGATTTGCTAATCACGATTGATAAATTTATTCTGCCAGCTGACTTCATCATTCTAGACTATGAGGCCGAAAAAGATGTGCCCATCATTTTGGGGTGACCTTTTCTATCAACAGGTCGTGCTCAAATTGATGTGCACAAGGGAGAAATCACTTTGAGTATAAATGGACAGAAGCTTAAATTTAATATAATTCATGCCATGAAATTTCCAGATGAAGAAGACCTGCAAGATTCTGATGATGACCTGAATTTGATTGAAGAAAAAAAGTCTGGTGAAGAGTCTAAAGAAGAGGATGCCAACGCATTCGTAGCTACCTGCATTGCGATCGTAGCTAAAACAAACAAAGAAGAAGAAATGATCGCAACGCAAGAAGAAGAGCCAAAAGAAGAAAGAAAAACAACGCAACCTTCCCTCGTGGATCCACAACACTTGAACTAAAGACCCTACTAACCCATTTGAAGTACGCATTTTTGGGGCAGAATGAGAAGCTGCCAGTGATAATTTCCTCTACGCTCAACGAAGATCAAGAGAATGCATTGATGAACATTCTTAAGAAACATGTGCGAGCAATTGGCTGGACGCTTGCTGACATCAGAGGAATTAGCCCCGCGTATTGCATGCACCATATTCGTCTTGAGGACGACCACAAGGCAACAATTGAAAATCAACGCAGACTTAACCTTGTGATGAAGGAGGTCGTCAAAAAGGAGATTATCAAGTGGCTGGATGCGGGCGTTATCTATCCCATAGCAGATAGCACGTGAGTAAGCCCCATGCAATGTGTGCCGAAGAAGGGGGGAATGACGGTAGTCCCAAATGAGAACAATGAATTAATACTACAAAGGACCATCACTGGATGGCGCATATGCATGAATGCAAAAGAAGAAAACTATTTTGCATCCCATCACATATGCGAGTAAAACTCTAAACTCTACTCAAATAAATTATACCACCACTGAGAAAGAACTCCTGGTTGTGATTTTTGCGTTGGAGAAATTCAGGGCATATCTATTGAGAACCAAGGGATTCGTTCACACTGATCACTCGACAATCAAATATTTCATGACAAAAAAGGACACAAAGCCGAGGTTGATCAGATGGGTTCTCCTCCTTCAAGAATTTGATATCGAGATAATTGATCGGAAGGGGACAGAGAATCAAGTTGCGGATCACTTGTCCAGACTGGAAAATCTCGAGGTTGATCGCAATGAATCTGAAGTGAGTGTCGTGTTTCCGGATGAGCAATTGTTCCACATAGAAGAATTTCCCTGGTATGCATACATCATTAATTATTTGGTCTGTAAAAAATTTCCTGAAGATTACACCTACCATCAACAGAAGAAGCTCAAGCATGAATGCAAACATTATTATTGGGATGAGCCGAATCGATACAAAAGAGGTACAGACCAAATCATTCGATTATGCGTACCAAATGCTGCTCAACAACGCATATTGTCGCAATGCCACAACTCACCATATGGAGGGCACTTTGGAGGGCAATGCATTGCAGCCAAGGTTTTGCAAAGTGGATTCTTTTGGCCTTCATTATTCAGGGATGCAGCTGACTATGCAATGAAATGTCATTGGTGTCAACGCATAAGCAATGTTTCATGGAAGAACACAATGCCAATGAACACCATCTTGGAGTTGGAATTATTCGACGTATCGGGGATGTTAGGATAGTTTATGAACGCGTTTTCTTTTGTTTTATTTTTATCATTTAAGGACGGATGGGTTTGAACATGAAATCATGCATTAGACATAATTGATGTGTTTGCTCCCATGCGTCTGAGGTCATGCATCGAAATAATGATGCGTTAATCTTAGCATGCAATGATCACACGTTCCTATCACAAGTTTTCTTATGCTTGCACCAAGTATAACACAAACGCAAGTTTCTCGGGTAATCTGAGGTCGAACACGGGGACTTGTCACTCAATAATATTTGTGAGGTGATGCGTTTGAGGCGATGAATAAGAATAAAAATAAAGTGAAGAAGGTTTAAATGTTTTACACACTACTCCTACTCCTAACTAAACAGATTGAGCAATAGAAGACTTGCAATGAGAATAAGTAGAGACACAACAACCAATAATGCATTGTAAAGTTTACTATCTTAAATCGCCCTAGTAATCTTAGCTCGTTGCACTAACGCATCATACCTTTAGGTGGTCAGCCTCATGACTATATTTCTATAGTGCATGGTTGTGTTGAGCATAAGATTTTGCCTATCTCTAGGAACAATACGAACCTTGCTTAGTGCGTTCCATTCCTTACCTTCTCAGGCAGTTAGATGCGGCTATTTAACTTATAGACAAGCAATGCAACATCCCATAGACAGGCATTGCCATAGCCTTTCATAAAGCAAAGAGGATTAACTCACTTATACTTGCACAACGTACACATCTCGGTGGGTTGCTACATGCGTCCTATCTCTAGGCTACACGATTAAGCATGCGATTGACTTTGATAAATAAACGCTGAAGAAAAACTATGATAGAGATGAAGATGGTGAAGAAGACGGTAATGAAGGAATTAAAATTTGCATTGATCACAAAATATCTTAATATCTCAAGCTAAAATGTAATACAATATAGAGATTAGAAGGGAGATGAAGGACTCTGTGTCAAGGCTGCTAGTGATGCCATGGCTGAATGGTGAAGATGTCTCTCTCGAGCTCTATCTCTAGCGAATGCTCTAATCGTCACTCGGTCTGGGTTGTGGAGATGGAAAATTCTCACTGGAAATCTCTTTCAAGCTCTCATCTATGATCACAAACTTCTGCCTTGAGGCAAAAGCTCGAATATCTCAAAATAAAGGTCTCAAGGGCTATTTATAGAATTTGGACGCCGACAGCTGTAATGATGAAGGTATGGCTCACTGCTGCTTTTGTCGGGGTATGGGCATTGTCACATCGCCTTATCTTATTGATACTCCCAAGGTATACGTCCAAGCTGAATTTAGCTGAAGTTATCAACGCGTTCTACACATCTTGTGATCTTCTATTATGGCTGTCAATCCGTGGCTGCAATCTCTATTTGTTCACCGCATTCTCCATGCATTGGACGCATGCGATTACTGCAACTTCCATGTGTTGGGCGCATGGGGTTGCAACACATGGGGTTGCTATCTGCATGCATCTTTTGCGGTCGCCTGGCTTCAGTGCATACGTTTGTCTGCGATTGCTTATTACAAACGCATGCGTTTGATTCCTGCGATAGCTACAAAAATAGACACTTTGGCACGGAATAATGCATAATATTGGGTCAGTGAGGTTTTAGGTGCTTATGGACGCAAAACTCAATCTTTCACAAATTCTAAGTATTATCACTGCGTTTTCTACCTGTTAGCCCTCATAATTCTAAATAAAAGGCTTATAATAACTGGCATTTCTGCCAGTTATCAGGGGATTGATTTCATGGGGCCATTCCCTCCTTCGCATGGCAAGCACTATATTTTATTGGTCGATTATGTCTCCAAGTATGTAGAGGCAATAGCATGCGCTGGAAGTGATGCGGTGGTAGTCTCCCAGTTCCTCAAGAGAAATATTTTCACGCGTTTTGGCACTACCCGTGCCATCATAAGTGATGAAGGATCACACTTTATCAATCACAATATCAAGGAGCTGCTGCGCAAGTACAATATCTTTCACAAAGTGACCACCGCATACCATTCGCAAATGAATGGCCAGGTTAAAGTGTCCAATCGTGAAATTAAATTGATACTTGAGAAGGTAGTAACTCCTTCACGGAAAGATTGGGCAACGAAGCTTGATGATGCGTTGTGGGCATACCGGACCGCATTTTAAACACCAATAGGTATGTCCCTCTATGCGTTGGTATTTGGCAAGGCGTGTCATTTGCCTTTGGAGATGGAGTATAAAGCATTGTGAGGGGTCAAGCAACTGAATTTTGATTTGAAGAAGGCAAGGGATGCGCGAAAAATGCAGCTTGTCGAGCTAGAAGAATGGAGGATCAACGCATATGAGAATGCGAAGATTTATAAAGAGCGTACCAAGCGCTGGCATGACAAATGTATATGTGCTAGAAACCTCCAAGTCGGGCAAAAGGTATTACTCTTCAATTCAAGATTACGGCTCTTCCCGGGAAAAATAAAAGCACACTGGTCCGATCCCTTCATCATCAAAGAAATAATTCCTCATGGTGCAGTGGAACTGATCACTGAGGATAGCAGTCGAACATTCAAAGTTAATGGACAACGGATCAAGGTATATTGCGGAGGAGATTTCCAGCCAGAAACAGCCTTTGCAAAGTTGAAAAATCCGGACTACCCTTTTACATGACTTTTGAACTCTCTTTCCTTTGTCACTTTACTTTTATTCAATCTATCTGTATCTTACTCATTCTTATAATTTCCTTCTCTAAAAAAAAAAAAGCGATAACGAGTTTTATTTTGTTTAAAATAATTTGACCATCTATTTGTTTTTCTTGCAACGATCGAGATGCAAGATTGCGGAGATATTACAAGAAGAAGCAAATGATCTCATCCCATCACCATAATCCACAGAAGAAAGATCACCGCAAAGATGGATGCATCAACACAATGCGGGTGACAGCGCAAAATTTAGGGGTGTACTCTTCCTTATCTTTATTTCAAATTTTGCGCTATCGCATGGCATTTTACTTTTCAAAGATTTATCACCGCATCCTCTTTGATTACTGCAATCTTTGATTACACGCATAAATCAATGACCGCAACTCCAATGCCAAATTGGTATAAGTTTAGTCTGAGAAAGAGTGCATTGCTCATAGTTGGATGTCCGCATGATACCCGTGGGGGCAAGCCAAAACAAAGGCAAGGCACTCAGATCAGTGCAAGGTCAGAAAAAAATAGCAATAAAGAAAATTTTTGTGCAAGGATAAATCATTTGACACCCCGATGGAAATTTTTTTTTTGAAATAAATCATGCGATGTTCTAGAATTTAGTAAAGTCCTTTTGAAAGTTAAGCTTGCTATCCCTAAGTCTTAGAAATATTTTAGGAAGAGACTTGAATAAGACTTAAGGAAATTCTGGCATATAATATTTGAACGAAGTATTCTTGAGAAATCTAGGAAAAGAACTTTGCAGTTGACTTGCTAAAGGAATTTTTAGCTTATGCTTGAGGACAAGTATTGTTTAAATTTGGGGGTGTGATAACGGGCAGAAATGCACGTTATCATAGTGCTAAGTTCTTAAACAATGTTGGATTCCATTGATGAAATATGTTAAATTGTGTCCATTAAGCATACAATCTATAATAGTGCGGTCGCATGCGTCCAACGCATTAGAACAGTTGATCTTTATATTTTTGTGCAGAATATGCATTAATGCAATGCAAAGATTGCGATCATAGGAATTCATTGGTCGAGCGCAACTTCATCGCAAGGCATTGCATTGATCTTGCTCGAAAACATTCGCCCAAGAAGAATCGCCGCAACTTGGTCAGCGCAACATGGTGGGCACATCCGGGTGAAAGGTGATGATAGTCGGATCCAAATTAAGTTGACAGCCGATAACGGTCACGAAGTACATTCAGCTTTATCGATGATAATTATCTAGCGTATCAGTCAGGAATTAAAGCTGACCCATCTGTACAACCAGGAGAGAGAAGCCACCTTTCACCATGGAAGCTCTATAAATACCAAGTGCATTCTTCAGAGAAAGGGTTAAGCAGTCGATTAATTCACCACTTTACAAGTTCACGCCTCTATTCATAGTTTTCTTTCATTTTAAGGCGGACGCAAGGAAGAAAGTGTGCCGATAGATCGTTCCGATAAACTTGGGAAAACACCGGAAGCTCCAAGACAGAGAGAGGGTCGACGCCTGCGGAAGCGGGAACATCTTTAGATCATAATAGAGATTAAGTGTAAAAAGCCTCGGTCAGCAAGGAATTTCTACCAGGCTCTCTACCTTTACTTTCCACTGTCATTTTGTACTCAACTTATTTATAAGAATGGAATTTCTTTCTCTATATCTATTCACTCTCTGTTGTTCATGCATGAGTAGCTAAATTAGTTGAATGGGTTTAGAAGCAATTAGCTAGCATAACGAGGGAATCATCATTCTTACTATTGTCTTGTTTATGAATACTTCATTCGTCTATTAGAGATACTCGGGAGGGTAGTCTAAGGACAGGATCTAGACTTGGGAAGGTCAGGTCAGAATCTAGGTTTGGAAGAACCAGATTAGAATGCATAAACGAGAGATAAGCGCTTAGAAATGAGCACTATTTGTTATTAACATATCGCATGTATCTTAGCGATAAGATATGATTGTATGCAGTCACCTTACTTTCATGCATTTTGCATCAACGCATAGGACAAGAGTAAACTTAAGAATGGACAGTTTGCATTCAACACATGCGTCCTAGACTTAGGAGCATCGCATTTACATTGGAAAATGGCTTGCTATGCATGGTTGTAACATGATTGCATAGTCTGATGCACTCCCGAGTAACGCTAGCTAAAGATCTTCTCAACCTATTCATCACATACTCATTGCATCTATCAACGCAACTATCTTTTTCAAATTCGTCGCCATTATTTACTCCTTTTTCATCAACACAATAACACACATGACACTTTATTTATTTACTTGGTCACCGCAAAGTTTTCATCAAAATTACCAACGCAATCTATTTTCACAAATCCCTATGTTCGACCCTGGACTTACCAGGAAACTCAGGGGAATTTACACTTGAATTCCGCTGGGGAAACCTGAGTGCACAACGCAATCCATCAATGCATATCATCTGTATTTTCATTCAATAAAATAAATCATCAAATATGCGTTGACGCAAGGCAGAAAATGCGATCCAAAGAAATCAACGGTCGAACGCATCAAGAGATTGCGTTAACGCAAGGCTATGCGATCATTTACGCTCGCGATTATCTGCTCAAGAAGGTTGCTGCATAGAGCCGCGCATCTTTGGTGGGTGTATCTGGGTGAAAAGTATAATAAATCAAGATGGGACAGAAAGCTGATGACGGTCGATTCCGAATTAAGTTGACAAGTCGTTAAAGAATTACTGTAGCAAGTACACTCAACTTTTCGGTGACAGATATTCGACGCATCAGACAGAGAATTAAGGCCATCCCATTAGTGCAATCATAAGAGAGAAGAAGCCTTTCACCCTGAAGCTCTATAAATACCAGAGGCCACCTCTAGTGAAAAAGTTAAGTTAGTTCAGTTTGGATAGTTAGATAATTTTCCCCTTAGATAGAAGTAGCCTTGTTCATAGTTTTCTTTTACTTAGAAATTAGTAAAAACTATTACCGCATATTGTTTTTCTTAGTCCCTGAGTTCGACCCTGGACTTACCAGGAAACTCAGTACGATTTATACTTGAGTTCTGCTAAGAAAACTTATTTGCACAACGCATTTTCCACCAATGCAACCCTTCCATTATTTCATCGCATAAAATAACGCATCAAGTTTTTGGCACCGTTTCCGGGGACTTCGGTAATTCAGTGTGCTAATGGTAATTTTTCTGATTTCTTTGCAGCTTTCAATCTCTGGCGAATTACGACCTGAAGATTGAAAGAACATTCCGACGAAGACTGAGAAACAACTGCCAACAACAAGATAAAACTCCCAGAATGGCGAAACAACCGAAAGAAAGGCCTGCAAACACAAATAATATAATGGCCAACCCCATCCTCCTGGTGAATGACTGCAATAGACCCATTCGGAACTATGTGTCACCCAACCTATATGATTTCTCCCCAGGAATTATGAGGCTAGCGCTAGACGAATCAAGGTTTGAAATGAAACCGGTTATGTTGCAGATGATCCAAACTGCTGGTCAGTTCAGTGGTAGGCGTGGCGAGGATCCGCACGCCCACCTCCGGAGCTTCATAGAGATCTGCAACACTTTTGTGTTTCCAAACATCTCTACCGAGGAGGTTCGACTAACGTTGTTCCCATTTTCCTTATGCGATCAAGCAAGAAAATGGGCTTATTCTCTCAAATCGGGAGAGATAACTTCGTGGGAACAAGTCGTGGAAAAGTTCATGAAGAAATAGTTCCCTCCAATGGAGAACGCAAGAAGGAGGAAGTTAATTACGAATTTTGAACAAGAAATTGACGAATCGCTCAGCGACGCTTGGGCGAGGTTTAAGAGGCTGGTAAGAGACTGCCCACATAACGACTTACCAGACTGCTTATAGATGAAGATCTTTTACCAAGGACTAAACCCTACTTCACAGTCCGCTGCCAATGCGGCAGCAGCTGGTGGTTTGCTTGATAAAACTTACAATGAGGCGAAAAGTATACTTGATCGCATTTCCAAAAATCATGAAGACTGGCGAGAAAGCGATCAGAGATTAAAATTTAAAAACGGTGATGCGAACAATGGGGCCATCGCATCCCTTCAGAACTAAATGAATGCAATGATGAGTTTGATACAAGGCATCGCAATTAATAGCACGGGAACGCAGAAAGGGCAGGTCAACACAATTGCCCAAACGACTACAAGTTGTGTCATCTGTGGAGAAGCACATCCGAATGAAGAATGCCTAGGAAATTCGCAGTTAGTATGCTTCATAAAGAACAATCCTTATTCCGATACGTACAACCCAAGGTGGAGAAACCACCCCAATTTTGCATGGAAAAATCAACAACAAAGCTTTCAACCAATGGCGCAAAAAGAAAGGCCACCGAATTTTTCCCGCGAACCAACGGTCCAACGTATAACCAAGCCAGCAGTTCACAGGCACCGCAATCTTCATTCTTAAAGAGCTTGCTGAAGTAGTACATTGAGAAAAACGAATCAGTGCTTCAGAATCAAGCATCGTCCATCCGAAATCTCGAAATTCAACCAGGACAAATTGCGGGCGAGCTCAAAAATAGATCGCAAAGAGCGTTGCCGAGCTCAACTGCACTTCCGCACATCTCTGGGGGTATGAGAAAGGAACAATGCTTAGCAATCTCCTTGCTAAGTGAAAAAATGACCACAGAAGTAGGGGAGGAACCCATCATGACCAACTTGAATGCGGTAACAACCGAGGACCCGTTGACTTATAATTCAGAAGAGCTCGAGCAGATGAACCTGGAGGTTGCGTCCACCCTCAAGCCTCTAGAACGCGAGATAGAAGAAGTCCAGCTACCACCATTCCCGCAAAGATTGAAAAAGAAACAGAATGATGAAGAAAAGATGTGATAGTAGCAGTAACGCAAAATGCTATAATCCCACAAAAAATGTGCGACCCGGGAATCTTCATGATACCATGCTCAATTGGAGGGGTCTTACAGTGGTCAAGCACTATGCGATCTTGGGGCGAGTATAAACGTAATACCGCTATCAATCTTCAAATGATTGAATATGGGCAAACTCACGCCCATGACGGAGACTCTTCTACTTGCAGACAGATCCCGAATACATCCCAAGGGAGAGTTGAAAGATGTCGTAATCTTTATGATACCATGCTCAATTGAAGGGGTCTATAGTGGTCAAGCACTATGCGATCTTGGGGCGAGTATAAACGTAATGCCGCTATTAATCTTCAAATGATTGAATATGGGCAAACTCATGCCCACGACGGAGACTCTCCTACTTGTGGACAAATCCTAAATACATCCCGATGGAGAGTTGAAAGATGCCGCAATCTCGATTGACAAATTCATCTTACCGGCAGACTTCATCATTTTGGATTATAAAGTGGATGAAGATGTGCCCATCATACCCGTCCCTGGAGTAATCATCAGTAAAATTGATAAGATACTCATAACCACCTAGGGCTCGCACATTCATAGGACCACAAAGGTCAGAATATACTAACTCAAGAGGCTCTTTGGCTCTAAAATCTTTTCTAGTAAAAAGTCGTTTAGTCATCTTACCCTCAAGGCAAGATTCACACACAGGTAAAGAATTTTCTTCTAACTCACTTAGAAGTCCATTCTTCACCAATCTCTCAATCCTATTGAGATTGATGTGCCCTAAACGTAGATGCCAAAGGTGGGCATTTTCTTTTGGAGAAATTTGTTGACGTTTTGATTGAGTTACGACAGTTCTGAACATTTCAGTATTATAAAGGGAATTAATGGCTAACGACCTTAGCACATATAAATTTGATTCTAGATTTGCTGTGCAAATAAAGTCACCATCTTTATGAATAAACGCTTTACTCAAATTGAAAGAAATAGTGTATTTACATTGCAATAAGCACTTTACAGAAATAAGGTTCCTTTTTAGTTCAGGAACAATATATACATCATTTAAATTTAGAAACCTATTATGTAAAGTCAACTGGATCCCTCCCACTGCCACAGCTGAGACGACGTGCCCGGTGCCTACTCGCATCGTCATCTCACCAGCCTCCAGCTGTCGCCAAGATCTAATCCCCTGAAAAGAAGAACAAACATGGTTAGTGGCGCCTGAATCAATTATCCAGGCAGAATCATCATTCTCCACTAAACAAGTTTCGAGTACAAGTAAATCATATTTACCTTATTGCCTTGGCTGTTTTCTTCTTCTTCAGATACCAAGGACAATTCCTCTTCCAATATCCATCTTGGTTGCAATGGAAACACTTTCCTTTAGCAATTGGTGGATGCCTCCTCAGGGCGACAGGCGGTGGGTTAGCAGGTGCCTTCCCTTTCCCTTACCACCCTTCTTCTTCTTCCCCTTTGTAGAGTTAGAAGTAGAAGGTGCAGACTTCGTTTCTGAGGTTGAACCTCTCTAGAACGTCCTTGAGGATGAATCAACATTTGTCTCACCCTTCTGCCTCTCTTTACTTTTCAATAAAGATTGGTATGTCTGCAACTCGTTGAGGAGCGTTGTAAGGTTATATTTCACTTTGTTAAGAATCACATTACTAACAAAGTGCAGGAAGCTCTCCGGCAAAAAATGCAAGATTATGCTAACCTGACTGCCCCCATCGATGGTAGACCCATTCAACTCTACCACATTGAAGTGGACCATCATGTTTAGCACATGTTCATAAATAGAGGTGCTTTCTTGAATTTTGGAGTTGAATATATATTTAAGAGCCTCATGCATAAGCTGTTCAAACGGTTGTCCAAACATCCCCCCCCAGGGACTCCATGATCTCACGAGCTGAGACCATAGGCTCATGCTTCTTGGCCAAGATGTCATAAAGACTTGCCAAGATATAGGCTCGAGCCTTCTCATTCACCCTTGTCCATCGCTCGTATGCCTCTCGAACATTTCGAGCGGCATTTAGAGCTGGAATAGGAGGACAAGCCTCCGTGAGAGCGAACATGAGATCCTCGATGATTAGGATCGTCGTGATCATATGTTTTCATGTTGAAAAATTGTCTCCAGTCAATTTTTCGACGCTTAACAAAGATAATGTGGTTGTAGCCATTTGAAAAAGTTGTTGAAAATACGAACAAATCTTGATTAGTTTTGCTAAACCACTTTTAAACCAATTAGTTTTACAAAACTGTTTCAAGTACCTTAAGTTATAGACTTCTATTTTGCAATGATGCCCCAGTGAGTCAGGACAAACACCACCGGTGGGGTGATCAATTGCCCCTTCACTGGGATGAGACATTTTCAACCATTAGGCAGAACCAACTCTTGGAACTGAACCTAACAGCCACCATTTTTCGGTCCAGAATCGTTAATATTTAACTATTCCATGTAAGTGTAACCCTTTGTTTTTGGTGCCAGAGTTCTGCCCTAATGCGCTTACTGTAGGGAAAAGACAGATTAGGACAAGAGACTAAGTTAACTTATCCTCTTATAAGAGATCAAATAAAGAAACGCGCAAAACTGCCATCCTTTAGGGGGACACTCCCAGGGTGCCTCTAGGCGATGCGCAGTAACTTTATTCAACCTAACAAGGGAGACTGAGGGATATGCTGTCGCACTTCCCGCTCCCACTTACTATGAACATTCTCTCCATCCACCTTGGTATTAACCTACCCAAACACCATCCGTTGGGGGGACACACCAAAGGTGTCATGAGGTCGAGGATAGATCTCACAGTGTAGACTTTAGGAGAAAAATGAAAGGTTTAAGTGAAGCATCTTATGCCCCAAATACCTCCCACTAATGTTCTACCTAGGGATTCATTAACCTAGATAATCCGACTACTGATTTTAGTCTAAATGGTCTTTTTAAAGTCTGTTCATAAACAACGTTTGTTTATGAAATATAAACAAGTTCAAGTAGTCACATTTAAACACTTTAATGGACTGTCCTTAACTTGCATGCATGCATCAAATCTATCTAATTCACCTTTCCAGGTAAGTTCCCAGGTAGGGGTGTTACGTTTCTATCAACTTAAATACCCCAGCCTAGACAGAACCTACCTTAGACAAAAGGTCCCTTATAGATAGATTTGCTACACTTTAACCTTTTATTAGCCAATTTAATCCTATTAAACTGATTAAAAGATTAAAGCCTTAGGGTTGCTAATCATATTAGAACCGTGATCTTAGGTCTATGTGATCTAAGTTTTAAACATTTTAAAACATGAATTAAACCTAAGTGAGCATGCATGTCTTTCTTATTTCTTTTAGTTCTAATTTCTCTTTAACTCTTAAAAAGAAACAACTAAAAAATATTGTGCATAACGAGGCGTTTATAACAATTATAAAGTAACCTATGTGTCATGCTTCATGCAATGTCCGGTCATTATTATATAACTTTTATATAACGCGTAATAACCAAGCAAACATACTATCATTTACCTTATACTATAACAATTATAATATAAAGATGATACATGTCAATGCTTTTTATGCAAGCATAAATATAACTCCTATATTAATGATGCATGAGCATTCTTTTACATAATAAAATCATGCTTTTCTAAATTATAACAATTACAATAAAGAGATGATGCATGATCAATGCATAACCTAAGGTGGGATTTATTATATGTACATACCATATGACATATAAGACATACATCGCATGTATTAAATAAATAGATTAATGGATCGGGATGAGCCTTTAAACCAAAAAGGACCAGAATGAAAAACCCTATCTATTACATTTGTTATCGAGCAAACTGGTTCACAAACGAACCGGGTCTTGAACCGCCAAGAGGTCTCCATTGTGTAGCAATCTTTAGATGGTAGACGATCGTTCAGCGTGCACTAGACGATAGGAACTTTAACAAAACGATCATGTAGACGACGAGGAGGCTGCGAAGCCTGATCGTCCATACGATCGTGTAGCGCGACGATAGGTAAATGATTTACCTTGAGTTACTAAGCGATGAAGCTTGCTGAACTAAACGATCGTCTAGCGCGCTTTAAACGATACGCGAGTGTTTGATCGTTTAACCGATGCGTGCAACTTGGTAAACGATTTACCTTGCGATGCTAAGCGATCGTTTAGTCAATTACTAAGCGATGAAGCTTGCTGACATAAACGATCGTCTAGCTCGCACGCGCATTAAACGATACTCAGCGATCGCGTGCCTGATCGTCTTCCCGATACGACCAACGCTTGATCGCATACTCCATCGTTCAATCGATGCTTTCAACCACGATCGCTTAGTCTTTCATCTTCACGATGCGATGGACAGCGATCACATAGAACTTTTTCTACACAATGCGATCAACCCTAGATCATCTTCTTCCTCGAAGAGCTGCAACCTTTGCCCAGAACTTCGACGAATGACTCAAGACTTCAAACACTTTGAATACATACTTGATGATGATTATATATGCCCAAAAACATAAGGGCCTTTACATACAACCGCAAATGTAAAAGGAATTTAAATCGATCGAGGCAATTCATCTCGAAAACAACCATTAATCCGGCACATCCAAAACAGTATTAACACTTAAAAATAGCGTAGAAATGCACCCACCATGAATGTAAACGTTATTTCGTTGCAACAAATGAAATCGGAGTATCAAAAACTTAGCTCTGATACCAATTGAAGGATCTCAAAACAAGAGTTCCATGAGCGGGCTTAGATCGCTCCAATTTCACAGTGACCGGAATATAAATGATATACATTATATACTAACAGTTATGCATATTAAATTCATCAACAACATGCTCAGATTACGATAAAACATAGAGAAAGGGGTTCATACCAGAGGAAGACAATCTTCTTTTGTGTGAACTCACAACAGCGGAAAACTCCACCGATCTACCAACACCCGGCGAGTCTCTCGATTATTACTGCACAATCTGAACGTACACGGACAAGGCTTCGGGGACAACACCACCACCAGGTATCCTCGGTGTCAAAAATCCAGAGAGTGGGCTTTAGTGAGTTTGGTAGAAGACGGAGGAGAGGATTTCGTGTAGACAACAAGCGCGCACGAGAAGAACTTTACTATCATATAGTGGGGACGCTTATCGTATAGTAAAACTACACGATCGTTTAGGAAAAACTGGACGATCATTTAGGAAATTGGTATACGATCATTTAAGGAACGTGTGAACCAGATGATCGTTTAGACGAAAGAGAATCTATCGTATAGGCTCTCAGCGATCGCTCTTTCACGGTTTCTTTTGCGAGGTCTTAAAGCACGACTGAATTATTCTACAAAAATGAAAATGATTTTCAATCTTTAACCCACCGGTTACCTTAACCTTCGCGGCCCCCACGTTCATACGTGAATTAATTGGTTAATTATTAAATAATTAATCAATTAATTTATTTAATAAATATAATCATATTATATTTATATCCTATAGTTTGATATCATATATCTACTATAGCATTTTTTCTCTACTTGATATAAATCATATTTATATCTAATTTCCTCCAAAATAATGTATCTCATACATTTAGCCAATTATATCATATATAATTAACCAGTCCAATTATATCATATATAATTGAACTTCCTCTTGTCAATTTGAACATTTCAAATTAACCCAAACACTGGTTCTTGACTTTATCCAAGCTACTCAAGTGACCTAATGGACCTGTGGCTCGAAGCTCCAACGGTACGTGAATGGCTAACTAAACTCTTTAGCCACGAGATTCACCATCCGTTAACTGTCAGTGATTCCACTAAAGACCAACAACTGAACTCTTCTTACCACAGATATATTTCTATGTTCATTGGATATAACCAATCATGAGTACGATGAGCCTTCACCGATGCTTGTAAGTACAGCTGGGCCAATTTATCGTTTTTCCCCTGTAGTTACATCTCACTCCTTAAGTACCACTGATTCCTCAAATGAACAAAACAACATAGTCCAACTATGTGTGAACACCTTTCGGGCCAAGAGAAGGTGTGTGACACTACATCGTTTAAGCCCCCGAATCAGTCCTCAAGGGAGCCATCTATCTACTTACCCCTGCCTCGGGGAAGAAGTGAATTCAATCTTGTGTAGTTGAGTTCCCAGCTCCCAAATTAGACGTATCCCCAAAATGGTAGGTTTGAATCGGCGACTTGGCCACTCGCACCCATACAAATTAAAGAACCGGCCTCAATGGCATGAGTTCCCAACTCACTCAGGATTGAGGTCATGTTACCTATGGTCATCCTAGTGAAGTGAAGTCTCTGTCATGAACGATGTTATATAACGAGACATTAGCACTTTGTGGTCAGGTCTTATACAAACTCTTTATATAGGACGCCCTCACTTGCATGTCCCCAACACGAATGATCAGGATCAAATCATCTGTGGAAAGTCACAACACTTGTGACCATTCCACAAAGCGGGCCGGTCCGTAGCATTACCAGGATAAGGTTTCCCTCATATATCCATATACTATAGACCATTTTGGTTATCACTCAAGACATGATCCACTTGTATGTCACCACATACATGTTTGAGTTACATACAGATAACCAGGGATTTTATGTTTATTGGTTTGTGGTAAAGCAAATAAAACACGTAAATGAGCAAAACAACGAGATATGAAGTAAATATCATATATTAACAATCACATGTGTTCATATATATTGTTTACCAACTACAGGATATGAGACTTTAGAGCATCAACCCCAACAATTGGGACGACCATTCCTCTCGATTGGTCGTGCTCAAATTGATGTGCGCAAGGGGGAAATTGTGATGAACATTAACGGGGAAAGGCTCCAGATTAAGGCAGACAAGATTCTGGAAGATCGAGAAAAGAAGAAAACGCCACCGTGGACGTAAAAGGTCCTACTTGAAATAAGCAGTCTCTGAGTTACTATGCAACTTAAACTTATCAGGGACGCAATCCTTTTGAATATCCTTTTTGTTTTGTATCAATGCTTCATGAACTCTCATTACCTTGCTGTTATCTGTTATCGCATATTTGTTTATTGCTTACAAAAAAAAAAGAGAAAAAAATAATAATGTGATCGTGTTGAACAATCGTGGTAAACGATTTTGCTAACTCTATTTTTTAATGATTATTTGACCCTCTCAATGTTTTCTTTGCAAACGATCGAGGTAAACGATTGCGGAGGCGCTACACGAAGACGCAACTACTTTATTTCGTCACTACAATCCAAAGAAAGTAGATCGCCGCAAAGCAGGATGCGTCAACAAATAATGCAGGCGACAACGAAAATTTGGGGGTTGTATCTTTCCTTAACTCTATTTTAAATTTTGCACTATCGCATCGCATTTTAATTTTGAAATTTTTATCTCCGCATCCTCTTTGGTTGCCGCAATCATTTAATATTGATCAATTTAGTAAGTCACCACATGATTTCTCTTTCCCAATTATGATTTCAATGATGAAACACATGATTCTATCTTTTCGTACACACTAGAGTCAACTTAATTTTAGGATAGTCACCTCATGAAATATTTCTAGAAGTTAGTGGTCTGCTAGCTTTCTTTCAAACTGACCCTTTACGAAACTTCCTAAGAACATCGCATGACTTCTTTCAATCTTTTGGCAATGAGGACATTGCCGCATTTTAAATTTGGGGGTGCGGTATTCATTTTTAGCCTTGCTTAAAAAAAATCATAACATTGCGATCGGATCCTACTCGTAGTTGGATGTCCGCATGACACATGTGGGATCAAGCCAAAACGAAGGTAGGAATCGTGATCAACGCATAAATAAATGATCGCAACTCCGCTGCCAAATGGGCATGAGTTTAGTCTGAGAAAGAGCGCCTTGCTCGTAGTTGGATGTTCGCATGACACACGTGGGGGCAATCCAAAATGAAGGCTAGGCACTTGGATCAGCGCAAAGTCAGAAAAAAAATATAAAAAAAATAATGTCTAAAATACGTAAGGATAAAAAAATCATTTAACACCCCAGTGAAAAAGCTTTTTTTGAAATAAATCATGCGATGTCCTGGAATCTAGTAAAGTATTTTTAAAGGTTAAGCTTGCGATCATTAAATTTTAGAAATATTTTAAGAAGAGACCTGGACAAAAATTAAGGAAATTTTGGTGTCTAGGATTTGAATAAGGCATCTTTGAGAAATCTAGGAAAAGAGAAGGCGGTCGACTTTCTAAAGGAAATCTTTAGCTTATGCTTGAGGACAAGCATTGTTTAAATTTGGGGGTGTGATAACGGGCAGAAATGCACATTATTACAGCACTAAGTTATTAAACAATGTAGGATTGCAATGATAAAAATATACAAGATTGCGTCCAAAAAGCATTAAGTTCACAACATTGTAGACGCATGCGTCCATCGCATTAAAACAACTAACTTGTGTATTTTTGTGCATAATATGCGTTGACGCAAGGCAGAAAATGCGATCCAAAGAAATCAACGGTCGAGCGCATCAAGAGATTGCGTTAACGCAAGGCTATGCGATCATTTGCACTCGCGATTATCTGTTCAAGAAGGTTGCCGCATAGAGCCGGCGCATCTGGGTGAAAAGCATAATAAATCACGATGGGACAGAAAGCTGATGACGATCGATTCCGAATTAAGTTGACAAGCCATTAAAGAACTACTATAGCAAGTACACTCAACTTTTCGGTGACAAATATTCGGCGCATCAGATGGAGAATTAAGGCCATCCCATCAGTGCAATCATAAGAGAGAAGAAGCCTTTCACCCCAAAGCTCTATAAATACCAGAGGTCACCTTCAGTGAAGAAGTTAAGTTAGTTCAGTTCGGACAGTTAGATAATTTTCCCCTTAGATAGAAGTAGCCTTGTTCATAGTTTTCTTTTACTTAGAAGGCGAAGCGAGGGAAGTGAGATTGTACTGAGAGATCGTTCTGGTGAACTTGGTAGAGTGCCGGAAGCGTCGAGATCAAAGAAAGGGCCAACTCCTGCGGAAGTAGGAACATCTTTTGAGTAGAATAGAGTTAATAGTGTAAAATTCTTGGGAAGTAAGAAATTGCTACCAGGCTCTCTACGCTTATCTTTCATTGTCATTTTGTACTATGAACTGATTTATAGAAATGGAATTTACATCTTTATATCTGTTCACTCTTACGCATGAGTAGCTAAATCTGTCGAATGGATTGAGAAGCACTTTGCTAGCATAACTGGAGATCTTTATTCTATGCGATTATCTTGTATTATGTATGTGCCATTCGTCCATTAGAGATACTCGGGAGAGTAATCTAAGGATAGAATCTAGGCTTGGAAAATTCAGCTTAGAATCTAGGCTCGGGAGAGTTAGATTAGAAAATCAAGAGATAGAAGCTTAGGAATAAGCTTTGTTTACTATTAACGCATCGCATGCATCCTAGAGATAGGTTATGATTGTATGCGATCACTTTGTCCTTGTGTGCATCTTGCATCATCGCATAGGCAAGAAGTAGAGACTTAGGAATAAGCTCTATAGACATTATCGCATTCATCGCATGCGTCCTAGAATTAGGAGCTACCGCATTGCATTGGAAAGTGATTGTTGTCGCATGAGTGTAGCATGATCGTATAGTTTGAACGCATTCTCGGGAAACGCTAGCTAAAGATCTTCTCAACCCGTTCCTCTGCATACTCAGTGTATCTGTCGCATAATCAATCTTTTCTTAAATCCACCGCATACTTTTTATACTTCAAACAACAAACCAACCAAACCATTCATTTATTTGTTACCGCAAAGTGATCTTAAAAATTATTACCACATATTGTTTTCCTTAGTCCCTGAGTTCGACCCTGGACTTACCAGGAAACTTAGTAGGATTTATACTTGGGTTTTGCTGAGAAAACTTGTTTGCACAACGCATTTTCCACCAACGCAACCCTTCCATTATTTCATCGAATAAAATAACGCATCACGCATCTACACGATCGTCTAGCGCATCGCTTAGCTCCGCGCATCTGCTATACGATTGCCTACCTCATTATTTAGCTCCCCACATTGCTAACGATCGTCTAACGCCCGCCAACATGATCGCCTACCTCATCGTGTAGTGCAACTCATTTACTAGAAGATCGTCTACCTCATCATGTAGCACTGCTCAATTGCTACACGATCGTCTGCCCAGTGCCTTGCGCTCAACATTTCGCTTTCTCTACTCTTACTCACATATACCCAATGCATGAGCAACTTTTGGCAACGCCTCTTGCCAATACTTCAGCCAATCATGTGTCCAACCTTACAAACACATGGTTGCTTTCTCATCTTATGCGTTAATGTCTCCTAACACTCAACGCATGAGTCCTTTTTTACCTTACACTTAGCCAAATTTCACCAATTAAGGCTTAACTCAAAACTACTCAAACAAAATGTATTCAACGCTTAGAAATTTCCTTTTCTTCAACATAGAATTTAACTTTCACTTAGTTAATTTCCTTAATCACCTGTTTAACTAGGGAAAATGGAAATCCGGGTTTCACAGAAACCATCCCTGGCCCAGTGGAAATCTCTAGTTAGAAACGAAGAGGACATGAGGAAAGAGTATTGTAGTGCTAAAGGAGGGAAAGTTTTAGGGTTTTTTTTTAATTATATATATAAATATAAATATTCTAACATACATATATACATACATATAATTGGTCGGGGCGAAAGTTGAGGATGGGTAATATAATCCATGTTCCCAGTCCCCTATTGCCAATGGGGAAAAAATGTTCCCCGCTTCCTCCCATATTTGTTGGGATTTGCGCCCTAAAACCTCGAAATTTATTAGTTTATTAATTTAATTATTGATTATGCAATATTAATTTATCCATTAACTGTAAAAATCCAAGGTTATTATATATAATCTTGAACAACATGTAGTTGATGTGGAGACATGTGAGTGAGGGTATCATGTACAAATAATTTGTATAAGACCGGATCGCAAAATAATTAATCTCTCTTTGTAAATCTGTTAATTGATGAGATTAATATTTCATATGATGATCATGTGCGACTTGATCTTAATCTTGAGTGATTTATGAACTCATGTTTGTAAGGCCAGTCCTTTTTACACTGTTGAGAGTGGTCCGAGTTGCGTACTGAATAAACCTACCATTTTGAGGACTTGATTAAATGGGTAGTTGGGAACATAACTTCACAAGATGGAACTCATTCCTTCCTGTATAGGGTAAGTAGATGAGTAGTTCCCTTAAGTGTTAATTTCAGGTCTTGAACACTAATGCAACATAATAGTAGAAAAAATAGAAATCAATATTTCTAAAATCATTTCACCGGTTTAGATAAAGGTAAATTCATACTCCACAGATTAGTCAAAAAGACTATCTAATAGTTGGTTTTATGATTTAAATTATAATTTTTTTTCTTTAAGATTAACATTTAAACGTTATCCATTCTATCTAAAATAATGTCAATAGTTTCATTTGATGACACCAATCCTTTCGGTTCTTTTTAATTTTTACGATAATTAATGTTGAAGTTAGGTTTTTGAAATGGAATAATCACTTCTATTTGAGTGTTTAAAAGTTTGAATTCAAATTTTTGTGTTATTTATATGAATATTTTGTAGAGAATTTCTTATGTTTTGAGAATGAAAAAGAATTGGAAGTTTTTTTTTTTGTTTTTATCTTAGAAAAGTTAGAAAAATGTGTTTAATTGAAAATTAAAATCAACAATAGCAAAAAGAAAAAAAGACAATCAATTTGATTTATGAAAATAGCACCATATACCCAACCCAACCAAACTCACAACCAACAATAATTACCAACTCAACTCAACTTTGCCCACCAAACACAGACAATATATCTCTCAGATAATTTAACTCTCCATATAATAATAACTCAACTCTTTATCGTTAAACGTCCCCCGAGATACTTTTTTGCCCAAAAAAAAAAACCCCTTGACAAGGGAATGTCATGTATGGAATTACCCATATGTATTTGGATGAATTGAACGCATGTTTTATTTTCACTAAGCATTTAAACAACGACGCATTTTGATTTTTGATAAAAGTCTTGGGAGTGCTTCGTTTCATTTCCATTTTCCCCCATTTTTAATCGGCGTCGCTTGGACTGCTTAGTACAGGTAAACGCAAACTATAAAGCGACTCGGACCCTTTCTCAGCGACAATTTCTGAATCCCTTTTGCGATCAATGATGGGTCATGATCGTGGATCCTCTACAGTCGCTGCTGCTAAATTCTTTAGCTTCTCTGGGAGATTCACGATTCCAATGCGATTGCAGCTATTCTGTATTGTTTTGCTGGTAACATTCCGTCGCAATTTGTTTCTTTTCTGTTTTCACTACAATGGAAATTTTATGGTTGATAATCTCGTTTGTCATACATTGGAGATTCGTTTAGGATTTCTTTTAGGGGTATGTATTGCTTTCATTTGTTGTTTTAAGCTATTTTGTTCATGAAGTTGAATAAACCTGTTATTGGAGATTAATCTCGTCTTGGAGAAGGAAATTGATGAAGGAAGTGAAAGACCGAGACTGAGATACCCGAATTTTGCATTATTGATGATGTAAAAGAAAATAGTAAAACATACCACAATTCATGAGATTTCTTTTTGAAAGGAAACAAAATTTTTCGAAGAAATTAAAAGAGACTGATGCAGTACAGTGAAACAAAATAAGTAAAGTGAAGTAAATACAACCAAATAAAACCCATGATTGGACTTGTCCAAAAAAGTAGAACAACAAGAAATACAACCCATAACAGAATAGGATGGCTCTTGATAGAAGACCACCAAATCTGAAACTAAGAGAACCAACAACCATGTGATGAGATCAAAATCGAGACAAAAGACCAAAGGAACTTGGAGAAGCGAGAAACCACCACCAACTTTGACAGCTTTGAGAAAAGGCCACTCCCATTAAGCAAAAGAAATAACATCAAGCTGCCATAGAATTTGAAGTAGAGGTTAGAAAGCTCCAACAGGAGTTGTTGAAAATTTTCAATGTTCCGCTTGGGGTACTTTATTTGCACAGATGCTATTGATATGTAAGAACAACAATTGAAATAGAAATTAATAGAAAATACATAAAGAGCGTTGACGAGTTCTGAGCATTTCAAGACACCAAATTCCCAGAATCAGATTATCTTCAACCTCTTCATCATGTTGTATTTGCAACTACTTTTCCCATAATCAAAATTAGTCTTTCCTGTTGGTTATGGCATTTTTGGTTAGTTGATTTTATGTTTGGTAGTTGTTAATTTTCTCCCACTGGGTGATTGTTTCCTTGAACATTATGTGTCTTTTCATCAACCCATGAAAAGTTGTTTCTTGTTAGAAAAAAGGATTTTATTTTATTTTTTTTTAAATTTGGCAAGAAAAGTACTTAAGCACTCCCTCTAACAGTGTGACGAATATTTGTGTTAAAGCACATCGTTCTCATATTTTATTGGATAAATCTGGTCTGTTGGGAATGAGTCAGAAAGTGCACAACCTTGAACGAGTTTCCAATAGCTGCTGCTTCATCTAGAACACTGATGACCCATTTAGTTCTTTTAATAATAGAATGGATAATAACCTCTGGGAAATGGTTAGCGTGTTAACTTACGAATACATTTGTATTAACTTCTTGCATGTGCTCTCATCAGCTTTTAGCAGCAAGACCCTTTGCATCTTCCTCTGGAAATCGTAAAAGTGGAAAGTCCTCTGTGTTCTCCTTGTTTAACCTTAAAGATAAAAGTAGGTTTTGGAGTGAGACAGTCATACGTGGTGGTATGTCTAACTTTCTTATCTTTTGTTACTTCAAAGCTTATATATGTTCTCTAATCATGGTTATTGCTAGCGAGTTGTTTTTTTTTTTGTTTTACTCATTTAACACATTGCTTATTCATTTGTTTAGATTTTGATGATCTGGAATCATCCACCACTGAGAAAATGAGTGTTGTTAACTACACGAAGGCAGGTAATTGCATGCATCTAACTATTGAAGAGTTTCTGTTTTGTCAATGTAATAAGTATTATGAGAGTTGGGGGCTTTTGGCCCTTTTTTATGTTTATGTTACGTTGAGCATGGGATTTGGTTAGATGTCACATAAGTGGAGGAGCTCGTGGAGTGAGGTAAGAAAATTTGAATTTTTACTGGGATGAAACTCTAGTTGGGATAGCTCCAAGTCTTTCAAAATCTCGAAGGACTTAATGCAATAGTCTTTAGACCTATCACAACCCAGCAACACCGATGGATTCATGGCAAATACAGAGCCATCTGAAATGTCTTGTAACCTCTCCATTTGGGAAATAGCTCACCCTGCTGATTTTTATCTACATTCTTGAAATTGTTATATTCATTTCCCTTTCATTTATTTGCCTGATTCTTCTTATAAATGAACATGTAGAAAGTTTTCTAAATCTTCACTCAGTGATATATGTTTTTGGAGGGGAGATCTTTAGCTTGGTTGTTGGGTTTTACAGAATTTATTATTTCATCTTATATCTTCCTTTAGAAAGTCTCCAGTACCTGTAAAAGATAATCTGAAATAAATGTGTAGTTTATGGAACTAGTTAGATCTCGAGTTGGTATGGTGTAAAATATCTTTTGTATCATCATTCGAGCATCAGTGACAAGGGAGTTGAATTATATGTCTGTTACTCATTGCATATAATTATTATTTAAACCATTTATTCTTTTTGGTAATTTCCTAATCCTTCCTGGGTCTATGCCAAACCTCATCCTTTTGTACATCTCTTTCTTCAATAAATTTCTGATCAAATTTCTTGAAGTCTACTGTAATATGATGTGAGATCAATACGATGAAAAAGCAAGAGCACCATTAGAAGTCTCTTTTTCACGTCCATCTTCGATTGCAGGTAATGTAGCAAATTACTTAAAGCTTCTTGAAGTTGATTCCCTGTATCTCCCAGTCCCTGTGAATTTCATTTTTATAGGATTTGAAGGGAAAGGTAACCATGGTATGTGATGCTCCTGATTATGAATTGTTTAATGGTTGGACTTTTAGCTTTGGTTCTGAATTGCTATGTGGATATCTAAGAGTTCTCTTTCTTGTTAGAATTTAAGCTGCATCCAGAAGAGCTTGAACGTTGGTTCATGAAACTTGATCATATCTTTGAACATACACGGATTCCGCAAGTTAGGGAGGTGCTAACTCCTTTTTATAAGATCAGTGTGGACAAAGTTTTGAGGCACCAACTACCCCTTGTCAGTCACATAAACTACAAGTAATGCTGTACTGGTACTTTGTATATTATGGGAGCCAAAGTTGGCACATGCTTCTTTGAGAAAGTTAAATTTCTTATTCTTAGTCATAAGTTAGTAAATGATAATTTAGCCCATGCCTACGAAGTTTGAAATGAAATCCTTAATCCTCTCATGAAAAATGTTGTTGAAATTTTGCAGTTTTTCTGTTCATGTAATACAAACGGGCGAGAAGGTTACTTCAATCTTTGAGCTTGCAAGGAATGTCTTATCTCGCAAAGATGATGTATCCAATAATGGGTAATTTTGATAGTATTATACTATTTTTAGTTTTATCATTTATTATCTCATTATATTCACATTGTTGAAGCTGTTTGAGCAATATTGGCTTTGGCTTTATTTTTTTCATTATATTTTTAATTTTAAATTTATTTATTATATATGTATATATTTTTATAGTTTGGCTCTTCTGGCTGTTAATTGTATCTCATGGTTGCAGGGATGAGAATGCTCTTTGGCAAGTAGACGTGGACCTGATGGATGTTCTTTTCACTAGCTTTGTGGAGTACCTTCAACTTGAAAATGCTTATAACATTTTTATTCTAAATCTCAAGCGTGATACAAAAAGGGCCAGATATGGATACCGGTGTGTAAATTTCTTAGCAAATCCTTACTGAAATTTTGTTTGTTTGCTTTGTTTCTTTTCTGAACTCTAATACTAGAGATTAACCAGACCGTTGGACCCACAGTGATGGAAACATTTTTTTCCGGTCCATTTTGAATGACCTTGGAATCTGTTAAATATTGCAATCTGATCTGTATCTTATAAAGAAAATCAAATCCACAGAAAGTTTACAATTATGTTCATGGAAAGCAGTTAGAGTATTGGCAGCATATCCTTCTCTGTTAATATTGTGAAAGGAAATTACTTATTTTGAATAAACTGGAATCACACTCTATTTAAATAAAGCCTAAAGGTGTGCATAAGTTTCTTTGTAGATTCTTATGTTTTGTTGCTCTTCTTTTCCTTTGGTGGTGTTTGGAAGTTGGCATTGTCATTTGGGTCTTGTATTAGGCTGCTTTTGCATAGCTTTGCAGGCTAGGAATCCTTTTTGGTTGTTATTTTCTTTTTTGGGAAAATTGTTTAATTGGTCTCTAGGTTGTGAAAACTTACACTTTCATCTCTAAGTTTTAGGAAATATTCCATTTTAGTTCTTTGATGGTTAGTTAACTTGGTAGAAAAGCGATGTGATATTTTATTATAAAATAGGTAATATTGCAATTTTTGAAAAATATATAAAAAGAGATAAGCTATCTATCCCTTTACCCACCCCCTTTCCTTCCCCTTCCTCCTTTCCATCTTTGTCGCCCCCCCTGCTGGGCCCCCCCTGCTGGGCCCCCCCTGCTGGGCCCCCCCTGCTGGGCCCACCCTTTTGGCTCTCTCATCTTCATTAAGCAACATTCGACAGGGGTGAGGCCCACAACCTCGCCTTCACATATCCTTTTCTCTATCATTTTCCCTTTTTTACACCCACCATCTTCCTTGAGAAGAACACTCTCTGCCAACATGTCAGTCCACGTGGTTCTTGTTAAAAGGAAATAGATATAGTTTCCATACATGAGCATAGCTTATTGGTAACTAGTATTTGGCATCTATTTCTTGCTTTGAGGTTAGAGATTTAAATCTCCATGCTCACGTTTGTTGTACTAAAAAAAAAGATAGATATAGTTATTGTTGCGTCTGAAGTCTGATAATGGAAGACTGTATGATAAATCTTCTAATAATTTCAAGCACCATGGTAAGCTGAACCTTCCAGTTTTTGCTTGATCGTGGTTTCTTCTTGGTTTTGTTTTCAGATTGCTGTAAATCCACATGTACAAATCATGCAAGCAGCATAAATAATTTATGACTTGCACCATTATGATACATGAATGCAAAAATATAAGTGATTTGAATATAGATTTCTTTGACTCGGATAACTTGAATAGAAGAAAGGTTTGTGGAGTGAACCTTGTCAGATGTTAATGTGTTGAAACATGAGAGATATTATGGTATTTTCTCGTTCTGTTTCATTATTGATTATTCTAATACTATTGCAGGAAAGGTTTATCTGAATCGGAGATAAACTTTCTTAAAGAGGTATTCACTTTTTTTTCTTCTTCTTTCTATTCTCGTGGCATAATTGGAAAATCTTTCTGTAACCTACTTTTGGGTTTTGAGGCTATTTGCCACCCACTTTTGCCATTTGTATATTTTATTTTGTTAAAAGAGAGAAAAAGAGAAAGAGGAGACACAAGGTTTACGTGGAAAACCCTAGAACAGGAAGAAAAAAACCACGATAGAGAGCCTCCGTTTTATTAATTTTTCATCATATGAGAGATACAAGAGGATTCTTATTTATAGGCTCCAACAAGCCTAAATACATTAAAGGAAAGAAAAAATAGGGTAAAGTAAATAACTATAATACCCCTTGAGACTATAAACAATCAACTAAGTCCCTTATTTCCAACATTCCTCCTCAAGTTGGGGCGTAGATATCAATCAAACCCAACTTGCTAACGCAAGAGTCAAAATTTTGTCTGAGTAACCCTTTAGTGAGAATATCTGCAACTTGTTGATTTGATGGAATATATGGAATACAAAGACTGCCATTGTCCAGTTTTTCTTTTATAAAGTGTTTGTCAATTCCCACATGTTTTGTTTGATCATGTTATACTGGATTATTGGCGATGCTTATAGCAGCTTTTATTATCACAATAGAGTTTCATAGGTAAGATACCATCTTGATGAAGATCAAACAGTACTTTCTTCAACCAGATTTCTTCACAAATTTCCAAACTCATAACTCTGTATTCAGCCTCTGCACTACTTCTAGCAACTACACTTTGCTTCTTATTTCTCCAAGTAACCAGGCTACCCCACACAAAGATACAGTACCCTGAGGTAGACTTTCTGTCAGTCACCGATCATGCCTAGTCATAGTCAATATAGGCGTCAATGCATTTCCTATCAGTTTTTCTGAACGTTAGATCTTTACCAGGAGTGCTTTTCAAATATCTCAGAATTCGATTCACAACTTCCATACCTTCTTCATAAGGTGCCTGCATAAACTGACTGACAACACTGACAACATAGGAAATGTCTGGTGGTATGTGATAAGTAAATTAACTTTCCCACTAGAGGTTGATACCTTTCTTTATCAACTGGAACTTTGTTAATAGAATCTCCCAGTTTAGCATAGGAGTGTCAGTAGGTCTATATCCAGTCATATCTATTTCTTTTAACAAGTCAAGAATGTACTTCTGTTGTGAGACAAAGATTCCTTCTCTTGATCTAGCCACTTCCATTCCAAGGAAATACTTTAGATTCCTGACGTCTTTGATTTCAAACTCGTCTGCCATCTTCTTTTTCAGTTTGGTGATCTCATCAATATCATCTCCTGACAAGACAATATTATCCAGATACACGATTAGGACAACAATTTTTCCAGACACTGACCTTTTTGTGAACAATGTATGGTCAAAGTGTCCTTAAGTGAACCTTTGGGACTTAACAAATGTAGTAAGCCTTTCAAACCAAGCTTTCGGGGATTGTTTCAGACCATACAAGGACTTCCTGAGTTTACACATTCGATGATCAAACTGAGCTTCAAAACCTGGAGGAGGGCTCAAGATATACATCTTTTCTAAATCACCATTTAGAAAGGCATTTTTCACATCAAGTTGGTGAAGAGGCCAATCTTTATTTACCGCAACAAAGAGAAGAACTCTAATCGTGTTGAACTTTGCTACAGGAGAGAAAGTTTCCAAATAATCTACCCCATAAGTCTGAGTAAACCCTTTTGCTACAAGTCTGGCCTTGAACTTGTCTAAAGTACCATCAGATTTATACTTTAAAGTGAACACCCACTAGCACCCAACTGTTTTATGTCCTTTTGGGAGAGTAACAAGGACCCACGTATTATTCTTTTCAAGAGCTCTCATTTCTTCCATAACGGTAGTCTTCCACTCTGGAACCTCCATGGTCACATGTATGTTTTTTGGTATTGTTGTTGTGTCAAGCCTGACAGTGAAAGCTTTGAACTTAGAAGACAGATTAATGTAAGATAGAAAGCTATACATAGGATACTTAGTGCAAGACTTGGTGCCCTTTCTCAAGGCAATTGACATGTCAAGAGAAGCATCGTAATCTCTAGGGTTGTCTGACTTCTCATCTGCTTTCTCACTTGTAGGATTCTCATCGCATGTTTCAGACTGAGGTAGAATTTCATTCTCTTGTGTTTCTGTTGCAGTATCATCACCATATGGTACTCTGTTATTTTCCAACATATTTATCAATGAAATCTCTGTTTTCTTTGAAGATTTTATTTAAAGAACAACAAAATTTACAAAACTTCTTCATATGTAAGAAGTGTGGACATGAACACGTGTCTACACAATTTGAACATGCTGGTATGTTATTTTCAAAGAAACATGAACATGCACACCACTGATGCACAAATATTAAAGGTTTTTTCCGTTTCCCTTTTGCTGTGATTAATACTTGGAGAATTTTGAATATCTGGTGCCAAAACTTCTTCAACCACATTGGTCTCTTCATCTTCTAAGACTTTTCGAATTCGAGCTTCATCCAAAGGATTTGTGAAGAGCTTTGCATCTAATGGAAATATGTCCGGAAACAGAGTGGCGAGAGCTGAAACAGAGCCAAAATCTCCAAATTTGATAGGAAATTCTAGGAAATTCTCCTTGATGACTAATGTAGTTGGGATAAAACCACACTTGTTTCTTTCCACTTCAATAATTGATGAAGAACAATCAATACAATTAAGTATCTGATGAAATACTCACAAAACCACCTAATCGAATGCCTGTGGCTTCAAAGACGGAGTGTTTCCAAAATTGCAACGGTAAGATTTTAATGAAAATATTGCCCCCACAGCGTTTGATGAATTCTGAAAGTGAATGCTTCTCTTTGGACCAATGTTCAATTTTTAAATAGAATTTACCATAAAGGTACCATTTTCCTACAAACTTGAAAGAATCGTTATCCTTTCTGAAATGGATCAAGGCTTTATCATCCAAAAAAGGATTACTTGAAACTTCGGACTTGAAATTTTCCTCAATAGCTTCTTTAATGTCCCCCCAATAATTATGAGCCATCAGTTTCGGAACAACCATACTTGATTCGAAATTCAGCTCCAATATTTCTCTTTCTTTTCTAACCCAAAAGGATTTTCTACTTCAACCTTATCATAGCTTTCAAACTTCTGAACAAGTGGGAGGGATGTGCCTAGGTTTTGGCCGTTTGGATTTTGGAGCTTTGTATCTTTGAGCAGTAGTCTCTTTTTAGTCACCTTCTAATGAAAAGTGTTGTATTTTGTTTTTTTAAAAAAAGAATTCTGAGGTATTGCACTTAGTACATTCATTATACAAGGAACAATTTACTTCTTCCCCATGTGCCTAAGTGTGATCAACATGTGCAAAATTTGGAAACGCCAGGAACTATGTTAGCAACAGCATAATACCTTTCTATTTATTTATTTATTTTTACAAGAAATAACTTCTCATAAAGGAAAATGTTCAAAGGATACCACCTCTCAAAGGAAGTGAAAAAGAAAATAGAACTAGAAAACAGAGTAAGAGCTTAAAACAACAATCAAAAGTGATAACCAAGAAAAAAGTAAGATCCATCAAAACAAAGTTCAGCTCCAAAGAAAACTCGAACGACAACCACAGCAGCTGAAAACAGGAACCAATACAAGAATAAGCTGGCACCTTAGCTTAGTACTTGGTATTTGTTAATGTGAATTTCCTTATATCATGCAAGTTTTGGTGTGTTTTTGCCTTGGTACATTATTCTAGTTTCTGCTATTTATAAGTAATTTTTATGATAATATTAATTTTCTTATTGATGAGATTAACACTGATTGATTGATTTCTAATAGAACACACACTTGCAATCAAGAATTCTTCAATCAGAAACTATACCAGAAACCATTCTTGGTATGACCAATTCTTTTTGGGGTTTTTCAAATTTTCCTTCTCTTTATTAGGTATAAGAGTTTACAAAATTCTATGATATTTAATGATTGACAGCTCTTGAGAAGATTAAAAGGCCCTTATATGAAAAGCATCCCATGAGTAAATTTGCATGGACAATAGCTGAAGACACTGATACCGTAAGTATCCTTGTTGATCAGACCGTTGAGATAAAATCCCATTAACTCCACTAACTGACATTTTAAATTTTTGTATGATTTCAAATATTTTATGGTTTATTTGAAGATGGAATGGTACAACATCTGCCAAGATGCCCTAAGAAAAGTCAATGAGTCGTATCAAGGAAAAGAGACTGCTGATATCATTCAAAACAAAGTTTTGCAGGTACATATAACTCACATGTTTTTGTGGCTAAAATATCTTAGACAATAGTTTATGATGATTATTTCCTTCCGGTATGTTCTTATGTTTATTTGATCTAGATATTGAAGGGGAAGGATAGAGAGATGAGGCTTCGTCTTGATAAGGAATTAAAATCTTTTGATTTCAGTGGTTTCGATGCTGAATGTCTCACGGACACATGGATTGGCAATGACAGGTATGTAGTGTCTATGTGTGCATGCACAAAGTATATTATGATTGAGTATTACATCTTTGATATTTGCTTTGCATCAGGTGGGCATTTATTGATCTAAACGCAGGCCCTTTTTCATGGGGTCCCGCTGTTGGTGGTGAAGGTGTACGAACTGAGCTAAGCCTACCAAATGTTGAAAAGACGGTTGGTGCTGTTCAAGGTACTGATGACTTCAGTTTTGCCAAAACATTTTTTTTCTCTCAAATTATGTATAAAACATTTATTCTCATTAAAGAAAACGACTAAACAAACAATAGTTAATATTATTTGGACTTTTTTCCGGCAGAATATATTATACTTCTTCATTTAGAGTCGTAGACTAATGAGAAACTTGACATTTCAACCGAAAGTGAACTTGATGGTTTCCCGAGCCAAGAGAGTTCTCTATTTTTGAGTTAAGCGTCATAATTTTTACCGGTTTACCTATTTCATAATTTTTTATATTCTTTCTAGCAGCTGATAATTACCTGAGCATTTTATCTTGTGAGAACATTTAAGAACCTTATAGTTTATGTTGTTTAAAATGTTCAGTAATTACCAGCCACCATAAATAAAGTAAAGACTTATTTACCTGTTGTTGATAGCATCTTGTGAGAAAGCATTTATCATTTGTTTGGCTTCCCATAGTTTTCTGAGCCAAAAAGTGTTACTTTTAAGTTATAACAACATTATGTCTTCGTACTGGTTTACTGTTACAAAAGTTTTTACTCCATTTCTGGTATGCAGAAATCTCAGAAGATGAAGCTGAAGATCGCCTGCAAGATGCTATTCAGGAGAAATTTGCTGTTTTTGGTGATGTATGAACTTTCTTAAGAAACCAGTAAGCAATTGATAAGGGGAAGTTACAGGGGCCAATTAGAAAGATCCGTTAAATCTTGGACAAATATATATATATTTTTTCCATAACTTCTATCAAGTACAATATAGTTTTTATTCAAGAAGCCTATTTGCTTTATTGGATGCCTCTGTTGAATTTAAAAGTTAAAATCCATGTAGCAAGTTGATGGACAGCTTGCATTTCATGTTTGGTTCAGAATCTTCTTATTGTGGTACTAATTAATTGATAATAGAGAGTAAGTGATAGGATATTAATTAATGAATCAAAAGCAATGTCCATTGATGAAAATAATTACTTGTACCCAGTGCTTAAGCTTCACCGATGTTCCTCAGTAGCTCAGTGGTTTGACCATTGGTCGTATAAGCTACAAGAAAAGCTTAGGGTAATGTTCATTTGTTGAGATACTGGATGCTTACTGTAGGAGGAGAATTGCATGTAAGCAAAAGAAGAATCTTCAGTGAATGGCTACCACGAATCAAAGTTAAACGCATTCTGGATGGTGGTTAAGTAAAGTGAGACCACATAAAGAGCTCTTCTTTCATTCAGTCAGATTGTTGTCCGACCCTTTCTCTTTTTCTTCTCATCTTCATATAGAAAGCCAACCTTCCTCATCCTTCTCCCTTCATTCATTGAATTGGAGGAATCCATAAGCGGCCAGTCCATTATGCATTGCATGAAAGAACCTTTCTTTGTATGACTTCTCTTTTGCCTCAGGTCGAATGAATACAAAAGGGAGATCAATCTACAAAGTGGTCAATTGTCTGGAGAAATTTCTTAAAGACTTCATTTGGGATGGCAACACCTTTAAATCGCTTCTCACTTGGTTGCCTAGAAATGAACTTCTTTACCTACTATGTATGGCAGAATCGGGTTGGATCTTTTTACCAAAAAAGCAACCTCTCCTTGTGAAATGACTTTGGAGATATATCTAAGAAGAAAATGCTTTGTAGAGAAGGGTCATTTGTCCTATTCATGGAGTGGAGCATAGGGGTTTGGAAACAAAAGACAAGAAAGAAGGGAAGACAGCGGTTGGGGAGTAATATTATGAAAAATAGAGAACATTTTTCAGCTTTGTTGAGTTTGTGGTGGGAAATGGGATGAGAATTAAGTTGGGAGAAGACAAGTGGTGTGGGCCAGATACTTTAGCCACAAAATTTCTAGATATATACTCCATTTCCAATAAAAGGGAGCCCCCATTGCAGATTGTTTGGATATCGAACATCAAGCTTGGGACTTGGGGTTTAGGAGACCAACCTCTTTTTGATAGAGAGTTAGGGGAATTCAGTCAACCTTTTGCTCAACTCTTAAATGATTGGATTGTCATTGGGTGGTGGACAATGACCATGATAGAATCAGGTGGAGGATTGATTCAACGGGTTTCTTCATTGCCAATTCGACCTGTATGAAGCTAACCAAGGGGCCACAAAGTTAAACTAATCCTAGGGCGAGTTTAATTTGGAAATTCAAGATTCCAATAAAAGTGAGCTTTCTTACGGTTGTTTGCCTTTAGAAGCTTGAATACCCATGAGAAGCTGCACAAGAAGTCTCAAAATTGGAGAATTTCTCCTATTTGCTGTTTATGCCTTCCAGAGTGAGGAGTCCATTGACCACTTATTTCTACATTGTCCTTTTGCAACCAAAAGATGGTAAGACTATTCTTATTGAGTACAGGGTAGATTTGTGTTTACTAGGAAGATTGATGATTGGCTTATGGAGGCGCTTGATGGTAGGATTTTTGGTGGAAAAGGGAAAGTTCTTTGGAGATATGGTACTGATTCCTTCCTTTGGGGCCTTTGGAAGGAAAAGAATAGCCAGGTGTTCAAAGACAAGTCTTCTTCTTTCGACTTTTTATGTCTTAGTGCAACACAATGCGTCTTGATGGTATACAAATCATACTAAATTCTTTGTAGTTACAGCTTTTTATGAGTATTAAGAATTGCAAGGTTTTCCTTTGTTAATTTTGTGGGGAGGAGTAACCTCTGCCCCTTGCCCTTAGGCTGGTCTTTGGTTCTTATGAGAAATACATGTTTCCGTTTCTTATATAAAATAAAAGAATACATTTTAATTGGATAATATTGTTTTTTGAAGCTGTTTATTAGGTTTTACAGCTCCTGTTTTGAATTGTCAAATGTTTTGGAATTTGCAGAAAGATCATCAAGCCATTGATATTCTTTTAGCAGAGATTGACATATATGAGCTTTTTGCTTTCAAACATTGCAAGGGAAGGAAAGTCAAACTTGCACTGTGTGAAGGTTATTTATTTCTTCCTTTAGAATGCAAGCTTGAATATTAATTTTATATTTTACTTTAATTGATCTTCTTGTTTGATAAATTGTGTTTCAAAAGCATGCACGATATAATTGTTTGATTTCAAAGCGTACAATTTGGTGTTTTTTTGACACAGAACTTGATGAGAGGATGCGGGACTTAAAAAATGAGCTTCAGTCGTTTGACGGTGAAGAATATGATGAAGATCATAAGAGGAAGGCCATAGATGCATTAAAACGGATGGAGAATTGGAACTTATTTAGTGATACGTACGAGGTAAAGGCCAGACTTTTATAGGTTTCGTTATTTTTCACTTTTATGCAGCATTCTTTATTATGTTTTGAAGAAGCGTCGACTCTCAACATGAATGTTTATTGAAAAACAATTGAATGTTTATTTATTTTTTCCTAATTTCTTGTATCAAGCAGGAGTTCCAAAACTACACTGTAGCACGTGATACTTTTCTGGCTCACCTAGGTGCTACTCTCTGGGGGTCAATGAGACATATTATATCACCTTCACTTTCTGACGGGCCATTCCATTATTTTGAGAAAATATCATTTCAATTGTTTTTCATCACACAGGAGGTATGGTTCATAATTCTGAACTTATGGAAGGACCATTGGTGTATATTAATTGTCTCCAAACTCTCTTTGTGCAGAAAGCTAGACACATTAAACAATTGCCCGTGGATCTTAAAGCTATAATGGATGGGCTCTCGTCTTTGTTGTTACCTTCACAGAAAGCTCTATTTAGTCAGACCATGTATGTCGCTCATCATGTAGTTGTACAACGTAGATTCTATATTTTATATTTATATCTTAAATATATAAGATGGGCTTTGGACAATAAATTTTATCATCAAATCTTAAAATGGAATTCTTTGTATAGAAAATATATTTTTTAAATTATTCAGTGCATTTAAAAAAAATTAATATATATTTTTAAAATTATTTATATATTTATGTGAAACTTCCTTACTATAAGACCAAAGAAGTTGGTGAGTAACCACAAAAAGTGTGAATTTAAAACACCACGAAGAAGGCTAGAACAAAATAACATCTTGAATATGGTCCAAATTTCTATTGTTTTTCTAAACAAGAAACAAAACATTTTATTGATGGAATGAAAAGAGACTAAATGACTAATCCTCAAGGATACAAACTCCACAAGGGGAAGAAATAAAGAAAGCAAGGAAACCTAATGAGGAAAACAAACCAAACCAAACCAAAGGATCCAAAAGAAACTAAAGAAAGCCAAAGAAAACCAAACACAATTCTTGAAATGGAAACTGCACTAAAACCAAAAATAAGAAGTGACAGCAACCGGACTTCGAGGCAGCATCAAAGAACCAAAGACCAAAAGTAGCTAAACCCAAAACTCCATAATCGAAAACAACCAGGAGGCAAACAAAGAGCCTGAACCACAAGAACCAAAATAGAACTCTTCATTAGGCACAAAAGTACTGACCCAAAGGCCTTGAGAAAGAAACCAATGATAGGAAACTGTGATAAATATTATTAATCCCGTGACCCGTCCACTGATGCCATCAACAAAAATAGGAATTTCACTCAACTTAAGGCCACAAACTGAATAAGAGAACCAAGTTTGCTTGGAACGGGGAAGGACGCAGAGAAGATTCGTTAGTACAATCCTGAAAAAAAGAAACTAGAGCTCCTGAAAATAATTTTAAGAAATATCGTCTGGAATTTTATTAATGGCGGGCAATATGGACTCCACATTACTCATGCTGACCTTAGAATCAGCATTCCAAAGCATCAAATCCAAAAGGAGAGTTAATAGGAGCCGAAGGATCTTTTGGTGAATGAATGACTCCTTTAGTGAATAAAGAATTAGACAAATCCTTATAGATGACTTGTTGGCTGCAAAAAATGGGACTGGAAACCAAGAAGACGGCGATTATTTAATTGAGGAAATCACAAGACTTATAAACCCTTTTCAAGAACATCTGAGTTTGCATCAGGGTACATAGTTGACTTTTTCCGAGAACATCACTTAGGAAAAACTTCAATATAACCCTCCTTCACTTCACTGCACTGATTGGTAGGGAGGAAACTGCTAAAAGAGACTGATTAGTAGTGACAAAACCGCTAAAAGTGATGATGGGTACCTGATCAATCGACTTCCAAAACACCAACCTCATACTTCGAAGTGATCAAACTAGGATGAATAAATGGATATTTTTGTACAGATGACCATGACTCTTTCTCAGCCCTCTAAATGATTAGTGACCCACCCCACAGACTTATGAAATCTAACCTTATGCTTATGCCAAAGTGCACTACCGTGTTTTATAAGTATGAAATCTAACTTTATCCCGACTCACTTATATCTACCGCACCATCAACAGAGTAAATAGAACAGTTTTGTCTAAAGAATTGGCTTCAATTTGATGGAAGCAGGAATAAAACCACAAGAATTCTTTCTTACTACGATAAGGGCAGAACTATGATTCTAAAACATCTAGGGTTTTAGAAGCAACAGACCATGTAAACACTCACTAATCGCTTTGGAAGTCTAGAATTTTCAATAGTGCAAAGGTAAATTCTTAATCTGAGTCCATCCACCATAGCCTACACAAAATCAGGGTTGCTATGTTTTGCGACAATCCAAGTTTTAAATTTTAAATGAAGAAGCCCAATGTGCACCCATTTTCCATTAGTGTGAAGTCCCCCGAGAATCTTACATCATTCATTTGTAATTGTAATAAAGCTTTTTCAACCATAAAATGGATTGAGCACAAAAGGAACGTTAAAGTGGTCCTCAATGACTTCCTCAATTTCCTTCTAGTCCTTACACGTATTCAACTGGGAGAATTACCATGAGAGAACTCCCATATGAATCAATCACTTTATCTTTTTGAATCCAATGAGGACTTGGGACACGTAGACAGATCACTTTTGGAGGATCACTTGACATGGATGCACTCTTAGAAATGTTCTTAAAAATGGAGATAAGATCTTTCAATATCCTAAAAAGTAAGGCCACCCTGATTAAAACGACCAACAGGCACACAAGTGACCTTTCTTCCACCTGTTATTGGCCATATGATACACTCAATTATCCAATTAGTTACTTGTGTATTCTAGTGGTGCCAAATTCATCCCTCTTTTGCATGAAGAACATTAGAAAAACTACACTCTTCATTAACTCAACCAAAGAATGTCTGAACTAAACAATGTGAGAAAAAGAGAGAAAAATGGGCGACTTAAGATCCATATCTTCAATGAAGATATGTTCTTTGAACCAAATGCAGAAATACATGCCATTACAACAATTACTATGCTTCATGACAAAGTAAATTTGGTAAATGTAGAAACTCACTGATAAAGCCCTATGGGAAAGACCTATGAAAAGTTACGTATCCTTTTCGAAAGAAAAAAAAAAAAAGAAGACTAGAATTCGATACCCACAAAGGAAAAGACCCTTGATTTCAACCATAAATTTGCGAACCAAACTCCATAGAGACGAACGATTGAGGGGCAGATGAGTGGTGGGCAGTCGATGGAGGTGCAACAGACAAATGGCAGGTGAGCGATTGAAAATGGGCGTGAAGGAGGCCAATGGTCTCGAACCAAACGTCTGATGTACAAAAGGGTGGAGGACGGTGCAGGATGGTTGGGAGAGTTTGGGTTGTTAGGTAGAGGGAAGAGAGAGGGAGGAGCATGCCTGTTTGGAACATGTATAAAAAAGACTTCATGTGTGGTCCAAATTTCTATGTGAAACCGAAGATTCTTCTACTCTGTCCAAAGTATCCCAAGGAGAACACACACAAAAAAAAAAAAAAAAAAAAAAAAAAAAGTGGGAGGTTTAAATGAAATATTCATCAGAATATTTCGAAATAGAAGCCAGGGACAAAACACGAAGGGATGGTTCGTGTAGTCTGCTATCCATTTACATTAGGTAGCATGTTCAAGTTAAGATTGTGGTTTGGGTATCTCTTGTGGATGCTATCATTTGTATTAAGATCGCCTGGAGAATTAATCTATTAAAATACCTTAAATTTCTGGGAAAAATTAAAATGCCACGATTCCTTTCTGAAAAGCTAATCAAAACACTGACTTCTATTCCACCTGGAAGTTTAAGAGGAACTTAACCAAGAATAAGCTAACTCCATCCAGCTTCCTACTCCAAAGATCAGGCTCTTCAACTAATTGTTTTTCCCTTCCAGATAAAGCAACAAAGTTGCCCGTTCTTCCATTTCCTTTTCCTAACATGGTCAACTATAGATGGTCACCTGCTGCCAGGAATAGAGGTCAAGCACACCTAGTGTTTTATTGAAGAAACGAAAAGAGTCTAATGCTCAAAGTACAATGAAATAAAATTGTTGGGCTAACCTTAAAAGTATTGGTTCGTACGTAATAGTTCATTTGGATACATTCAATTCATGTGTCTTAAACAATGTTCTGAATGAGCATTTTTCATTTTCAGTTCTGGGATATTGTTCATTTGAATTGTTCACTTGTCTTGTTTTTTATTTTATTTTATTTTCTCTTGAATCCATCTTTGTTTTTCATATCCTGCTATGAGGCCCATGGATATAGATCACAAAACAGATTGATCTTGTTCATGAGAATATTGTCCATATCATGGGTAATGGTGAAGCCACATCCTTCTGGAATGATATTAGGGTAGGAACTTCTCCCTTTAAGAATGCTTTTCCTAGATTATTTGCTCTTTCCTGCCCGGAGTTGGCTTCCATTGCTCATGGTTGGAATCATGAATATGAATCATGAGACCTTGGTTGGAGGCGCAATCTTAATGAAGCAGAGGTTCTTGAGTGGTCTATTTTATTCACTTTGCTATAGCCCCCTTATAGACCTATGGTGGATAATTCATGGAAATGGAACCTTGACAAATCTGGTCAATTCACTACTAAATCACTCACACAACACCTTGCCTCACGTGGAATTGGTCAGAATGCTGCTCTTTGTAAAAATATTTGGAGAGCTCCCATCCCAAAAGATTCGATTCTTTGGGATGTCAGTCATGGTGGAAAAAGGCTTGGATTGTGTCTACCCCATGTTGGTGTGTTCTCTGTCACCAATGTGGTGAAACCATTATGCACATTCTAGTGTTTTCAGACTTTGCCCAATCTTTTTGGATGAGAATCTTTTCCTGCTTCAACAATCATGTGGTATTTCCTAATGACCCCCTCATCCTCTTGAATATGCTTATTATTAGCCATCCATTTAAGAACGAGACAACGATTATGTGGACCTACATCATCAAAGCCTACTTTTAGCTTGTCTTGAATGAACGGAATCATCGTACCTTTGAAGATAGAGAATCGGAATTCACTCAATTTTTTGATCACCTTTTGTATACATCTCTTTCATGTTGTAAATTCACTTCCTTTTTTTTGTTATTACAATCTCACATATCTTATATCTCAATGGAATAACATAATGTAATCTCTCATAGAACTTGTTGCTCCTTTTTTAATTTCATACTATCAATGAAATTATGATGGAATGTTTCTCATTAAAAAAAGAAAAAGAAAAAGAAATATTCTTCCGTAAGATTTTTACTATCTGTAATATGATGGTCATCTTTTCTTTTGGGATTATGATTCCTTTGGTATTTGTAAATATGTATTGTAGGTTACCACTCTCAGAGGATCCTGCTTTGGCGATGGCCTTCTCAGTGGCACGACGTGCAGCAGCTGTTCCACTGTTGCTTGTTAATGGAACATATCGGAAAACAATTCGTAGCTATCTCGATTCATCTATACTCCAGTATCAATTGCAAAGATTGGATCATTCCCTTAAAGGTTTTGGGTCACATTTAATTTTTATATATATGTATGTTTGTGTGTGTGTATGTATTAATTTTTATATTTATGTATGTATGTGTGTATGTATTCCTATTTGGATTTCATGATTTCATGGTCATTGTATATCTTTGTATTAACTCTTCGGTGATTCTTTTTTCTTTCACCCCAAAGAATGACCTGTTATGGTAGTTTATAACATTTTGGAGAGAAGAAGACATTCCTTCTTTGTCATATTAACTGAGGAATTACAGTCATTTTACAAATATGATGGTGTATAAATATATAAATCTGGACAAGTTAAGAAAACTAAGTCTTATATCCAGAAGATATCAGCCTCGAAAAGAATAGAATCATTTATTACAAGTTAGAAGTTTCACCTTTTCCTAGAGATTACTTAGGCCATTGGTGTTCAAACTTGTTTTTGAAGCCTCCTTATCGCCTTTCTTATTTTTTTTTGTTAAAAGATAGAAAAAAGAGAACACTAGGTTTACGTGGAAAACCCTAGAATAGGGGGAAAAAACAACGATAGAGAGTCTCTTTTATTATTTTTAACACACCATGAAAGTTACAATAGAAGTCATATTTATAGGCCTAACAAGCCCTAAAATAAAAAAGGAAAAAAACTTAGGGTAAATTAAAATACTAAAATACCCTTGGGGCTATAAACTATCAATAAAGCCCCTTATTTCCAACACTTCCCCTCAAGTTGGGGCGTAGATGTCAATCAGACTTAACTTGCTAACACATGAGTCAAAACTTTACCTGAGTAACCCTTTGGTGAGAACATCAACTTGTTGACTAGATGGAATATACAGAATACAGATACTGCTATTGTCTAGTTTCTTTTTTATAAAGTGTCTGTTAATCTCTACATGTTTTGCTCTATCATGTTGTACAAGATTATTGGCTATGCTTATAGCCGCTTTATTATCACAATAGAGCTTCATAAGTAGAAAACTATCTTGGTGTAGATCAGACAGAACTTTCTTCAACCAGATTTTTTCACAGATTCCCAAACTCATAGCTCCGTATTAAGTTTCAGCACTGCTTCTAATAACAACATTTTGCTTCTTACTTCTCCAAGTAACTAGGTTACCCCACACAAGAGTACAATATCCAGAGGTAGACTTTCTGTCAATAACCGATCCTGCCCAATCAAAGTCGTATAAGCCTCAATGCATTTCCTGTCAGTTTTTTTGAACATCAGACCTTTATCGGGTGAGCTTTTTGAATATCTCAGAATCCGATTCACAGCTTCTATATGTTCTTCGTAGGGTGCCTGCATAAACTGACTAACAACATTGACAGCATAGGAAATATCTGGTCTAGTGTGAGATAAGTAAATCAAGTTTCCCACTAGACATTGATACCTCTCCTTATCAACAAGAACTTTGTCAACAAAATTTCCCATTTTCGCATTGAATTCAATAGGAGTGTCAACAGGTCTACATCCAGTCATACCTGTTTCTTTTAACAGGCCAAAAGTGTATGTCCATTGTGAGACAAAGATCCCTTCCTTTGATCTTGCCACCTCCATTCCAAGGAAATATTTTAGATCCCCTAGATCTTTGATCTCAAACTCGTCAACCATTTTCTTTTTCAGCCTAGTGATCTCAGTAACATCATCTTCTGACAGGACAATATCATAACCATACACAATTAGAACAACAATTTTTTCTAGATACTGACCTTTTTGTAAACATGTGATCAGAGTATCCCTAAGTGAACACACAAGTTAATGCATTTTTCTAATTCACCATTAAGAAATGCATTTTTCACATCAAGTTGATGGAGAGGCCAGTCTTTATTAATTGCAACAGAAAGGACCTGAATCGGGTTTAACTTCGTCACGGGGGGAAAATCTCATAATAATCTATCCCATAGGTTTGAGTGAACCTTTTTGCTACAAGTCTGACATTGTACCTATCTAGAGTTCCATCTGATTTATACTTCAGAGTGAACACCCACTTGCATCCAACTGTTTTATGCCCTTTAAGAAGAGCAACAAGATCCCACGTATTATTCTTTTCAAGAGCTTTCATTTCTTCCATAACTGCAGTCTTCGACTCAGAAATTTCCATAGTCATACGTATGTTTTTCGGTATTGTTACTATATCAAGGCTGGTAATGAACCCCTGAACCCAGAAGACAAATTACTGTAAGACATATGGCTATACATGGGGTACTTGGTACAGGATCTGGTGCCCTTTCTCAATGAAATGGGCATGTAAAGAGAGATATCATAATCCTTTGGTTTATCTGATTCCTCATCTGGAATGAGATTTTGATTACATTTTCCATCCTGATGAAGAATCTCACCCTCTTGTGTTTCTGTCGAAGTCTCATCACTGCGTGCAACTCTGTTATTCTCTGGAATTAACATATCATTCTTGTCATTCTCAGCCAAATCAACAATATCATCCTCAACACACAAGTTAGTATTATCAGCACCAGTAGTACCTTGAGCTTGCATTAGTTCATATTCATGGATTGGAGCCGATGGAGTAGTAGGGGACACCATTTCCTTTCTGAGATTCTTCCTGTAGTAGGTTATCCAAGGGACTTGTTTAGTGGGTTCAGATTCATGGACTGGAGCCGGTGGAGCAGTAGGGGACACCATTTCCTTTATGAGATTCTTCCTGTAGTAGGTTATCCAAGGGACTTGTTTAGTGGGTAGAACAGTGTCATGGGCACTTAGGATGGGTTTAGGAAGAAGTTCAGGAAGGTCAGTAGGGACTGAAGATGTGGACCAATTAGTCTCTTCACTAGTACTCTCCCCCTGAAGATGACTAACGGGAAAGAAAGGTTTATCCTCAAGGAACGTTACATCCATGGAAATGAAGTATTTTCGGGAAGAAGGGTGGAAGCATTTATCACCTTGCTGGTGAAGGGGATATCCAACGAAGACATATTTCTGAGTACGAGGGGTAAACTTAGCTTGGGCCATGACTATGGACAAAGGTAGTGCACCCAAAAACTCGAAGAGGAACATCAGGAATAAGTCGTGTGGTAGGGTATGACTCCTTGATGCATTCAAGAGGGGTTCAGAGTTGGAGAAAACGGGAAGGCATTTGATTAATAAGATGAGCTGCAGTCCCCCCATATGTAAGATGGAAGTGAAGTAGATAGCATGAGCCGTGTAACCTCAAGAAGGTGACAATTTTTCCTTTTAGCCACCCCATTCTGTTGAGGTGTATAGGCACACAAGCTTTGGTGGACAATGCCTTTAGAAGACAGAAAATCACGTAGAGTATTATTAAGGAATTTACGACCATTATCACTATGAAAAATAGCAATTTTGGTGTTGAACTGAGTCTCAACAGTAGTGTAAAATTGTTGAAATACCGATGAAACCTCAGATTTATTAGTGAGGAGAAAAACCCATGTAAGACGGGTGTGATCATCAATAAAGGTCACAAACTACCGTTTCCTCGAAGAGGTAAAAATACTTAAGGGACCCCAAACATCACCATGAATAAGGGTGAAGGGCTGAGAAGGTTTGTAAGGTTGAGACAGAAAGGTGACCCTATGTTGTTTTGCACAAATGCAAACATTACAAGATAGAGAAGAGACATCAACTTTATTGAGTAAATGGGGAAATAAATATTTCATATATTTGAAATTTGGTTGACTAAGGCGAAATTGCCACAACATACAATCTTTTTCTGAAGTTGAAAAATAAGAAGACAACAAACTAATCCTATAACAGTTCCTAGTGAAAATATCCTCATCAAGAACATAGAGTCCCCTGTTGTGCCGGGCAGTGTTAATCGTTTTCCCCGAACTCAAGTCCTGAAAGAAAACATTATTTGGTGAGAAAGCAACTTGACAATTCAGATTCCTAGTTATCTTACTAATAGATAGTAAATTGTAAGATATTTTGGGTACATGCAACACATTCCGTAAAGTTAAACCATCAAAAGAAGAAATATGACCCTTGCCCGCAATAAGGAGCAAAGGACCCATCTGTAATCCGAATCTTTTCATTACCAGCACTCGAAAGATATGATAAAAAATTATCAGAAGATCCAGTCAAATGATATGTAGCCCTTGAATCAAGTATCCAGGATTTCTTACCATTTATGCTGAGGAGACTTAAGGATTGAGAGATACCTGATTGAGCAACCACCCCAAGGGAAATAATACCACAGTCACTTTGGCAATTCACCTGAGGTTGTGATTGGGGGGCGCTCGCAGATTCACTCATAAGAGCCCGACCAGGATTGGACCTATCATTTGGAGGACGTCTTCTGCCATTTGATGGTATAACATGTAATTTTCAGCATAGATCTTTCATATGTTAGGCCTTCTTGCAATGTTCACACATCCGGGTCTGTTTCCCATTTTGCTTGTCACTATCAGAACTAGATAATTTCATACTGAAAGCAACAGAATCAGTAGCAGATACAATCGTGATGTTCATAGCACTGACTCTATCTTCCTCTAGACGAACCTCTGAACACATTTCCATAAGAGAAGGTATAGGCCCTTGTCCCAGTATACGTCCTCGCATTGCATCGATCTTGGAGTTCAAACCAGCTAGGAAATCATAAACATGATCGACTTCCTCAATCTTGGAATTCTGAACACCTTCATAAGGGCAATCCCAGATAATTTCACGACACATGTCCATCTCCTACCAAATTAAAGAATTTTTTGAAGTATGAAGTGACATTCATCGTCCCCTGTTTCCACTTGTGAGCCTATTTACGCAAAGTGTAAAGACGAGACGGTGGATATGAATAATGGAGAAGTCTATCATTGCCTTGCGTGTAAAGAATTCTATGATAGACTTTTGACACTTCTGGTGTACCAAAGTTAGGAAGAGAGAAGGTTGTTCTTCGAATGATTCCGTGGAATTCTTTGTAACATTGGGAAGGTGGATATGAATAATGGAAAAGTACATGATGTACATATTCATTTGTAACTACTAAAGGAGATCCGACATTGACTAAAGCCCATTGATACCATTCGACTGCATCTTTCTCAAAACTCACTATAAAAACCTTAATCTTCTCTGAATCTGTCAGTTCTTGTAATTCAAAATGCCCCTTTGTCCCAAAAAGCATGTATTAGGATTTTCTTCAAAGAAACCTAGCATCTCCAAACTTTCCTCGATCATTGATCGAAGTGGAATCTTCCTCTTCAATGATTCCTATTTTCCACCTTCCTCTTCAATGATTCCTATTTTCTTCTTCTCGTTAGAACTATCAGAGATCTCCAACGTTTTTTGACGCTTGCTCAACAAAATATAACGCACCTCGACTGTAAGTCTTTCCAAAGATTTGTTCATATTTTGAAGCACATCTTTAATCTTGATGCTTCCTTCTCCATTCCTTCCATTCTTTCTTCACGTTATTTTGAGCCATTTTCCATGTTCTCTCAGTATGAACATGCTCTGATACCAATTTGCAAGGTGTCTCTTACAAATTACTCAAAGAATCCTCCAAGTAAACCAAATAGTTTCAGATAATACAATTCAATGATATTAAAAAACTCACTGAATGTTAGTCTCAGAATTATAAGATAAATGCAATCAAAGATGAACTAGAAAATGCAAATGAGCAAAGAGCGAGATAACTTGGTTGTTCGAGAGAATTGGTACTCTCCCCCCTCAAGCAGTCAACTTCTACTCAAAACCCGAAAACTCTTCCCCCCTGCCAAACCCCTTTGGTGGTCCCCACCAGGCACACGCCACAACCACGTTTCTCTAACCAACTGAATTATGTGAAAGTCCCCTTTTGCCCTTCCTTCCTTTCAAAAGTATGAATAATCGGAGGTCTTATGGATAAACAACCAAAGTGAAGAAGATCACTCCTGCTAGATTCTTAATTTCTGAAATTACTAATGGGTTTTCCATTAATACTCTATAGTAATTAATTGATGTAAAAAAAGTGGTAAGTCACCCTCCATGAAGAAGATTGAATCTAAGAACTCTTGTTAATATGGCAAACAATAGGCTTTCTGGAGTCAACTTTGAGGATCACCCCACACTAACTTTTAATTCTCACCTCATCGAGTCCTTTTACAATGAGGATCACATCCAAATATGTGTGGATGTATGGAAAAGGTAAATTGACTATCAACAATGTTACATAGGGGGATTTTAATATCAAATTTATGTCATCAGAACACTTCAATGCTGGGAATGCACCAAAGTCTTGATCATGATGGCCACCCTTAGGATTTAATATCCTATGAGTTTTCTTGGAAACTAAATGTTTTTAGTCGGGGGTTGTCATATGAGAACAGGACAAATGTCGAAAAAAAGAACCGAGTACACTACATGTAACTTTTCAATACATTGTACTTTTAGGGTTAGAAGACTCAAGTTTGATAGCATACTTAAAAGGGTTTTGTTTTTGTTATACTGGCCTGTATCTTTCTTTCTTTCTTTCTTCTCTCTCTCTTTTTTTTTTTTTTTTGGCTGATTATGGATATTGCAGGAACAAATGCTCCTCAAAGTTCTACACTGGAAGTTCCAATATTTTGGTTCATTCATACAGAACCCTTATTAGTTGACAAACATTATCAGGCAAAGGCACTCTCCGACATGGTTATTGTAGTGCAGTCAGAGATTTCTTCCTGGGAAAGCCATTTGCAGTGCAATGGGAAATCACTTATATGGGATATGAGGTTAGTTCAAGCATCTTTAGTTTTTTTGTGACATATGATGTTTAGATTTTGAAAATACGATGGAATTGTATAACTTCCAGAGTTTACTGGTTTTCCTATCATTCTTGGTGCTGGGCTCATTTGGATGAACTATTACTTGCCTTGGGTTGGGTGTCAAGTGCATGTCATTTACTCCCAATTTTCCTATCTTCTCCCCTTTTCTATAGAATCTGTTTCTGTCCCTCTCTCATTCTATCCATATATTTATTTATTTTTATGAATAATCGAACTTGTGAGAAAAATGAAAGAATACATGGACATAAGGGATCGGTCGGTCAACATCAATTTTGGGTTCAAACTGGTGTCGACCATTGACATGTCGGTTTCTAGTAGTCGATTGTGGTTGGTTTTGAAGAGGCTATGTATGTTGATTGACCAACCACTGATGATCGGTCACTTTTGGCCGGTTTTGTGAATCTTGAAAGCTCAACAAAGAACAATATTAAAAAGAAAGACTGAAGAAAAGGAGAAGGAAAAAAAAAGAAAAGAGGACAGAACAAGAAGAAAATAAGGAAGAGGGAAGAGGGAGGAATGGAGGAGAAGAACCGTGGGAAAGATTTTTTTTCCCCATAATAATTGTACAAACCTTGGGAAGGGAAGGTGCTACTGCAACAAAGGGATCACATGATAAAAAATTAGAGTCTAAAATATATATTTAGTCTATTGTTTTATTGGTCAAATGATCCATTAATCAGGATGGAAAATTATAGTCAGAAAAGGGGAGCAAAATTTAATTTGTGTTTTATTCTATTTTGAAACAAAAAACTAATAATATAATCCTTTTGCTAACCCGTGCGTAATGCAATTGGTTTAGGCAACCCTAGACTAGGAGGTCAGATGTTCTGGTTGAACTAAAAAAAATACTATGATCTCTTACTTTTCTATTTGGATCAGTATGTATGATTATGTGCTAGGATAATAAATACAAAATGCTTTCGCTGTAACTTATGGCATTCTGTAGATTACCATATGGTTTATTTAGTCGTTGAGGTAAAAATGTAGAACCCAAACTTGTTGGTTTGGTAATCATGAGTGAGACCATAATACAACTATATAAGTTTTAAACACGTGGATGACTTTTCAATACGATTATCTCAGGAGTGCTACTTGCTTCAAAGTTCGCTTTTCTTTTCTGTTTTAAACCCTTTTCTGTAAATGAAATGTGATAAAATTAATATGATTGGCTTCATGTGGTTTACCACTTGTTTTAGCAGTTAACCTTAAAGGCATCTGTCATCAGAAATTATCCTAGAATATTAATTGTTTGTTTCTTCTTATACCTTTCAATACGTAGGAAACCAATCAAAGCTGCTCTTTCTGCTACTGCAGAACATCTTTCCGGTTTGCTCCCTCTCCATCTTGCATACAGTGCATCCCATGATACAGCAGTTGAGGTACCATAGTGAAAACCTTTGTGTTGCAGTGAATGTAGGCATAGTGGTAGATATTTGTTGTTATGCTTTCAGTTGTATTCTGTTATTAGTTTGGTTTGTTTTAGAGGTCGCACTTGGTTGTTGATTAGGTAGTTATGAGCTGCTCTTGCTCAAGTCCTATAAATAAGTTGCATCTATATTATTCAGTTTACTTTATGTCTCCAAGAAGTGTCTTCACCATGGAGTAACAATACGTTTCAGTTTACTTCTTTCCCTTTTTTTGGTACACAATCTCTAATTGAATTTTGTCCAATTTGCTGGTGTAGTCTACTTTCTTTAAATCTCTTTGTCAAACTCAATTAGTTTTTTCTACTATTGAATTTTAAACGTCATAGTAATTTCTCTCTCATCTTTCTATGATCCCTCTCCTCTTGTTGCCCTTGTAGAAGCTAAAGAGAAACCTTCCACCCCTAAAACATCTTTAGTACCCTCACCAGTTGAAAATTCTGCCAAAAATAAGTGATGTCTGCTTGTTGGTGGGTTTGAATTGGATTATAAATGTGTAAAATTCTTTTATTTGTTTTATTATCTTGTTGATTGCACAATTGGTTTTGGGGATATACATTCTATAGATCCGCCTTGTATTGATCATTGGGATTTGTCAATATTTGATTTTTCAAATCACTGGATCTTAAGAGAACAAACCAAATTATGTTGGACGAAGGTTTTAGTTTACTTTTTGCAACTTTTAAGGGTAAAAATGTTGTCTTGAACTCTTGTCCTTTACATGTTCAACGACAAATTCAGATAGTCTCCTTCCCCATGATGATCTTCAGGTTGCACATCTTGTTCAGAATTTGGTCAGTTGTCTTAGTTATCAGGTTTCCAATTTTACAGTTAAGACCCCTATCTTAAAATCTGGGCTTTGAACCTTACCCTCTCTTTTATACTTGGAAGTTCACTAGCTTTGGTATCCTTGTAAACTTGAAGTTCAATGCAGATATTTTGGAAGAAGCTTGTGTTCGGATCACTTCCTCATTGGAGTTATAAGTGCCTCCTTCACAACCTACCTCTTCATACACTCTTTCAAAGTTCACTCTTCTAGAATCAAATGCTACTTTTACCGAAGGTTCCTTTTGCACTTCCACTACTTACACGTTTAGCTCCACTCATTTTGTCCATGATGGTGAATCTGATGTAGCATCTAAGGTTAGCATGAGTAGTGAGGAGGTCGAAGAGCAGATAGTTGACATCAAGATCGATGATCTTCCTGTTGTGGACTCTTTAGAAGAAGCTTTTTGAATATCTTTTTGTGGTTAATGGTAGGAAGATTTCAAGTGAGATTTTGCAATCAGCAGCATCAGTGGATAACTTTTTATCAATTCCTCTTAAATTTTATTCTTTAATTGAGGTTTTTGGTTTATAGATGAAAGAGATTAGGCCCCTGTCACCAAAAATTAATATTTATTTGTGCCCTAAAACTGGGTAGTTCTTGGTTTTGCAGAGGCTTTGGAGATTGTTTTTTAAGTCGGTTTGAAGATCTTTTTCAATGCCTTTTCGTCGTTCGTAGCTATTCTGTTAATGGTCCTGTTGAAGCCTTCAGGGTTCTTATTTTGTTTGTTTGGAAGACCCTTGTTCTCTAGTTTCCCTTGTCTTCTCCATTCTTAGTTTTCTTTTGAGAGTTCTGGGTTCTTGGCCTTTATTTTGGTAATTTGTTTGGTATTTTGTTTTCATTGCGTTTCACTTGTTGTCCTTTTCCTTGGTGGAGATTTGTTTTTTTTAGCATTAATCTCTCTTTTTTATATCAATGAATCTTCTCGTTTCCTGTTTTTTAAAAATTATAATTTTTTTTTTCTTTTTTAGTGAAATACATCAAACTAATTTTTTAAGCATATAAATGTATAAACTCATTGATTTTGAATTTCCTTCTCGTACAGAAATGATTTGTGTTTTAGATAATATATATGTTAATAAATGGGTCCTTTCTGTGTTCATGTCTTAGATTTTGAAAAAATGATGTGTTGGTACCCATGCCATGTCGTATCCGTGTCTTTATCTACATCAGTGCTTCTTAGGGTACAGATTGGGTATTCTTAGAGCAGTTTGCTTTGGTTGTATTCTAGGTGCCTAGAAATGGTTGCTTTCGATGTTTACTTTCATGTGTGTATGTCTTATTAAAAGGATTTATGAGTTTGAGTCCTTTGTACTCCTCGTGGTTTCTCTAAACATAATTTCAGCATCTGAATGCGAACATTCTGTTTTCGTGCATTACTAACCAGGTGTATCACATCTATTGCAACAACTCTTTAATATTATAGGATTGGATATGGTCAGTAGGCTGCAACCCGTTTTCCATTACTTCCCGTGGATGGCATGTTTCAAAGTTTCAGTCTGATACTATTGCTCGGAGTTATATCATCACAGCCCTTGAAGAATCAATACAGCAAGTCAATTCAGCTATTCATCTTTTACTGATGGAGCGTACCAGTATCCTTGCCTAGAAACACAGTTTGGCTCTTGGAATACAAATGTTAAGAATGCCTTATCGCCACCTTACTATGTTTTTTTTTTTTCATGCTCACTTATTTGGTATTTAAAATGCACTGTTTTGTTTTAAACTAGTTCTGTGGGTGTAAAGCCTTTACAAAAATTAGCTGAAAAGTCCTTCAAGCTCTTCCTCTCACAGGAGCGTGAACTTGTAAAAAAGCATCAGTATGTTGTTAGCCTGTGGAGAAGAGTAAGTGCCTTCAACTTCTCCAAAAATTTCAGTGGTTCTAACATTCTTCCACGTTTGTGAACTGAGTTCATGATTATGTATAATCTCTATATTCTCAGATCTCAACCGTTTCTGGAGAGCTGCGGTATATTGATGCAGTAAGATTGTTGCACGTCCTAAATGAGGCATCCAAAGGGTTAGGCTCTTCAAACCGTTGCTTTTCTTTTATGCAAACGTTTATTATATAAATGTTTTTTTTAACCTTCAAACTACGTTTCTTAATAGTTGAAAGTATATTAGGATTGGTTATCTATGATCTGAAATAGTATGCTAACACTGAAATTTTGTTGTCGTTTACTGAATATTTGCCTCCATCATTTAAGTACAAACAAACATACATACAACACTCCCTGTGCAACTCACTGTTTCTCAAATATCAAGAAGTCTCTCTTAATGTTTTTTTATTTTGTATGCAACAAAAGTATAGGATACTCGTGTTTGTATCTATCAGCTTCTGCTTTATTTATGGCATTTATTAAAATTTCTTCAAGCAAATTCTTTGTATAATATTTGGGAAGAAAAATAGAGATGTGGCCATTAGTCTGAATCACTCTGGGACCTAAACTTGCGGGATATTGTGTCCAACATGATTTCCTCGCCTTTTGTATTATTCTTTTTTTTCATCATTTTTAACTTACATTGATGTAAATAAATGAAGGAATAATTGCAAATATAACAATCAGATCTAAAGTATTTGTAGATATAACACAATGAAAAATAATTTGCAAATATAACAAAATTTAGATCTAACCCTCAGAGTCTATCGAGTAATAGGAGTGCGATAGAGTCAATCACTGATAGATTTTACTATATTTTGTAATTTTTTAGAAATGTTGCTATGCACTTATTAGCCCTAAAAGTACTATCCATTGCAAGTACCCAAAAAAATTAAATAGTAAAGCTGACCTTTTTAAGGTCATTATGTACAGAGAGTAATTGAAATTTAATATGGATTATATATTCACTCATGTACGTTTTGTAGGTTTGCTGATCAAGTAAACACGACATTAGCTCTTCTTCACCCCATTCACTGCTCACGAGAGAGAAAAGTAGACATTGTGTTTGATGGAACAACCATACCTGCCTTCATGGTCGTTTTGGGCCTTCTCTACGTTCTTCTAAGACCAAGGCGTCCGAAGCCAAAAATTAACTGACAATGTACGGCAGTCGACATGTATCATTCATCTGAGGGAAGCTTTTTCGAGATGTCGCACAAAAGTAGAGGTTCACGGTTTTTTCCTTTTAAAATCCATATTGAAAGTTGAAAATTTGTTGTAACAAGAGGGTAAAAAATCAGGATGTGAAAAATAGGCATAGATTCTGGGTTTAGCAAACTCAAGGAGGGCATCATATAACAAAGACAGGTTTTACAATGTTTGCCATAGCCATTTATGTTGGAAATCATGCACAGAGTTTTTTATGCCTATCTGAAGTTTTGCTGTTCACGGCACATTTAAATTTGTGAGTTTATTTCTTCTTTCAGTTATAGAAGAGAGCTTAACCTTGTGGATGGCATTTCTAACAACTTTTTCCTCGATCTTGTCTTAAGAATTAAAAATTTTGCTGTGAATTTGAAAAAAATAATTTTAGGATCATAGTAGAAATATTTTATTTGGGCTAAATTATAGAAAATACTTGTAAAATTTTTACTTTGTATAGAAATATTTATGAACTTTTAAAAGTTCTAGTAGTACTCTTAATTTTTTTTTTAAAAAAATTCAAAAGTACCTCTATTAGTTTTTGGATGGAAATCGTTGTATTTTGTTTAAAAAATACTCCAGAATTTTCAAATGTTTTAGTAGTGTCTTTACACTTTTAGAAAGGTTTTAAATTATTATTATTGTTAGTAATATGGATGGATTATCACACTTTAAAAATATCTATGAGCTTTAGAAAGGTCCATTAATATACTTTTTTTTTTCGAAAAGAAAGTTAAAAAAGGCTCTTAATGATAGTATATATATAGAAATCATTTAAGTATACCTCATAGATTACCTCCATCTTTAGTTTCATCACTCTTCTTTGCTTCACTTAGTGCGCTAACAATTTTGCATCTCTTTTGTTTTTTTTCTTCACTTCTTCGATACTCTCTTCTTAAAGATAAAAATTATAACATTTAAATAGTCAATTTCATATTGAGTTGGAAAATAATTAATTTGATAACAACTAATATATACTCAATTCTTTTTCATATAGATACTTTCATTTTTTGGTTTCATGTGTTTAATTCTTACAAGAATTTTCTGATAACAAAACATGACCCAAAACTTCAAGATAAAATATAAAATCTCACGAAGTCCTAAAATTAGAATCTCTACTAAATATTTAGTAAAATGATGAATCACCAAATATAAATAAGATTGATGGAAATACAATGTTCGATTATGGAGTCTTTTGAGTTCCTAAAAATTTATGTTCTAAGATCCCTTGTGAATCTATTATTTTTCTTCTTACTAGCCTATGTACCTATGTTAAAAGATGGTAGTATTAAAGATTGGGGAATGGAAAAAGGGGAATAAGAAGATAAGTGTCATGTCATAGATTGAAGCAGAGTTGATGAGGTATTTTTATACAACTTTTTTAAAAAATAAAGATAAGGGTATTTATACAACTTTTAGAATTTAAAGGGTATTTTTAGAATGTATTAACAAATTTTGTCCATATATTATTTTAGGTACTTTTTAAAGTTTAAGGGTTGTAATGAAACTTTTAAAAGTTAAGGTTATTTTGTAAATAAAGTATTAATGATTTCCATTCAAAATTATCAGTAAGGATATTTTAACTTTTTTTTTAAAGTTTAAAGTATTATTACAACTTTTGAAAATTTAGAGATATTTTGTAAACAAAGTACAACATTCGATCATGCTTTTATTTTCCTATTTATTAGTAAACATTTTTTTAATATTATTCGATCTACTAATGATTTCTTTTCTTTTTTTAGAAGTGTTACGAGCTATCGTCCTTATAGTTTGATAAATTCTCATAAATAGTTAGAGACTATTTAAGAGGATTTTATAAAGCATAAATACTATTTATAAAAAAAAAATAAAACAATAAGGATGAAATTCTATCTTTTAAAACTACAGGGATTAAAATTTAGCTTTTTTAAAACTATAGAAACTAAATTGGTAACTTAATTTTAACTCGAATTCATTTTTGTGAAATTTAAAGATTTTATTATCAACTATACGATATTTTAAATAATCATGTAGGACCTTGGCAATACTATAGGGGTGAAGGTTGTCTACTAATTTGAACTTTATGGAACCTTAATTAGTCTAAATGTGACAACTAAATTTAAACTTTAATTTAAGAAATTCGCACAAGCGAATAAGAATTCAAGTTAATAGCTAAATTTGAATTATGTAAAGCAATAAATCGAACATAACATGCAATCTAAATAATAGAAAAGAAACTAAATGCAAAAATAAAAGAAGTTAGGAAAAAGAAGACACCAAAATTTATAATGGTTCGACAATTTGCTTACTCCACTTTCCAAGATGTTTTTTTGGGTATTATACTAAGAAGTGTCCTTTGCGGGTGAGAACAAAACTTACATGATCTTTTTTTTTTCACCTAGGCTAAATAGAAACTCGAATCATTTTTACTAGTTCAGAATCTAACCAATTTTTTTTTTTTTTTTCTTTTTCTCACATATTACACCTGTAAAATTTAGGAGAATGAGAGAGAAAAAATTTTTACTCTTTGGAAGATGAACAATTTGATATTTCAAGAAGGTGGCTAGAAAGATGAAGATGGATTGATTTTACAATTTGAAGGATTTAAAGTTAACCAAGGGTAAAAAGAATGGATGGTTGAGATTAAATGAAGAGAAAATGGAGTAGATTAAATTTAAGAAGGAAAAATTGGGAACAAGATTTTGGGAAGGCAATCACGTTTTTTTTTTTTTAAAAAAAATAATTTAAAGATTTAGGATACTACATGTTGCAATCTCGATATATTGTAAGTGATCCCACCTTTCACCTGTTTTTTTTTGCTTTGTATTTTCGTCTCTCTTCAACAACTATCCACATGCCATCTTATGGTTTTTCACGCTTTCCATTTCACTGCCATGTTATCGACCAAATTAAAATTTACTTCCAGTCTTCTTTTACTCATATCTTTCTTTCGTTTGAACTCCAATTCGAACAATGCAAGATGTATCAATATCGTCTTTTCAAGCTCTACAAGAAAATACTTTATGTATTGGAATCGTCTATTCGAGCTCTACAAGAAAATACTTTAAACATACTAAAAATATTAATGTGAGTTTGTTATTATCAAAATATTTTGTTTGATAGAAGTCCTAAAGCTAACAAATGATTGTACACTTTTTAACATAAAAAATGTTCATAAATTAATGAATATATTTTATGTAGTTAGTAATTTCATTATGTAAATGTAATATATTAATATTTATTTTATTTATTAGTTTTGATTCATCTTAAGTTGAAAAAATAAGTGAATATAAAGACAGTCCACAAGTCAAGCATAATGTCATAGACAATATGATGAGATATCCGTCAGATAGAAATAATGCAATAGAAGAAATAAACAGAGATTGATAACCCAGTTTGGTGTAACTACGCCTACGTCTGGAGGCAAAGAGCTTGATGAAAAGAACTTCACTAATAGAGTTAAGTGATTATAAGGGTATACTTATCTAATGGTGCACACTATTTGGACTCATTACAAGCTTACTCCTAATAAAGAACTTAAGCTTCCCCTAAACTTGAGACCCTTTTGTTGAAACTATGCAATTCTTTTAAGCTCATGTATGAACAATGCATGTGGATCCTCGCATTGCATGCCTCTGAACTGGCCGGCATTTTGGATCATCTATAGCATTACAGGTTTAATTTCAAACATGGCGTTATCATCAACTGTTGGTCTCGCAATACCCGGTAAAAAATCATACATATTAGGTGTTGCGTAGTTCCTCATTGGGATATTGCGATCTGCAGCCAGAAAAACAGGGTCTTGTTATGGCTGACCTATCCCACCATTTAGTACTGCCGGTTATTTTGATTGTTGTTATTGGTCATGTTCCGTTTATGCCGGTTGCGATTTTGGCATACTCTTTAGCAAAAAGTTCTCTGGATCTCAGAGTCAATATTGAGTTTTGAATCCGTTCCAGTACTCATATACTGTCCACAGCTTCTCGCCCAAGCTCACCGTACTCCAGAGAGAAAGTCCTGCACAAATTTACAAGAAAAATCAACACTTAATCAAATCCCCAATAACGGCGCCAAAAACTTGTTGTTATGTAAATAGATGCGTTAATCTTGAAGTTAACTAGACTATGCGATAACGGTTCTGTGCAATCAATCTCAAGGGTCATGCACTTATCACAAGTTTTCTCGTTAGAAAGCCGAGTGTAACTTAACGACGGGTATCTTAGGATGACCTAATGTCGAACATGGGGATTTGATGCGTTAATGTTGAAAGATACTAAATCGTGCAATGATGTCAAAAGATGCATTGTTTTGATGATGCGATAACTGAAATGTGTTAATAAAACATTGGGTCTCAGAAAGCTTAATAAATGCAGGAGGTAAATGGATGAGTGATGCGGCAAACTAATGAATAGAATCTATGAAGATGGACGGGCTAGGGGAAAGGCTGTTTATAAATCAATAATCCACACTGAAGATACTATCATGGTTACTACTTCCAATTGGAGCACACCTCTCGGTGGTTACCTCACTGGTCATATTTCTATGATGTGAAAAAGGAAGTATTGTGGAACGCAAGGTTATTTCTATCTCTAGAAATACTTCTTGCTTTGCTTAACAGGTTTTATCACTTTTCTCTTTCTAGAAGTTGATCATCATACTCATCCTTGCTTTTGTAGGTGAGTATATTTTACCGAATATGTTAAGCAAACACGATAGGTCTTAATATGTGGATTAAATCGTGAGATTAACATTCCCCCTTACCCTAAAGGTTTAGTGACTCATGAGTGAAGAAATGAAAGATGGATGAACATGGATAAGAATAGAGATGAACATGGTAATAATATTAAGATAGTAAATAGTTCAGATACAAATTGGCTAATATCTTAGCTAATGATGTTCTACAACACGATAATACAAATAAAATGGAATAGATGCACGATCAGTGTCAATCTCTTGACACAAAAGATTGATAGTGAAAAGTTGTCGGCTTAATATGACGAGTGGAATGGAGTGATGAACTTTCTTCTCAGGTTGGTTCTCCGGTGGCCTTCTATATAGGAACTGGGAATTTTGGAATAGAAGGTTCCCTGCAAAGTTAGGTCTTTTCCGATCTTGTCCGTTATGTCTACTTTGAAGTGTTGAGGCTCTGTTTATAGAGCTATGCGCTTGTCTTCCTTGAATCTCCCGCTCTGATTAGTTGTTATCATTTGTCGAGGTAGGTGAGAATGTCAGTGTTGCATCATGGTCAACGATCAGGACATACGTCAGAATATCTACTGTGCGATCAGAAATTCCAAAGCATGCGTTGTTTGAGTATGTCTTTTGAAGGATTGGCGTATGTGATGATCCCTATTTTCTTACAAGACATAAACTTTGGCACGCTTTGCCCATGAATGTGGCCAATGGGTGTGTTTGAAGTATCTTAGTGCAATTTTGGTTTTTCTTTATAAATTTATAAATTTGATCATGACCGGCGCATTTTCTTCCTTTTATTGTTGCATAGCCTAAAAATGGAGTACAAATAACTTGTATTTCTACATGTTATCAAACAACTTTCAAATATGATTGTTAAAGATCACCTTAGCAAAGATTTTTTGCACCGACTGCTGTATCACTCAACAGAAGAATAAAATAAACTATGTGAACTCCTAAAGTAACATCGACAGTTGAACTGCACAACCCTACAACACCATCCATACCACCCTACCTTTTACTTTTCTCACTATTACAGGAAGTTATGTTCGGAAGGTTAAGCCCAGAATGCGAATAAGGATGAATAAATAAGAGAAAAAAAAAAAAAGGAAACTAATCTGCAGAAACAAAGATCCTCGCAGCAACCACAGATGGAAAGCGTCTATGGAAAATCTACACCAAAAAGAAAAAAAATAATTTCTAAACAAACAGAAGTTCTGAAGAGCAAGAGGCGAGCAAGGACAAAGGTCCCAACATAAAGCCAAAAGAAAAAATAAGTAGAACCAGCTAACACAACTGCAGCAACATGCTCCCCCTTTCGCTAAATTTTTTCCATTAAAGGCAAAGATGTAAACGAGCTAAACACAGACTAACCGAGTAGCAAACAATATAAACAAGAGCCAGCCAACACAAGCATAAAGCAAACCAATCAACTACAGATTCATAAGCAACAATGTTTGAAATAGAAACCAACACAGCCAGGCCAATACAAAAATAAAAAATAAAAAATAAAAAATAAAAAACTGAAACGCTACAGAAAAAAAACATAACAACACTCCTTTTGCCTTGAAAATTAAAAATTACTAAGGATGCCAAGGGCCAGGAGCCCAGGAGAAGGAAACACTATCAGAATGAGGGATCACCAAGTGCAGAAATTGAATAAGAGCATCCAATTCAACTCGACAATTAGTAAGATTGCAAATAACCCCACTTACAATGCAAGATTCGGTAGTGAGAACTTGAAGAATGCGAGTACCACGCTCATTGGGAATCAATATGCCACCCTAGGGACCTAAAGCTCTTGAAGCAATTGAAGATCATCATACTTAGGAGGACAAATGTCGTGAATGATGTCAGAAACATGAGTCCCTTAAAATAATTTATAACTCAAGTTTATAAACAAAGGAGCGGGACCAGAAGCATCATGATGACCAAGAATCGTAGGACATTGAGAGAGTAAAATACCACATAACATGCGGGAAAAACAGATAGGTAGCTTGATAGCAAACGAGTCAACAAGGCGCAATAGTTGATTGTACACAAACATGCCAAAATTAAAATAGGGTTGCATACCAATTTGATACAAAAGACTAGTAAGAGCAGAAGAAAAACCAAAACCATGAGTAGATGGACATCAGTTGGCAATGTCAATCTTGTGAAGAACAACATACTGTTGGGAATGTCCTAAACTTGCAGTTCGTAAATATGTTAACATATTCTATTTATCAATAAAAGTATTATTGAGTATTTTATTCAATAAATTGTTGTTGATATTGCATACTTTTATAAAAATCCAATAAACAAATCCATGGCTATAATATGAATACTTTAACTTTATGTGGCGACATAAAAAGAGGATCAAGTTTTAGTATATAGTCAAGATGGTCTATAAGTATATGGATGAGATTGGGTACCTCATCCTGGTGATACTATTGGATGCGGCCCATTTTGTATACTGATACAAATAATGTGATCCAAAATTCATTCATATAGAGACATGTGAGTAGGGGCATCATGTGCAATGAGTTTGCATAAGATCAAACCTCGAAATAGTCACTTTTCTTTATAACAACCATTTAATGTTAAAACTGACTATTTCAAATTCAATGACCTAGGGTAACTCGATCTTAATCTTAAGCTAACTATGAACTTATGTTTATTTGGGATTATCCTTTGATCTGCATAGGTGAGAGTAGTCCAACAACACTGCTCAATAAACCTTCCATTTTGGGGATAAGACCGAATAGATAGCTAGGGACATAGCTTTACAAGATGAAATTCACTCCTACCCGACTTAGGGTTAGTAGATAGGTTGTTCTCTTAAGCGTTGATGCCTAGTTTTGAACAAGAGGCTCCGCTCTCTCATGATTGAGAGGGTTATGATTTATAAGTTAGACTATAAATCAATTGTTCAATAGAGGATCAGTGGAACTTAAGGAGTAAGATGTATTTACAGTGGTAAAACGATAATTTTGACCTAGTTGTAAATACGAACGTCCTATGAAGGATCGACTTACCGATTATGGTTAAAATTGACAAAAATATATCTATAGTGAGGAGAGTGGAATGATCAAGTTATAGTGGTATGTCTTGGTAGTTAACGAATAATGATTAATTCAGTTTAAAGAGTTTAACCAATTAATTACAAATAGTTGGAGCTTATGATCTGTAGGTCCACAAGGTCCCTATACTAACTCGTAAATTGGATTAGTGAATTGAGTGAATTTGATGAGATTTGAAATTAGGGTTTAGAATTTGAAATGTTCAAATTCAATTAGGGTTTCTGTTAATTGTATTTGATAAAATTGAAACGCTTAATTCTATCAAAATTAAACAAAATTTGAAAGTTCAAAATATTTGAATATTGATTTAAATATTATATGAGGTGTAATATAATATTTAATATTTAATATTAAATTTAATTAATTAATTATCCAATTTTATTCAAATTTTGAAATTGTTCAAAATTAGAAATTTGATTAATTAAATTTTGGATTTATTGAAATTCAAAATTATAAAATTAAAATTGAATTTTATTTTTTTTAAATCAAAATTAAATTAAATTAAATTAATCAAAATTTGAAGAATTAAAATTGAATTTGAAAATGAAAGTTGTTCCCATTCAATTTTACACCTCGTGTCACTTTAATTTGGCATCAAACATGTTAAATTTATTGCATGATTTTCATGTATAAATTGGAGTTTTGAACTTCAATTTAGACTTGATGCAATCCGATTAAACCCAAAAAAATTTATAGAAATCATCCCTGGACAAACCCTCTTCTTTCTCACAAAAAACCAACTTAATTCAGTGTTTCTACCATACAACCCAAGCAAGAGATTAGTAGAGAAGATCTCTGTGGTGGTCTATTGTAAGTTTGGAGCTTCAATTCATGGAATTTAGCTGGAATTGAAGAGTGTTCATCAAAGGTATTGTGTTCAAGAAACCCTCTTCAGAAATTATGTTTCAATACATGTTTTAAATTCAAATTAAGTATAATGAGAGTGCTTATTGATTCTCATTTTTTCCGCTGCATGTTAGTTTACTATATCTATTGGTATCAGAGCATGATTTAAGCACACAATTATCGTTAATTTGAGCTTGGTGGGTGTTTTTCATAAGTTGTATGAAAATGGTGAACTGATATGGCTTTTCTGGGTTTTGACACTGAATTCTCTTCAATTATGTTGTAATTCTTGTAATTGGCTCTTGATTGATGGACCTTAATATGTGTTTAAGTGTCTGTAATTTGATTGTAGCCATTAGAGTTGAAATTAGGTTATAATTGAAGAAAGAAGTGAAGAAGGTCGAGCAGCAGAAACTGGTTTTTCAGTCACTGCCCTGTTCTTCATACTCGATGCTTGATGGCATACTCCATGCTCGATTGCAAGCGGATGCCTCTTAGACTAAAAATTTATTAATTTCAAAAACACAACATATTTAAAGTGTTTACATTACTAGCTTCACAAGTCCCGATGCCCAAAACCTTAGTCCCCATATGAACAACTATATCATGTGTACAATATTTACAGTAACCACCTAAACAGACGGGTTACAATATCTTTGTCTTTTAGTGGCAGAGTAGATGATAGCTATCTCCTAAGGATTTGACCGCTACCTGGGGGAAAGAAAAACATTTGAAAACGGGGTGAGCTTGCTAGCCCAGTGAGTGACTTAAGAAAGAAAACTGATTCTCATGCAATAGTCTCAATAAAGAGATTAAACTGAAATATAAACTTCTACAGTAACCTTGTACTGCTGTATATACATTTTCCAAGCATAAAACATATAAAGCTGTTTTTATCAGAAAACATTAAAACTGTTTCTTAGTTGAGAATAACCCTGCTGCGGTTAAATCCCAACATCTACTACTAGTCAAGAGAGAACCCTTTTGCTCAATCTCCGTCTTCTAGTCAAGAGAGAACCCTTTTGCTCAATCTCTGACTTTAACTCCCTACGTGCACGAGGCCATACTAAGTACCATCATATTTCTGGGTACTTCTACTCAGATACCTTCTCTAAACTTGTCCTTCAGTATTGAGCTGCTCGGATACCTTCCCAACTGTCCTTCGGTATTGCGTTTCAAGTAGAACTAGTCATAAATGAATTTCTCTTTAAAGCATGTAAAACATAATGCATAGAAAACATGTCTTTAAAGATACTAATGCATGCTGGGTGTATTTAGACACACATAAATAGCTTTACAATAAACTTTTCATACATGCATGCGTTAAAACATAACTCATGGTTTGCTTAGAAATCACTTTATAAAACTAACTGGTATAAGAATAATCTTTCTTTAAAACATGGTTTCTTTAAAACATTGTAAATATTTAGTCAAATATTTTAGTCACTCACCTTGATCGTCTAGGAACTTTTCACTCTAGAAGTTCTTTGTTTAACTCGGGCTCCCTTTTGAACCCCTAAAATCTAGATTCAATTTAAAACTCAGATTACTCATAATTATAAGCCTTATTTTGAGATACTTCCTTCTACAAACATGTTTTAAAATATCTCAGAAAGCTTACCCTGAAATATGAGCCTAGAAATTCTCGTGGTTTGGCCGGAATCACACAATCTTTAAGACTGGCCCAAGCTTACCCGACAACCTGACCCTTCTATATTTTTCTCAGTTTTCAGCTCGATTCCTTAGAGCTTCTTCTCCGGCAGCCCTACCCTGAAAACTAAACTTGCGGTGCTTTCAGGTGGCTTTGAAATCACTCCAAATGCACGAGTATACTGGGAGAACTCCTCGTCCTAAGTTGATGCTGTTTCCAGACTTCACTGTCTAACTGTGTCTCCACTTAAAGCTTTATGATCAACGCATAGATTTTCTATCAATGCAAAGTTTAATCAGCTTTCCCACTCTTATTAATGTCTTTTGAATTATGACCTGAAAAGAAGCCCTTGGCCCTATTTATAGGCGTCTAAAATCTTTCCAAGGCTGACATCTCCTACTTGGCCTCATGTCCAAGTGTCTCTTCCCCACACTATCAACGCAACCTTCAATCACCGCAATCTAAGGTGTCTTCTTCATCTTTAGCCAGCACAAAATGCTTAATTTTGCATGTCCTCTTGTGCAACCACCTCATTTTCTTAAGGCTTAGGATTTTATCCCCACAAGCCACATGTCCGGATGATGACCTTGCCTGCATCCAACCAACCTCATATGCGTTAACCACAAATTCGCCCCTCCAATTGCCGCAACCTACCTATGTCTGGACACCACCAACCAGTGCATGCGTCCATTCAACCTTTCCTTGTGCATCTAATTGACGCAACTTGGTCATTTATGCTAGATGCTCGCAAGCTCATCTTTGGCTGCATATGCATGGCTTACCTTTGCTCTATGTACTCAACTAGGATAATGACCAACACTCCTTCAACGCATACTACTACTTTGTCCTATGCGCCCACATGCCCTTGGATGTCCAACGCATAGCACATCACCAACGCATAGTGTTACACTGCTGCATCCATTGCGTCCATTGCATCCATCGTATCCATCGTTGCATATCATTGCATAGCATTGCAGCAGTTATCAACCCTTTTGTTGACACTTACTGCCTATTAACTCTTGCGGAATAATTCTGCTACCAACATATAACTCATACATAGCGGATGCTTCTTAGCCTAGGAAAGGACATGACTGCAGCAGTTATCAACCCTTTTGTTAACACTTACTGCCTAAAAACTCTTGCATACATTCAAAAGACATTAAGAAGAGCGTGAAAGCTGGTTAAACTTTGCATTGATAGCAAATCCATGCGTCGGTCATAAAGCTTCGAGGAAATGCAGTTAGACAGTGAAGTCTGGAAATAGCATCAAATTGGGACGAGGAGTTCTCCCAGTATACTCGTGCATTTTGAGTGATTTCAAAGGCATCTGAAAGCTCCGCAAGTCTCGTTTTCAGGGTAGGGCTGCTGGATAAGAAGCTTCAACGGAGAACCTGAGAAAAAGACAGAAGGGTCATTCTGGCCAAACTACGAGGATTTCTGAGCTCATATTTTAGGGTAAGCATCCTGAGATATTTTAAAGCATGTTTGTAGAAGGCAGTATCTCAAAATAAGGCTTAGAACTATGAGTAATCTGAGTTTTAAATTGAATCTGGTTTTTAGGGGTTCAAAAGGGAGCCCGAGGTAAACAAAGAACTTCTAGAGTGAAAAGTTCCTAGACAACAAGGTGAGTGACTAAAATATTTGACTAAATATTTACAATGTTTTAAAGAAACCATGTTTTAAAGAAAGATTATTCTCATGCCAGCTAGTTTTACCAAGTAATTTCCAAGTAAACCACGAGTTATGCTTTAAACGCATGCATGTATGAAAAGTTTATTGAAAAGCTATTTATGTGTGTTTAAATACACCCAGTATGCGTTAGTATCTTTAAAGACATGTTTTCTATGCATTATACTTTACATGCTTTAAAGAGAAAGTCATTTTATGACTAGTTTTACTTCAAACACGATACCGAAGGACATTTGAGAAGATATCCGACCAACTTGATATCGATGGACATTTGAGAAGGTATCCAAGCAACTCGATACTGAGGGACAAGTTTAGAGAAGGTGTCTGAGCAGAAGTACCTAAGGTATGACGGTACTTAGTATGGTCACGTGCACGTAGGTAGTTAAAGTCAGAGATTGAGCAAAAGGGTTCTCTCTTGACTAGCACTTGATGTTGGGATTTATTCATAAAAATTAAGGTATAGAGGAAAAGATAGTATCAAATGCCTAGAACCAATTGATTGTCTACAATAAAACTTATTGTAAGTTGAATAGTTCTTCTCGATAAGCATCATAACATTCAACACCACTTTCTCATAAAAGTTCTAAATCTTCAATTAGTGGTACCAAGTATGTGTCAATATTGTCCCCTGGTTGTTTTGGACTTGAAATAAACATTGATAGCATCATGTACTTTCTTTTCATGCACAACCATGGTGGAAGATTATAAAAAACCATCACTACAGGCCAACAACTATATTTAGAACTCATTTCACCATGTAGATTTACTCCGTCGGCTGACAATGCTAAACGAAGATTCCTAGGTTCAAAACCAAAGTCTGGCCATTTAGAGTCTACTAACTTCCAAGTTGGAGAGTCTGCTGGATTTCGTAACTTATCATCTACAATTCTTTCATCAACGTGCCAAGTCAATATTTTAGCACAATCAATACTTCTAAAAATCCTTTTGAATCATGAAATTGGTGGAAAGTATCATATCACTTTTGAAGGTATTTGTTTTTTCCCTTCATCTGTATCTTTACTGTTTTTCCACCTTGATTCACCATATTCCAGGACATTCAATTGCATCCACATATTCTTTTCTATACAAACAATGCATGAATCTTTTCATATTCCATTCCTAGTGCACCAAAAGTTTTCTTTGCTTCATACATTGAATTTGGGAGCTCATTACTAGTAGGAAAAATTTTCTTTAAGGTTTTGAGTTGTCACAACCCGTCCAGACTATTCTCTAAGCCTAGGAAAGGACATGATTACAGCAGTTATCAACCCTTTTGTTGACACTTACTGCCTAAAAACTCTTGTGGAAATAACTCTGATACCAATAAAAAAATTCAACAATCAACTGATTAAGTCAAGAAGGCAAACAACAGTTGATTAGGTAGACCCATTTTATTACAATAATGTAACATTTATACAAAGTTTACAAGAACAACTACAAAGTTTACAAGAACAACTGTAAAACCCTCCGGAAGTGTAACTGTGGCTTGTGGCAGACCTTGACCTTAGCAGCACCTTGGAACTCCTCACCTTTTGCTACCTGGGAAGAAAAACATTTGAAAAACGAGATGAGCTTGCTAACCCAGTGAGCGACAAGAAAACTGATTCTTATGAATAAGAAGTACCTCATGCCTTGGGTACTTTTGCTCAGATACCTTCTCAAAACTGTGTCCTTTAGTATCGAGTTGCTCGGATACCTTCTCAACTATCCTTCGGTATTGATTTTCAAGTAAAACTAGTCATACAATGACTTTCTTTAATAAAACTTAGAAAACATGTCTTTATCTGAAAGATCTTTCTTTAGCACATGGTTTCTTAAAACATTTTAAATATTTAGTCAAATATTTTAATCACTCACCTTGATCATTTAGGAACTTTCTCTCTAGAAGTTCCTTGGTCACCTCGGACTCCCTTTTGAACCCTACGATCCAGATTCAATTTGAAGCTCAGATTACTCATAGTTCTAGGCTTTATCTCGATATACTTCCTTCTACAAATATGTTCTAAAATGTCCCAGGAAGTTTACCTCAAACTATTAGCTCATAAATTTTTTTGATTTTGCCGAAAACATCAAAACATCAAGACTGGCCCAGCTTACCTGACAGCTCGACCCCTCTGTCTTGTCCTCATTCTTCAGCCTGGTTCCTTGGAGCTTCTTCTCCGGCAACCATATCCTGAAAACTATACTCTTTTAGCTTTCAGATGGCTTTGGAATCACATCAAACACATGAGTATTCTGGGTGAACTTCTCGTCCCAAGTTGATTCTACTTCCTGTCCTTTCTGTCCGACAGTATCTCCCCTCTTGGAACCTCTTGACCAACGCATGGTCTTGCTACCAACACATAGTCTCCTCCCAATTAGTCCTCACACACTCTTCTCTATGTCCTTTGAAGAGAATTTTAGTTCTCATCTGAAGTCCTTGGCCCTATTTATAGGCGTCCAAAAACTCTCTAAGGTCGACACCTCCTACTTGGCCGCATGTCCAAGTGTCTTTTCCTTACACTATTACCGCAATCTTGCGTCAGCACAATCCAAGGTGTCTTGCTCCCCTTTTACCAACGCATAGCTCTCAATTTTGCATGGCTTCTTATATATCCACCTCATTTGCTTAAGGCCTAAAGTTTCTCCTCATCAAGCCACATGTCCAGATGACGACCTTGAATGCGTTCATCCATCATATGCGTCCATCCAACTTCATATGCATTCAACTAGGATAATGACCAACACCCTTTCAACGCATACTACTAGTCTTGTCCTATGCGCCCACATGCCTTCAGATTTCCAATGCATAGCACATCACCAATGCATAGCAACCTTTGGGTCAAATTGGTTCTCAACTCAACACCTCAAGGCATAGCTCACCATCACCTAGGTTCTCAACTCAACATCTCTAAAGTTTCTTACCGCAAGCCTTAGTAACGTAAGGACAAATCACCATGCGTCCACCTTAGCTCGTTCCATCGCCTAGCTCATACCTTAGCAAGGCCGCCACATCCATCGTATCCATCGCATCCATCACCGCATGCCATTGCATCCATCGTGCAGCATCACCGCATGCCATCGCGTAGCACTACCGCATCCATCGTATCCATCGCATCCATCACGCCACATACACGTATACCATTGTGTCCAACGTCCAATGCCTTTGGATGCGCAACTTGAGGCTGCCGCATACCTGATCAATGCGTGTGCGTGCCTCCAGTGCCTTGTGCTCATGTCTGCACAACGTAAGGCTGCCGCATGCATTTTCTAACCTCTTCAAGACCTTGGCTGCTGCATGTACTACTAACCTCTCAAATAACCTCTCAAAGTCTAATGGCCAATGCATGACACCACACCAACACAAGGCCAACGCATGAGCAACTCTTGGCAATACCTCTTGCCAATACTTCGGCCAATCATGCATCCAACCTTACAAACGCATGGTTGCCTTCTCAACTTATGTGCTAATGTCTCCTAACACTTAACGCATGGGTCCTTTTGACCTTACACTTAGCCAAATTTCACCAATTAAAGCTTAACTCAAAACTACTCAAGGAAAATCTATCCATCACTTAGAAATTTCCTTCTCTTCAACATAAGATTTAACTTTCACTTAGTTAATTCCTTTTATCACCTGGTTAAGTAGGAAAAATGGAAATTCGAGTTTCACATGAATAGTTCGAAAAAACTAGTATCACTCCATCCATATCTAACTTTTAGATTATACAATTTGACTAATGTAGACAACATAGTGTTGTTTTTTGCATCCTTCTTATAATGGTTTTTGGGTATCATTAAGCAACTTCTCAAAACCATTCGGATCTCTTGAATATTCCTCATAAGCAACTTTAACCATTTCTTTTAAACATCCAACATTAGTCTCTTCATACATATGGGTGTCAAACTTAGAAGATTCTCCACAAAAGGATGAGTTAGGAAGTTTTTCCCCATGTCAAAACCAAATTTTAACTTCCATCAATACCATTGACATATAAATAATCTCTAATATCCTTGCTACTATGCTTTTTACAATTCCCACATTTCAAACAAGGACAACTAGTATAAGAGTTATTTGTACTAGAAAATCCAAATTTTATGAAGTTTTCTATACCCAATTCATAATCTTTGGATAATCTACTCTTGTGCATCCACGATTTATCCATGATTGTAAATCTAGTAAGAAAAGATGATAAGCAATTATCAACTTCTTAAAAAATTGAACAAAGACAAACATATCTAAAAAAAATTAAACCCAAGTTGTAATCAAACCTCAAAAAATTGAAGCCAAGGTGTGCACGTGATCTAATGTGAAAAACATATATTAATCCCAATAACTAAAATTTGAACCCAAGTTTGCAGTGAAGAAAAACCCTAGACTAGATGCCTGCAACACTATAATAAAAATGCACAATTTAATCAAGATTCATCCCAATAACAAAGAATGAAACATTTGCATTACTTAGTTCATAAAGCCCTAACAAATTAGACACATTGACATATCTAACTTTGGCAAGCATTGAATAAAGAAAAGTGGCAAGTTGTTGCAAGTTCTCTAAAATTAAAGACTTAACTTTTGCAAGCATTAAATTAATGTGGCAATCCCAATTTTTGCAAGTTCTCTAAAATTTGATGTATAAAAATTCAATCTCGTTCAAGAATATTATGAAACAAGAATTTATTATTAGATTCAAGAATATACATGAGAGAATAAGCCCTAACTTTGAAAGTTCAAGCCTCAAACAAAAAAAAAAATAAGCCCTAACTTTGAACATTCATGCCTCAAACCAAGAAAATCAAGAATTAAACCTAAACTAAACTAAATCTACTTACCTCAATGAAGAATCTCTTTAAGATTGATAGAATAATAAAGATGTATCAAAGGGAAGTGAAGGATTGAAAAAATTTCGCGAGGAGAAGAAATAAAAATGAACAGGTCGGCTAGAAAATTTCTTTTAAATTTATCTTATAGCGTTGCAACGTTGTTTGCGAGGTGCACCATTTTTCCGTCAAAATTCATAGCATTGCAACACTATTGAGAGCCTTGCAACGCTGTTTCCGTGAGACGCGCACATTTTTCATTTTTCGTCAAAATCCATAGTGTTGCAATGTTGCCCTGTGAATGAGTAATCTAACATGCAGTGGATTAAATCAGAATGAATAAGCACTCTAACTACTCTTACTTTGAGTTTTAAACATGCTATTCAAAAGAAGTTCAAAGAGGGTTTGAAGTAAAACATACCTTTGAAGACTTAATCCACGAATTCGGCAGAATCACTTCAAGATTGAGCTTGAAACTCCAATAAGACCACCACCAAAATCTTCTCTACAAAACTCAAGAAGAAATATGTGGTGGAAATACTCAAATCTAGCTGAATTGGAGAGGAATTTTGATGTTTGTGAGGGTTTTTAGAATTCCAACACTTCAGTCAATTTTTCCAGAAAATCTCTATCAAATCCATGCATGTAGACTCATTATATAACATGTTTTCATGTAGGGAGAGTGATTTGTATGGAGGGCAGCTTCTACTTGGAGTTGATTACTAATTGGAGGTGGAATTGGGTGACAAACCACCCAACAAATGGTTAGTGGATTTTTTTCCAAAAATTGGAAAAATCCACTAACCCTAAAATCAATTTCAATTTTAAAACTAAAATTAATTTTATAATTAAATAAAACTATTTTATTTAATAATTATTTTTATATAATTAATTCAAAATTAATAATTAATAAAACTAATTTCAATTTTTTTAATTAAATTTATTAATTTAATATCTTAATATTAAATTAATAAAATACAAATTCCACCAATATGATTCAGTTTCATATTTAAATCATAATTTTAATATTAATTGATTTTCCAATTTCGTTTAATTTCATCTAAATTAAATGTTTTATAATTGTATCAAATATAATAAATTGAAAACCCTAATAATCGAATTTGAACATTTCAAATTCATAACCTTAATTCCAAAATTCATCCAATTTAATACTCAATTTGTTATTCCAATTTATGAGCCAGTAGAGGGACCTAATGGACCTATCAATCATGAGCTCCAACGATTCGTAATTAATCAGTTAAGCTCTTTAAACCGAATTAATTACTATTTTTGTTAACTATCAAGGCACACCACTATAGCTTGATAGTTGTACTCTTCTCACTGTAGATATATTTTTGTCCATTTTGACCATAATCAATAAGTTGATCCTTCACAGGTCGTTCGTATTTATAGCTTGGTCAAAATTATCGTTTTACCCTTATAAATACATCTTGCACTTTGAGCTCCCACTGACCCTCTATTGAACAACTTATTTGTAATACCATTTATAAATCATATCTCTCTCTATCAAGAGAGGCGGGGTCCCTTGTTCAAGACTAGGCATCAGTGCTCAAGAGAACAACCTATCTGCTAACACTAAGTTGGGTAGAAGTGAATTCCATCTTGCATAGCTATGTCCTCAACTATTTACCCGGTATTATCCCCAAAATAGAAGGCTTATTGAGCAGTGCTGTTGTACTACTCTCACCTATGCAGATCAAAGGATAATACCAAAATAAAGAGGAGTTCATAGTTAGCTCAGAATTAAGATCGTGTTATCCTAGATCATTTTAGTTTGAAATAGTCAGTTTTAACAGTAAACGATCGTTATAAAGAAAAGTGACTACTTCGAGGTCTAGTCTTATGCAAACTCATTACATAGGATGCCCCCACTCATAAGTCTCTACATGAATGATTTATGGATCACATCATTTGTATCAGTATACGAAATGGGCCGCATCCAATAGTGTTACCAGGATGAGATACCCAATTTCATCCATATACTTATAGACCATTTAGGCTATATACAATTAACTTGATCCTATTTATGTCACCACATAAAGTTAAAGTATTCATACTATAGCCATGGATATGATTATTGGATTTTCATAATAGAATGCAAAATCAACAACTTTATTGACATAAGATACTCAATAATATTTTATTGATAAATAGAATGTTTAACAAAAAATTTACGAACTGCGAGTTCTAAGACATTCCCAACAATCTCCCACTTGGACTAAAACTCCAGTAAGAATAAATATATACAATACAATATTGAGAAACATAAACGGGAAAATACAATAAACTAGGGCATCTCTAATACCATAAATATTCTCCCACCTTCCCTAGATTAAGTTGCTCGGAGTCCTAGTCCAACCAGGTGGCCCTCGAACACTTTAACCGAGAGGGCTTTCGTAAATGGATCACCAAGGTTGTCTTAAGAGGCTATCTTCGTGACGATCACGTCTCCTCAGTGTACTATCTCTCTAACGAGATGATACTTTTTTTCAATATATTTTCCACGTTTGTGATTCCTTGGTTCTTTTGAGTTGGCAACAGCACCACTATTGTCACACTACAGTGTGATACGTAGGTGCATATCTGGAACTACTTCCAAGTCAGCCAAGAATTTGCATAACTATACTACTTCTTTAGCGACTTCACATGCAACTACATATTCTGCTTCCATCGTGGAGTTAGTGATACAACTTTGCTTAATGCTTCTCCAAACTATAGCTCCTACATTGAGAGTGAAAACTGATCTTGAAGTAGATTTCTTGGAATCTACATCAGTCTAGAAATCAGAATCAATGTATCTAGTAAGGATCAAATCCTTAGGTCCATACACAAGCATATAGTCTCTCGTTCTCCTTAGATACTTGAGGATGCTTTCGACAGCAGTCCAATGACTGTGTCCTAGATTGGATTGGAACCTGCTGATAATTCCAACTACAAAGCATATTTCAAGGCGTGTACATAACATTGTGTACATCAAACTCCCAACTGCGGATGCATACGGAATTCTTGTCATTTCCTCAACATTTTGTGGTGTCTTAGGGCACTGTTCCTTTGACAAATGAATTCCATGACTAAAAGGTACATACCTTTTTTGGAATTTTGCATATTATATCTAAACAACATCTTGTCAATATAAGATGCCTGAAATAGTGCTAGGGTTCTATTCTTTCAATTCGGAAAGATCTGTATTCTTAGAACGTATTGAGCATCACCCAAATCTTTCATTTGGAACTGTGTTGCTAACTATCTCTTTACGTCAGTAAGGAAGCTTACCTCATTCCCAATGAGCAAGATATCATCAACATAAAGAACTAAGAATGCTACAATCTTGTTGACTATTTTTTTGTATACACAAGGTTCGTCAACATTCTGTTCAAAGCCATAAGATTTGATTGCAGTATCAAATCTTATATTCCGGGATCTTGAAGCTTGTTTTAACCCATAAATGGATTGTTTAATCTTACAGACTTTCTGTTCCTGTCCTTGTTCGATGAACCCTTCTGGTTGAGACATAAAAATACTTTCATCAAGATGGTTGTTTAGAAAGGTTGTCTTGACATCCATTTGCCATATTTCATAGTGATAATATGTGGCAATGAATAGAAGTATTCTAATCAATTTTATCATGGAACCAGGAGAAAAAGTTTCTTCATAATCAACCCCTTCTCTTTGGGTAAAACTTTTTGCCACGAGTTTGGCTTTGTAGGTTTGCACCTTGCCAGTTTGGTCTCATTTTCTTTTGTAGATTCATTTGCAACCTATAAGTTTAACCCCATGTGGTTGATCTACAAGTTCCCAAATAGAGTTGAAGTACATAGACTCCATTTCAACGTCCATGGCTTTTATCCTCTGTTCCTTGTCAATATCTTCCATTGCCTTTATAAAGGTTAATGAATCCTCTAATCCATCATCATGTATGATTTTTTGAGTTTCAGTTAAACCCATATAACGTTCAGGTTGTTGAACAACCCTCCCACTACGTCGAGGCATACTCAACTCTTGAGATGGACGTGACGGGCAACAACAGTTGTTGATGGACCAGCTTGGTCAACAACTCTTATTGATTTTCCTGTAGCATCTTTGGTCATTTCTTGTAATATTAGTTTACTACGAAGTAGATGATTTTTAATATGATCTTCTTATAAGAATGTAGCATTTGTCGATACAAACACTTTGTCTTATTGGGATCATAAAATAGTCCTCCTTTTGTTTCTTTAGGGTATCCTACAAAGAGGCATAATTTCAAACGTGTTTCCAGTTTCTTAGGATTTTGTACCAACACGTGTGCTAAACAACCCCAGATACAAAAATGTCGTAAACTAGTTTTGCGTCCTTTCAATAATTCATACGGTGTTTCTGAAACACTTTTTGAAGGAATAATATTTTGAATATATACTGCAGTCTATACTGCATACCCCTAAAAGGATTGAGGTAACTGAGTATAACTCATCATTGATCGGACCATGTCTAACAAGGTTCGATTTCTCCTTTCTGCAACACTGTTTTGTTGTGGTGTTCCAGGTGCTGTGAGCTGGGATTGAATTCCATGATCTACTAGATAGTTTTAGAATTGTAAATCCATATACTCACCACCTCGATCAGATTGAAGTGTTTTAATTCTTTTACTTAACAAATTTGTTGTCTCGTTCTTAAATTCTTTTAACTTTTCAAGAGTTTCAGACTTATAACTTATTAAGTAAATGTAGCCATATCTCGAGTAATCATCAATAAACTGACGAAATACTGATAAGCCTCCTCGTGCTTTTACACTCATCGGACCACATAGGTCTGAATGTATAAGTTCGAGAGGCTCTTTGGCACGAAGACCTTTGTCAAAAAAGATCTTTTTGTCATTTTTCCCTCAAGACATGATTCACATGGAGGTAAACAATTATCTTCTAACTGACTTAGATGACCATTTTCTACATCTCTCAATCTTGTTGAGGTTAATGTGACCAAGTCTGGGGTGCCAAAGATAGGCGTTAGGAGTAATTTTTCGTTTTTTATTTTGAGTCTCAGCCGTTTTAAAAATCTTATATTTAGAATGGCCTTTTCTTCAATTGGTTTTAATATGTACAAGTTATTTTTGAGTCTTGCAGAACAAATATGAATACCTCTTGAAAAAACAAACACTTCATTAGATTCAAAAGATATTCTGTACATATTTTCTAGCAGACAGGAAATGGAGATTAAGTTTCTTTTCATCTTAGGTACATAATATACATTCTTAAGTAAGATGAAAGATTCCCCAAAAAATAGCTTGAAATCTCCCACTGCATGAGCTAAAATGACTTCACTCGTTCCCACCTTGAAAGTCATTTCCTATTCAGAAAGTTATCTCCAAGAACTAGTTTCCTGTAGAAAAGTGCAAACATGATTAGCAGTGCCTAAATCTAATATCCAGGTTAGGTGAGTATTCTCCACTAGACATGTTTCAACTACTAGTAAATCTGATTTACCTTGTTTCGCCTTTTTCGCTTTCTTTTCCACGAAATACTTTTGGCAGTTACGCTTCCAGTGCCCATCCTCTTCGTAATGGAAACACTGTCCTTTGGGAATCTTGTTTTTGTTTTTGTTTTTCTTAGCAATGGTTTTCTTATTCCCTTTACCCTTCTTCTTCATTTGTACAGATTTATCTTTCAAATAAGAGGGAACAGACTTCTTGTTATTAGTGTCCAAACGTTGACCCCTTAAAAAAAATTCTTAGATCGAGAAATAACATTTACTTCTTTTTTCTTTAAGTTTCATCATCGACTGATATGTTTGTAACTCATTCAACAACATTGTCAAATTATAAGTAATTTTGTTCATAACAGCATTGGTTCTGAACGACAGATAACTCTCCAGGAGAGATTCCAATATCATACTGACTTGACTTATCTCATCTATCATCGCCCCAGAGCCTCAGCAATATTAAAATGGACCATCACATCGAGAACATGTTCTCTAACGTTGGACCCATCTTTCATGCGAGTACTATAAACATACTTAATGGCTTCATATCGAACAGAGGATGACGGTTGCCCGAACATCTTCTAGAGCGACGCCATTATCTCACGGGTAGTAGGTATTATCTCATGTTTCTTATTAAGTACATTGGATATACTTGCTAAGATGTAGACCCCAACTTTTTCGTTAGATCTAACCCACCGATCATAGATGTCCCAAACATTATGGTTCATTGTTGTACTGGGAACCGAAGGACATTCCTCCCTCAACAAAAACCTCAAATCATCCACAACTAATATCGTATTGATGTTGGATTTCCAGTTTGAATATCCTTTGCCGTTAAATTTATCAGAAGCTAGCAGTTGTATAATTGAATTCGACATTGCTGAAAAAATTAAACAAATTCTATTAAATTTTATGCATCTAAATCCAAATTTAGCAAAATAATAAAGTACCCATAAATCTTTATATATTTGCAACGATACTTTAGTGATTTAGAACAGTTGCTATCGTGGGGCAGTCAACAATTACTTCACTGAAACAAGACAATTCTTGACCAAATACTATATCAGAATAACTCTTTATTTCTATAGTTCTTTTGGTTATAGTTTTCGATCAAGATCTTTACTAATAACTAGTAATTCTTGTAAGTGTGACCCGCCATTTTCAGATTTTATAGAACAATATGAACATGTCCCCGAGATGGAAGACAATATCCAAAACGGAACTATAAGGCCCTATTCATTACGGAAGCTTGGGTTGTTCCAAATCCTATGTTACAATCCTCTATGGGAATCGCCGTGGTTAACGACTAGCTAGTGTCGCCTAAAAACGACAGTAGGTGCAACATAGAAATCTCATGGTTCAAACTAATGGATGAGACCGTAGGACAATGTTGACACATTTCCTTCACCCACTTACTATGTACTACTTCCCCTATTCACCTTGTTATTGACTCATGCAAAAACTTTTCGTATGAAGTAGTTGCGGTAAAAGCGACACGAAGCCGAGCATGGATCTCACGATGTGAACTCTTGGGGATGTGAGAGCTATTAACTTTATATTGAATATGAAGTGTTCTAAATGTTTGGGTATTCATTTACTTAGGTTTTATTACGACTAATTTAAGAAAAACCTAAGTCTATGGGATTTTATCAAAGTATAATGTTTACATTTGGATTAACCTACGATGTCTATATGTTTAAATCAGTTTTAAACCTCATACCGCTCACGCAAGCTTATAAAAACTATTAACAACGCTCAATATTTCAGTCATAATCCTTTGGTAGAAGATGTTACGTAAACCGTCAACTTAAGTACCCCCAGCCTTAGGCAAGTTTATGAACCGATTTGAGTTTGTAACCAAATTTTATAAGTTAACAATCTATTTTAACCGTTAAAACTGTAGGATTGTATCAATAGCAGCGGAAGCACAAGGATATCTAAGCATTCAAATTCACTAATTTTGGCAAAATATAAAGCATGCTTTTGTAGGAAAAATGAGTTTCAAGACATACCTCTTGTAGAACTTCTTCAAAGCTCCTTCACCAGCTACTATCTTATCCAAATCTTGTTGTAAACCACCTCAGTATCTTACCCAATATTCTCTTGGTGCTCTAGATTGAGTTGTGTGACTCAAAACAAGCTTGAATCAAGGGTAGAAGGAGAAATGCTCACTGCAGCAACCTTGTTGAAGAACCTTTCTTCAAACCGAATTTTCTCTAAAATTCTCTATGGATTGCATGTCCGATTTTCACTCCAATCTCTTCATTATATTGCAGATCAACATACAAAGAGAAGAGTTGCATGAGTTGCAGCTCATGCTTGGAGAAGACAAGGCCAAGACATTACTTCATGTGTGAGCTACTTAGGTGATGGATAATGGAAAAATCATTTTTTTTCATTTTGTGTGTTTTGTTTTCCAATTTTTTCAATTTTATCTAAAAATCAAAATTTGATTTTATAAATCTATTTTGATTTTAAAAGTGAAAATTTAATCGATTTCATAAATTAATTATTAAATAAAACTTAATTAATTTAATATCAAATATTAAATAATTTTAACACATATTCATCTTTATATATTTAAATCATATTGCATAGCTATGTTCCCAGCTATTTACCTGGTCTTATCCCTAAAATAAAATTCTTATTGAGAAGTGTTGTTGGACTATTCTCACCCATGCAGATCAAAAGATAATCCCAAAATAAACAGGAGTTTATAGTTAGCTCAGGATTAAGATCGTGTTATCCTAGGTCATTTTAGTTTGAAATAGTCAGTTTTAACAGTAAACGGTCGTTATAAAGAAAAGTGACTACTTCGAGGTCCAATCTTATGCAAACTCATTGTATAGGATGCCCCGACTCACATGTCTCTACATGAATGATTTATAGATCACATCATTTATATCAATATACGAAATGGGTCGCATCCAATAGTGTTACCAGGATGAGAAACCCAATTTTATCCATATACTTATAGATCATTTAGGCTATATACTATTAACTTGATCATGTTTATGTCACCATATAAAGTTAAAGTATTCATACTATAGCCATGGATATGCTTATTGGATTTTCATAATAGAATGCAACATCAACAATTTTATTGAAATAAGATGCTCAATAATATTTTATTGATAAGTAGAATGTTTAACAAAAAAATTATGAACTGCGAGTTCTAGGACATTCCCCATACCTTGTATATTCTGTATTCTTGACGGTTTTAAAACGTCAGGAAACCATTAATTAAACTTGACATTTTTAAAACGTCAGATACTGTATTTTCCGAAAAAATGCACAACTTCCGCTTTTTAAAAATATTTCTTGACGTTTTTTTAAATCACTTATTTCTTGACATTTTTTTCGTAAAAAACGTCAAGTATTTAAAATTTCAAATTTCAAGAAAGGTGGTTTTTCTTATAGTGAAAACAAAAACAACAATTCATAAAAATAGAGGAAAATTATTTTAAATGACAAAACTACTGAAGATACTTACAAATAATAGCAAAATACCACAATCTATATGCGATAGACACAGATAGTATGCGATAGACCGCGATAGCCTACTATCTGTGTCTATCATAACACAAATACACACATATAGTAGTCTACTGCAGTCTATCAGATATAAACATTAAAATTTTGTTATATTTGTAAATATTTTTGTTCATTTTTCTATATTTGGAAACAACCCATAAAATAAACGGAAATTATTTTAAATGACAAAATAACTAAAAATATTTACAAATAATAACAAAATATCACAATCTACTTGCGATAGACTGCAATAGACTGCCATCTATCATGACACACAAATACATAAATAATAGTCTATCGCAATCTATCACAGATAAACAATGAACTTTTACTATTATTTATAAATATTTTTTTATTCATTTCACTATATTTGAAAACAGTGTTAACCCTTTCAACAGATTCGTACGAAAAATCTTTGTTATGATTCTTCCTTTCAAAGTACTCATTTATAGTGTAAAAAAGAGAAAAATAAAAGAATAAAATATAAAGGTAAAGATATGTTTTCAAAAAACATGAAAATGTAAAATGAAAACGTATATATCTTGTGGATATGTGAATGATGAGGTTGGTACAAACATACATGTTGGCTGATAAATTATTTGGAAAAACAAAAATTGACTAACGACTTACCATATTAAAATATTGATAAATATCACTTTTTAATAAGTCAACTTAGTGTAAATGATAGGAACAACGATCCTCCACCAATCTCTACAATGATATGATATTGTCCACTTTAGGCATAAACCTTTATAGTTTTACTTTTGATTTCACCCAAAATTTCTCATACTAACCGAGATAGTTGTCATCCCCCCTATCACTCTCCTTATCTAACTAATGTGAAAATTTGGTCACATTTTTAACAGTAAAGAGAATCAAATCTCTAACATCTTCGGACTAAGAGTATATATGACATTGCATGAGATTTTTTTTCAAGTTTAAAAGATTTTGTTCTTAAGAATCGGTGATAAATTGATACTATTTGAAATTCTATCTCTTTGTAGTACTCTAATGTGATTGACATCTAAATCTAATTTCAATGAAAAATAAGATGTAATATTTATTATATAGCATAGGGTTTCTTTTCAAAAACTATGTGATAATAAGATGAGTGTTTGCATATGTATTTTATAAACATTGTGAACTCCCTTGTTTTTAAGTGAGATTCTCAACATCTCAAGATTTGATTAGCTTCATCATTCTTGGATAAAATCCCAAACTTGTTTTTTTTAAGAAATTATAAGAAATGGCAACTTTTAAACTATATACTTCACAAATATCAATTGTGAAGAAAAATTTAAGCTTTGGCATGGTTCAAAATCCTTTAGAGTTCTTATTCTAAGTTTACACTTAAGTTGCAGATTTTTATATTTTAACGATATAATTGAATTTGATTTTTTTCCGTGTTAACATATTCATTGAATGTATATTATTTTAGTATTTGTCTACAATAGTAGATGTTTTTCTTCCATAATAATCTCTTAGTCGTATAATTTTATATATATATATATATATATATATATTATAAAAAACTATTTTAAATGGTAAAACTATTGAAAATATTTACAAGATATAGCAAAATTTTAGAACTATCAATGATAGACATAGATACTGATAGGCTTCTATCAATATTCTATCCGATTGATCGTTTTAAAATTTTTAAATATTTTATAAATATTTTGTTTTACTTTTCTATATTTAAAAATGTCCCTATATTATATATGTGTGTGTTATTTTATCTTATGTAATTTATGTACATTATTTCTCCATGTTGCAGTTTTCTATATAGATTCTCTTTTGTATATTATATTGCATGCACGATTGAATATGATATTGATTGATTTATTAAATTGAATGTTCATTTATGTAATTTCCACAATGTTTGTCCTATATATATTGAAAATAATTTTTTAACAATTCTTCTCATACCCTTTTCCTTTTATATATATATTTTAAAATGATAGAAGTGGTGAAAATATTATAAATACAATAAAATGTCACTATCTATCAGTGATAGAACAATGTCTATCACTGAGAGAATGTGATGTTTTACTAAATTTGTAAATAAGTTGGTTTATTTTCCTATATTTGAAAGCAACCATTCTATTTTTAAATCCAACATATATATATATATATATATATATATATATATATATAATATGTTTATATATATTAATCAAATATATATAACAGGAAATATAAGTGACCCACATTGATGAAATATAAACTTAGAATGAAACAAAAATATATACCTCATATTATTAAATATATCCCACATTTATGGAATATAAACATATAATAAAATAATAATTGTCGGAATGCCTTGAATTTTTTTGTTGGCGATATGAACAACCAAGTACGGAGGTCTCGCTGTCCGGTTAGTGAGTTGGGGTCTAGTAGCGGTGCACACTGGTGGGGGGTTTGAATAACCAAGTATTTAGCATATTTATTTATTTGTAGTTATTAACGATTATGACCATAGGGTTTAGAGTAGTGCGTTATATAAACTCTCTAACTCTAGAGGTGTTGTTGGTGTATTCAGATAACATTCTCTCTCATAATATTGTTCTTCCTCTACCTCGTGGACGGAGCTAACGCATCGTTAGTGAACCATGTATATTTGTGTGTCGATTCTTTTATGTTCTTTTATATTCTTTAATTACTCATTTTGTAATAAATGTACCATGTATTAATAAATATATCATAGATTTATGGAATAGAACCATAGAATGGAACAATATTTTAAAACATAAACATATGATCCGTCTCTTGTAAAATTTTGAGGGAAAATGAGAACAAATCAATAAAATGGACGATAATTCTAGCATTGCCACCCCCAAGACTCCTTAGAAGATGGACAATAGTCGGTCGCCCTTGGAGTCATTCTTGTAGTCACCTTCCTTTGCATTAAGCTAGAAAAAATTAACAACGCTTCAATTATCAAAAGAAATCCAGTTTTGTCCATTAAATTAGTCTAGACATAAATATCGCATTCGTCATTCGTTGGAGTCGTAATTAGTGGAAGAGTTACTAAAAAATCTTGCGATCGATTAGAGTCCATAAATCTTAGCAATTAGAGATCCACAGGACGGGGCGGGGCCGGGGATGCCATTCCCCATCTGCATCTCCGTTCCCCATTTCATTCCCCATTCCCATGAAATTCTCCACGGGGATCGGGGCAGGTATTCCCTGCGAGGAATTCACGGGGATTGGGTTCCCAAGGAATTTTTCGCCATGACCTTTTTTTTTTTTTTTGTAAAATGTCAATTAGTTTAAATCACTAATGTGAACGAATTTTAACTAAATAATTAACTTTATCACTAAAATGTTTATTATAGTTAGTTTTATATGACAATTTGAATTTAAAGATAAATTACTCAAATTTTTGTATAAAAAAAGCTACTTAATTTTTTTAGTAATAAGAAATAAATATAAATCAAATTATTCACATATATAATTTAAATTTAAACATTTAATTTAAACATATTCATTATCTTTCCTAATAAATAATCAAATTTGAAATTTGAATGTAATATTTATATAATAATAATAATAATCATATAACATTAGATAACTATACTAAGTAAATATATAAAAGCTAATAGAGGCAGAGACGTGAAACGGGGCGGGACCTGGGCTGGGACCGGGGGCCGGGGACGGGGAAGGGGAATGCATTCCCCGTTCCCATCCCTGTTTAGCTCATGGGAAATTTTTTTCCCTTACTCCCTCCCCCATTCCCCGCCTAATCGGAAAATCCCCGGAACCCCGTCTTCGTGAAGAAATTGGACATCTCTATTAGTAATTCTGGTCATTTAGTTATTATAAAATAAATAAAGAAAATAAATAGATAAATAAAGAAAATATCTTTTATTAATAGATATATGGGAAGATAAAGAGCTTTTTAGAGAAAAAAGTCGGCGGTTATGGAAAATATAGCCTATTTACTTTTTCCTATTTTCTATTTTTGAATTATAATTATAAAACTCAAAAATACAACAATGAACAGAATAGTAATTTAAATGATGGTTTGGATTTCAAATGGCTTAGCCATTGATAAACATGATATGTGTTTTTAAAATTTGTCATTTTTAGAAATATAGGCTCCAAAGTATTTATTTCTATAATTAACCTCCTTTTTTGGACCCGAAGTGTCATGTGCTTTGATATTGTATTACATAATAAAGATTCCATCTCAAAGTACTTGGCAATAGAAAGCTGCATGTATCTTATAAACATTGTGAGGTCCCTTGATTTTTTTAATGTAATTATTCAACCATATTAATTCGGAAATCGAGGAATACTAAATATTAGTTAGATTAATATTAAATTGCACTACAATGAACCTAATAAACTCTAAGTATTGACTAAATAATTCCTAGTCCAAATTCTAACCTTAAGTATAGCGACATATACACTTTTAAGAATCATATTAATGAAATAAGCATAATTTACATAATAAATAAATTTAGACTAATTACCTTATCAAATTCTTTTACTTCGATGGAACTGATAGATTGATTTGAAATTAGATTCCTTTAGTTCATGCTTTTGTAACTTTTGGAAGTAGTGTTAAATTTAAAAATTATTTTGTTAGAAAGTAGTTTTATTATACGAAATGATCTCCTATCCAAATCATATTAAAAAACCATTTGTTTTTGCCAAAATTTTTATATGCTTAAAATTATAAATTGTCCAAATTATAAGTGTTTGACATCTTTTAAAAACTATATTAGTTTTATAGTAATTTTTTCCATATATATATAACTATGTTAATTTCATATGATTTCTACTTAAAAATGTCTTAAATTTTAATCATATTTTAAGACTACTTTTAGGGGTACTCATTATTTTATAATTATTTTAATATAATCTAAACTTAAATAACATATTCTTTTATTCATTTAAATTTATTTTTAAATGAATATAGTTTGTTTTATTTTTACATCTTATTTTATCAACAAAATAATATATATTAAATTAATATTTTTTTATAAAATAAATATCAATTAATTTGAGTAACGATAGGTTTTAGTTATAGTTATGGATCAATTGTTAGGAATTCTAGGACCATTAGTAGTAAAAGATAACAATCATTTAAAACCTATGGAATGAAAATACGTTAGGCTAGATTTGGCCAATTTAACTTAATGTCCTAATCAATCCAAGAGCTTAATGCAATTATCTAAGTAAATAGGCTTGCATGACACTACTTAGTTAATTTAAGAATCAATATCGTGTTGGTTTTTCTTAGAGAGTTTGTCTGGGTTTCAGTACATTCGATTAGACTTGAGAAATAGATAATCCATGAATAATTGCATGTTTATTTAATGAAATTGTCTATAGATAGCTCGAGAGTCTCCTAATCGGCGAAGGTAATCTCTTGTGTTGGAGTGTATCAGCAAGCAGCGGAAGCAACAAGGATCAATAAGCACTCTAATTCATTAATTTTGGCAGTAACTAAAGCATGCTCATACTAAAACAAGAGGGTTTCAAGTCATACATTTGTAAAACTCTTGAAATCCTGATTCCCAACAGCAAATTTCTTCAAATCTTATTGTAGACCACCTCAAGATCTTCCCCACTATTCTCTTGGAGCTTTAGGTTGAGTTGTAAGACTCAAAATAAGCTTGAATGGAGGGAACTTGGAGAAGAACTCACAGCAACAACCCACTTGTAGAACACCTTATTCAACACGAATTTTTCAGCAAAAATTCTATTGATTGCATGCCTCAATTTCACTCCAATCTTCTCAATATATTGCAGACTATTATGCAAAGAAGATGGCTGCATGAGATGCAGCTCATGCTTGGAGTTATTTAAGACAAATGAAGTGGGTTTTGTGTGAGCTACTTTGAAGGTGTAATGGAAAAAACCAACAAATCCCATTTGTGTTTTTCATCTTTTTCAATTTTTCCAATTGATTTCAAAAATCAATTTGAATTCTAAAATTGTAAATATTATTAATTTTGCAAAATTAATTTCATAAATTAATTTTCTTAATAATTTTAATAAATAATTATTTAAATAATTTTAATAAATAATTATTTAAATAATTTAAATAATTCTAATTAATTTAAATATTAAATTAATTTTTCATAAATCCACCTTCATATATTTAAATCATATTTAAATATTAATTCTCCTATTCCATTTAATTCTTAAAATAAACGTGTAATTATATCTCATATAATTACTAATTTCTTTAATTCTAATTTGAACGATTCAAATTAACTTATCACGTTACTCTAAAGCTAATCCATTTACGAGCTAGTAGGGGGACCTCGCGGACCTACAAATCATAGGCTCCAACGATCTGAGATTAATTGGCTAAACTCATTACACTGAATTAATCTCCATTCGTTAACTAATGAGTCACTCCACTAAAGCCCATAGTTAAACTCCCCTCATTGTAGATATATTATGTCCACTCGATAAAACCATGATTACTAAGTTATCCCTTCACAGGTTATTCGTAATAACGACTAGGTCAAATGTATGTTTTACCTCGAGATTACCTCTTGTTCCTTAAGTCCCACTGATCCTCTAATGAACAATTGATTTGTGATTCAATCAACAACCGAGTCCCTCTCGGGCCAATGAGAGGATGGGGCCCCTTGTTCAAGACTCGGAGTTAGCACTTAAAGGAACAACCTCTCTACTACCCTAAAAGCGGGTATGAGTGAATTTCTTCTTGCACCCTATGTCCCCAGCTATCTATTCGGTCTTACCCCTGAAATGGGAGTTTATTGAGCTGGCGTTGTTGAGCCAACACTCGCCTATGCAAATCTAAGGATAATCCAGAATAAACAGGAGTTCATAGTTAGTTCAGGATTAAGGTCAAGTTACCTAGGTCATCGCTTTGAAATAGTCAGTCTGAAACAGTAAACAGTGTTATAAAGTAAGAGTGACTGATTTCGTGGTCCGATCTTGTACAAATATATTTGCACAGGACGTCCCCACTCCTTATGTCATAACATGTACGGATTAGGATCACTTTGTTTATAGCACTTTACAACTCTTTGTAACAATTACAGAGTAGACCGCATCCGATACTGTTACCAAAATAATGCACCCAACCTTATTCATATCTATAGATCATTTTGACTTTTACTTGAACCTAATCCACTTTTATGTCTCCACATAAAGTTCAAGTACTCATGTAATAGTCAAGGGTCTTTTAGGTTTATTGGATTTCTAATAAGCAATACATATATTGAATAACAACTTATTTAATTTTTAGAATAAGTTTTGTTGTTTACAAACCACGAGTTTTAGGACATAAAACCCAACATCTTGTTCGCTCTCTCTGTTTCTCAATCTATCTTACTTTCCACACTTTAAATTTTCGCATTTAGTTTTCCTATCAAATTAAACAACCTTGTGTAGAGGCTGTATGTAGCAAACACGCGCGTTGACGAGAGCACACACTATTGTGGACAGGTGTTGGCTAAGGTGTTTGTGCAAAGGAGCGTGAGGCTATGAATGATGGTTGAGGGCATTGAAGGTTGCGACCACAAGCATTCGTCGCATCAGCAAAGTAGGCGCATCTTGATTTCAGTAAACACTTGTGTGCGTGCTATCACCCACCAATCTAGTTGCAAGGTAACATTTGGTTAAAAATGATTGAGGGTTGAGTTTACCTAAGTATTGAAGATGTGTTTGAAGGAACCATATTGAAGGTTCCTTGAACGAAAGCGGGATCGTCCCAAATCCCAATTTCATGAAATTAAAGTTTTACAGAGAAGAAAAACATTATACATTTAACAAGTTAAAAATACAACATGCTCAAACTAAAGGAAAAATAGGGTTATAGAAAAAACTTACCTTTGAAGAAAAATCTTCAAATGAAATCCCTCAAACTGGAATTAGGCACTACCATGATGGTGACCTTGGTATTCTCAGGCAGAGAATCTAGGAGTGGTGGGCTCCGGGTATTTTGGATTAGAGAGAGAGGGATTGAGAGAAGAAAAAAGGAAATCGTTTTTCATAGAAAATTCACAGAGAGAACTTTTTCTCTAATAACGTACTATTCTTCTTGCTTCTTTTTCCACAGGTCGAGAATAAAAACAACACTCTGCTAAAACCACCCACTTACGAGGTTAGAGAGAAAAGAGAGGGAGAAAGTCAACTCCCACCCTTAATTGATTTAAATTAATTAATTTAATTTTAATTTAATATATATAAATATGATAACTAACTTATCATATATTATATATATTAAACTATATGTTATATCAAATATAACATATAACTTATGCTTTTAAATATTGTATCATATACAATATAACCTATAGTTTCTTTTCTCTAACATATGACATTTAATATAAATCACATTTATATTAAATTTAACAATTATGAATCCTATTCATATGATTAAAATATTTACTTCCTCTCACAAATGATATAACGTATCAAATACATTATAATAATTATGTCACATATAATTAAAATAGCTTAATTATATCACATATAATTAATTTTCTCAGTTGATTTGAACAATTTAAATTAATCAAAAAACTTATTCTCATTTAGTCCTATTGAGCTACCAAAGGGATCTCATAGACCTGTAGCTTGAAGCTCCAAAAGTACGTGAATAATTAATTAAAGTTTTTAATTAAATTATTCACCATCTGTTAACTATCGGCACTCTACTAAAGATCGGTAGCTGCACTCTTTGTACTACAGATATATTTATGTGTCCATTGGATATAATCAATCAATAGTATGATGACTCTTCACAAATTGCTCGTAAGTACAGTGGGACTAAAATTACCGTTTTGCCCCTGTGGTTATATCTAACTCCTTACGTACCATTGATCCCTCTAATGAACATTAGATCATAGTCCAACAAACTCCTTTGTATAGATATCTCCACTCACATGTCTCACACATGAATGATCAGGATTAGATCATTTGTAGCACTTCACAACAATTATGATATCTACAAAGCGGGCCATACTTGTAATGTCACCAGGATAAGGTATCCAGCCTTATCCATCTATTACAGACCATTTAGGTTACCACTTAAACATGATCCATCCGTATGTCTCTACGTACATGTTTAAGCTACAAGATAACCCTAGATGTTAGTTTATTGGTTTGTGGTTAATGCAACTAATTTGAAATAAAACATCACATATTTTATTACAAAAAATAAAATGTTTGTATATTACAATTACAAATTATAGGACCCTTCGAGATTTAGGGCATCAACCCCAACAATCTTCCACTTGACCTAAAGCTAGTGCAGTGTACAATGTAAAAGTCATACTATAATACAAAACTACACAAAACAATAAACTAGGGCACAAACTGCCCAGTACAATTTTCCCACTTGCCCTAGTCTAAACATGGCCTATCCAATAGACCCATACTCTATAGGTGATCCTCAAACACCTTAGTCGTGAGGGTCTTTGTAATGAATCAGCAACATTGTGCTCCAAAGCTATCTGCGTGACGATCACGTTCCCTCGATGCACAATCTCTCGGATGAGATGATACTTTCACTCTATATGTTTTTTCGCGCTTGTGACTTCATAACGGGTAGAAATACACGTTATTACAGTGCTAAGTTCTTAAACAATATTGGCTTGCATTGATAAAATATGTTAGATTGCGTCCAAAAACCATTAGGTTCATAACATTGTAGTCGCATGCGTCCATCGCATAGAAACAATTAACTTTTGTGTTTTTATGCAGAATATGCAATGATGCAAGGCGAAAAGCGCGATCACAAGAAATCAACGGATGAGCGCAGCATTACCACAAGGCTTTACGGTGATTTGTGCTCGCAAACATCTGCTCAAGAAGGATTTTCTCATAGAACCGACGCAACTTAGTGGGCGCATTTAGGTGAAAGGCATAATTAATCACGATGAGACAGAAAACTGATGACGGTCGAATCCGAATTAAGTTGACAAGCCACTAACGATAAGAAGTACACTCAGTTTTTCAGTGACAAATATTCGGCGCATCAGTCAGAGAATTAAAGCCATCCCATCTGTGCAATCATAAGAGAGAAACCACCTTTCACCTCGAGGCTCTATAAATACCGAAGACATCCTTCAGAAAAGGGGTTCACGAGTTTAGAGTTTAGCCGGTTCATAGTTTAGCCTTGTCCATAGTTTTCTTTTTATTTTAAGGTGGAGCAAGAGAAGAGCTGAGACGCTAGAAGATCGCTCAAGGCAACTCGAGAGAGAACCCGGAGGCATAGAAAGCAGAGAGCGGGCCGACTCTCGCGAGAGTGAGACTGTCTTTTGAATAAGAGTAGAAAAGACAATGTAAAAGCCTAGCAAGCAAGAGATTGCTACTAGGCTCTTTATTCTCTTCTTGCATTGTGATTTTGTATTTCAACTTTACATTTATACAATGGAAGTTCTTATTCTATATTTGTTCACTCTCTTAGCACACATGAGTAGCTAAACTTATCGAATGGGTTGAGAAGAACTAAGCTAACATAACCTAGGATCTTCATCGCATGCGATTATCTTGTTTTATGCTGTGCCCAACACCCCTTTAGAGCTACTCGAGAGAGAGTTTGAAGAAAGAACCTAAGACTTGAGAGAGCTAGGTTAGAATCTAGACTCGAGAGAGCAAGATTAGATCTGCATAAATAAGAGATAGGGACTTAGAGATAAGCTCTATTTGTCAACCTGCATCGCATGCATCCTAGAGATAGGTATGATATTATGTGGTCGCCTTGTTTGTGTGTGTCATTTTGTCATTGCATAAATAAGAATAGAGGATTATGTATAGGTCCTATAGAATTATCGCATATATTGCATACGTTCTAGCATTAGAAGTCGTAGCATTCGCATCGAGAGATGGTTTACTATTGTATGTGTGTTGCATGATCGCATAGCATGAACACATCCTAGGAAGTGTTAGCCGAAACCCTTCTTAACCCGTTCATAGCATACTCATCGCATCTTCCATTTTATCAACTCTTTTCGAAACTCCGCCGCATGTGTTTATTTTTATTACAGCAAACAACATTCACAATAACTACTTGATTTATTTGGTTACCGCAAAGTCTTCTGAGAAATTACCACCGCATATTGTTTTCTCAAGTCCCTGAGTTCGACCCTGAACTTACCAGAAAACTCAGTGGGGTTTACACTTGAATTCCACTGAGAAAACTTGAGTGCTCAACGCATTTCTATCACCACATTTCATCCATAATTACACCTCATAAAATAACGCATCAAGTTTTTGGCGCCATTGCCGGGGGACTTCAGCAAATCAGTGTGCTAATGGTGATTTTTTTTTAATTTCTTTGCAGCTCTCAATCTCTGGCGAATTACGACCTGGAGATTGAGAGAACATTTCGACGCAGACTAAGAGACAACAGCCAACAACAAGAGAGAACACTGAGAATGATGGAACAACCGGAAGAAAGGGCCGCAAACATGAACAATATTATGGCCAACCCCATCATTCTGGCGAATGACCGCAATAAACCCATTCAGGACAATGCGTCACCCAACCTCTACGATTTCTCTCCAGGAATCATGAGGCCAGCGTCAGATGGATCGAGGTTTGAAATGACACCGGTAATGTTGGACATGATCCAGGCTGCTGGGCAGTTTAGAGGGAGGCGTGGCGAAGACCCGCACGCCCATCTTCGGAGCTTCATAGAAATCTGCAACATTTTTATGTTCCCGAACATCTCTACCGAAGAAGTTCGACTAACTTTGTTTCCATTTTCTCTGTGTGATCAGGCAAGAAAATGGGTGTATTCCCTCAAGCCGGGAGAGATCACTTCGTGGGAACAGGTGGTGAAAAAGTTTATGAAGAA